>NC_056748.1:1110514866-1110564866 GCF_019279795.1 Protopterus annectens
TAGATAGTTGGGGTATGGTACTATGGTGCTCATGATGCAGTAGATATTTGGGAGGATGGTACTATGGTGCTCATGCTGCAGTACATATTTGTGGTATGGTACTCATGCTGCAGTACATATTCGGGGTACTGTACTGCAGACTTCATTAGAAGAGCTGTACTAGCTGGTGCTGATGTTTCACACATTGGCAAACTAGATGCGAGACAGATTGTTTATTCATATAGCACTACTTTCAAGGATACTGGGAGTTATTGCTAGATAATTCATATAGCACTAATGTACGTTTTATCATTTCATTTGTTATGGGAAATGTCCTGGGTCCGTTGTGTAATGGGCATTACTCTGTAGGTCCTCCAGGTCAACAAAACATAAGTAAAATAGAAATAAATGCATAAATTCAGACCCCTCTAAGAGATAGAGTAAACATGTATTTGTGCTCAAGTTTTTCTTCCAAGCTGTTTGTCATAATTTATTTGTTCCTTGCAAGCTGTTTTTAATTACCTTGTCTAAGCTTCACCAGCTTATGATACATTTTTATCTTATTTCAGATGAAAACTGCAAAAACCGCAAAAGAGACAGAGTTATTACAGCTGAGAAGCCTTCAGTATCTTGAACGATATATTTACTTCATTCTGTTTAACACTTACTTACATCTGGAAAAGAAAGACTCTTGGCAGCGACCGTTCAGTGTCTGGATGTACGAGGTAAGAAATTTTAGCATTCTGAAATAACATGCAGATATTTTGAAACTCAAGTTCAAAGTAATTTATTTTTTGTCATCATTTTAAACATCACCTAAGCCACATCTGACATTGCTTAGAGGCTTGTGAGAGTCTCATTGCTGTAGAGCATACATGAAAGTAAATATTTGCTGTGAGAATTGACAAGAGGTGGTGGCCAAAGTGAAACAGGGAATCATGGGCAATCGGCAGAACTAAACAAGTGGGGTTCATTGTCGGGGATAGCTAATGCCAGAGTGAGTTAAGACATGGTATTTGTAAAAGTCAGACAAGGGAGGAGTAGAAGAGGAAAAGAAGGGGGAAGACCAAAAGAGGACGAGAAGAGATAGACAATAAGAAAGATATTGGGATGGGAGGCAAGGAAATGATAAAATGATGCACTGATGAGTAAATGAATCTGGGAAATGTAGGCACAGCTGAAGGAACAGAAACATAATGAGATGTTGCAGAGGTGGGAAAGGTGAAATGTAATCCAAAAGAGGAGAAGCTAAACAGTAATGACTTATCAATTTAGAGCAGAATGAGGCAGGAGTCCATGAGCACGAGGGGAGGGGAGGAATGATCTATATACTTCATCGAGCAAAAGACAAATAAAACAGTAAACACATATGGACAATGTTCTGCAGACTCTGAGCATGAAACAGTATTTGCAATAATGTCAGCACTGCTGAACCAGATATTGAGAAGAGGCAGGTCATAAAATGAGCTATTGAAGTCATAGTGTATATCAATGCAGAAATTAACTGTTATCCTTTCTATAAACAATTAATAGGTAAGTAAAAGAGCAGCACTATTGCATTGCGCTGCAGTTATAATTCCTCTTTCTGTGAGGGTATTCTTTCAAATTTGCCTCAAAAGTTATTCTTTCAGGAGTGTACTTCAGGTTGTAAGGGAGTCTGTTAATTTTGCTGTCATTTCTGGAAAATCTGGAATCTCCTATATATCTGTTTGTACTGGGAATGTTGACCAACTACTCTGCTGATATTCTAATCTGGCAGGTAATGTGTTGCCTTTTGCTGGTGCCAATCTAAGATGCGCATTTCAAATGATATTGATTTAATCACGATGTTCAGTTTGCTCATTAGTGCAATTAAGCTGTTAAAATATGTTAGAAAAATATTGAAATAAACAAGTAAATAAAATGCATTTACTTGTTCAATTTAATGATTTTTCTTACTACATGTTTTACGTTTTTCTTTCCTTTGACAGATCCAGGAAGCCACTGTCTAATCTGTCAATATAAAGGTATTTCTTTCCTCATTAGCATGAGTGCTGTCAGACAAGTGAGTATTTAGTTAAATGAAGCCATTCCTGTATGAGGGTAAAATTCCTGAGTGCAGTTAAATGGATAGGAGGGTGGCTTTGTTCTTTAACTCATTCACATGTACCAGCACTCAGTTAATAAGGTAAGAAATATCAATATGTTAGCTGGATGGACAGGAATTGCCTGCAGCTGTAAATCATAGCCAAATTAGATGGCAGGAAAAAATCTTTCAACATGAACATGTAAAGCAAGTTTTTGCCTTACTTTTCAAATGTTCACATTTAGTCTGCTTAACTGTGGCAAAGAAAAGCACATATTCTTTTAGACTACTTGGTAAGAATAATGCACCGTGAAGTCTTCCTTTAACATGCTGTAGGTATTGAGAAAAGACGGCCCACACAAGTAGCACTGAAGGGTAAAGTGGATCACATTGCAGAAAATTGTGTAAGTGCAAGAGTCTAAGGTCAGTCTGTATGTTTGTGATGGCAGTATTTGCAATCGGAGACTTAGGGCTGGCTTTGAAAACCACTTTACAGTCTAAAGAACTAACGCTATATGTTTTTCATTAATGGATTTGAGTACAGTTATGGGCCAGTTAAATCTTGATTACTTTAATGTTTCTCAAGCTGAACTTGTGTTTAAATTGTTTGGATTCAGTAGAGTTCTTAATTATTTACTCGTGGCTAAGAAATAAGTTAACAGCTTAGTAAACAGGAAGAATAGTAAAACTACTGCACTTATTCCCAGTCCGTGTCAAAAGTAATATTCATTTAAATAATGTGAGATCTTTTTTCAAAGTTGCAGCTGATGCTATAACCTTACCCCATCTATATTATAAATAGGTTAATACAAGAATCCTGTTTCATCCTTTAGAGAAAGTCATACTTTATTCCACTCCACAAAGGTGGGAACTCAATTGAATTATCAAACTTTAAACCTATTTGTTGTTACCAGTGTCTAAAATTGTAGACAAAAATATATTTATAAACAGAAGCATAGCTGGTACAACCAACCCCCCTGAGCCGGTATTATGAACCCAGCACCCCACCCCTCTTCGAGTGAAAAGCAAAAAACAAAAAGTGCTCAGTTAGATCTGTAGCCCCACTTCCCAGCTCTTCGAAAAAGAAAAAAAAAAGATTGTTCCTTTTACTGGTGTACCAACTAGGTGAACAAAGAACTGCTCACAGTAGCCTCCGCTTCAGCAGGTAGTTTATTGAAGTAAAGTAAAAACAAACTATAAACAAACTCTCCAGTATAAAGCGCTTTTCATCCTGTAAAATTACCGGACTTCTTCAGATACAAAAATACATTTTGAATAGTCCCTTTTTTATATAAACATCTCAACAGTCATCTGATGTGTTGAATTAATTGATTGCAGTTGACCCTTACTGTGCATGTCAATAAAATAGCCAAGAAGTAAGGTCCATTAGCTCTTTTAAATTTTATTTTATTTATTTTATTTTACATTTGTTGACCGGGCTAGTCTATCTGGATATATGTCCATTTTCAGTAGAGGCCTGGGGAGAAAAGCACCAGTAATTATTACAAGGTTTAAGAAAGCGTTACAATAGAAGTTATAACAAATATAATGCTAACAGTAAACCAAATAGTATTTTTTTTTTCAGGAAATTGTAAATTACAGTCTTAAAACCAAAAAATACATAAACTACAACCTACGTGATGTGCATATCACAATAAACATTACAATACCAAGAATCAAAACATAAATTTTTGTAAGAAGAATGCTAAAGTGTAATGAGAGGTAAAGAAAGTCTGAAAGGGGTGTAGGGAGAAAAAATAGGGAAGAAGAAAAGTAAAGAAAAGAAACAGAGTTTTAGATTCCTTTTAAAAAGTGGGAGAGAAGTCAGAGATGAGATATCCGAGGGTAGTTTATTCCATATTTTTTCAACAGAGTTTGAGAACAGACAGTCACCTGCAGAGTTATTGGATATGGTTGTTTTGATCAATAGTTTGTTTGAAGAGTGTAGATGTTTCTGATCATAATAAAGTGCGATGTGGCTAGAGAGTATTGGAGTTTTGGGGGGGTTGGTACAGGGTTTTGTGGGCTATTACGAGTTGTTGAAGTTTGAGCTGATTAGGAAGTTTTAGCCAACCTAGTTGTTTTAGGTTCAGGCAGTGATGGGTTCTAAAAGGGGATCCTGTAGCAAATCTAGCAATATTATTGTAAGATGTTACTAGTTTATTGAGGTTTTTTTTGATAGATTAGTGTATATGGGGGAAGCATAGAGTAAAGTAGAGATTAGGTGAGTTCTGGCTAACGTAGTTCTTGCAAGTGGAGTAAGAAAGGGTTTGATTCTGTATAGGGTTCCTATTTTTTTGTTCACTGATTTTATTGTAGTGTTGATATGATTGTCAAAGTTTAGATTGTTGTCTATTGTTATTCCTAATAATTTTGTGGTAGCGTTAGGAGAAATGATAGTACCATTATTGGAACTGATAGTGAAGTGTAAGGGGATGTGCTTTTGGGTTGGTGAGAAGAGAAGCAGTTTAGTTTTCTTGGGGTTAAGTAGTAGGCAGCAATGAGAGAACCATTGTTCTACAGTGTTAAAGGCTTTTTGGGTAAGAGACTGGAGTTCTGTTTGAGAGGTAGATGTGCAGATAATAGTAGAATCGTCTGCATATTGAATACAGATCATATTTGGGATAGCTGATTGCAGGTCGTTGATAAAGATAGAAAAAAGAAGTGGGCCTAAGATAGAGCCTTGTGGCACCCCTGGAGAGATGGGAAGATGATCAGATAGTGAATTTTTCCAGAGTGCCGCCTGCTGTCGGTTTTCTAGGTAAGATTTAAACCAAGTTATGGAAGGAGGATCAAGTGAAAGAGAAGTCAGAATGTGCAGAAGTAGTTGGTGGTTAACCATGTCAAAGGCTTTAGATAAGTCGATGAAGAGTGCAGATGAAAGACTATTTTTGTTGCGATTAAAATTGATGGAGTTTGTAAATGAGAGCAGTGCAGTGGTGGTACTGTGGGAAGGTCTAAAACCATGCTGACAATTAGCAAGTAGGTTTTGTAGAAGGTGGTTTAGTAGTTGTTTATCGATACATTTTTCCATAATTTTAGCAATAGGGGATAGTAGTGCTATGGGACGATAGTTAGAGAAATCATTAGAGTTTCCTCCTTTATGTAGTGGGATGATATGAGATATCTTCCAGATTGAAGGGTTAGTGCCTTCATTAATAGATCTGTTTATCAGAATAGAAATGGAATAGGCAATGGCTTTAGCTCCTATTTGCAGGAACTCAGCAGGAAGTTTGTCTGCGGAGGGGGTGGTAGGTTTAAGTTTTTGGAGTAAGGATGAGATAAAGGAAGTAGAAATTGGTAGTAGATGAAATGAAGGGGGGTGGATTTGCAGAAGATGGAAGTAGCTTAGAGGTATCAGGAGATAGGTGACTAGCAAGAGTTTGAATAGTATTTGTGACGAAAGAGATGAAGACATTAGCTGTTTGTGTGGGATTGTCCGGGTTAGAGTCTTGTGGCTCGGGTGTGATAGATTGGCCTGGGGATAGAAGGTTAATGCTGGTCCAGAATTTTTTAGGTTCCTTGTTGTATGTTTGTTGTAGATGAAGGTAGTAGTTATTTTTGTCTGTCAGGATGGCTTTTTCTGTGCTGTTTCTACATTCTCTAAAGGTTTGATGGTCGGCCAGGTTCTTAGTAGTACGCCATTTTGCCCAGGATTTGTTTCTGATAATGATTTTTTGTCTAGTATTGTTGGTCAGCCAGGGGGCTGGTTTGGCTTTGGTTCTGATAGTGCGAATTGGTGCGTGCTGGTCAAGAATAGCTAAGAATGTGGTACTGAAGTACTGTACTGCATCATTAAGAGGGAGAAATTTTAGAGGAGACCAATTACATTGTCTCAGTTCTGTTTGAAAACATTCTGAGTTAAATTGCCTTTTTGAACGTAATGTTCTGAATGTGTTTGGAAAAATTAGATTGGTTTTATGTCTAATAATATAAGTTAAAAAGTGGTCACTTAGATCGTCTGGAAGTGAGCCAGTTTTATATGTTTGTTGGGGGGGGGGTGTTAGTAAGTATCCAGTCTAAAGTGGTGTCCTTGTTATTGATTTTATTAGTTCTGGTAGGGCAGGTAATTAGTTGTGTGAAGCCATGAAGGTTTATGTGGGAGGTGGGGTTTGAATTATTACAGGAGTTCCAATTAATATTTAGGTCACCTAAGATTAATGTTTCTTGTGGGAGGTTAGTGGAGAGCCAACTAAGGATGCACTCGAGCATTAATGTTATTTCCTGGGGGAAGATATATACAAATTATATATATGGCTTTGCTTTTGTTGACTTGAAGTTTAGAGCAAATTATTTCGCCACTTTTGACTAGGGGAAGGTTCAGATTTATAGTGCTGATTTATAGGTAGGTTTTATAGAGAATTGCTACACCTCCCCCCTTTTTTGTAGAGCGGTCAAGTCTAATGATGTCATACCCAGGTGGGGAAAGTTCGTTGTCTTTAATGATAGGTTTTAGCCATGTTTCTGATAGGCATAGGATGTCAAATTGGTTGACATCTAGGAGGTCATGGACTTGAGAAATTTTATTACAAATACTACGTATGTTGAGATGGGCTATAGTGAGTGAATTTGTAGATTTGGTAGGTAGTGTAGTCCTAGTTATGCCATTATTGTAGTTTCCTATGGTCTGGGTATGGTGTGGGCCAGGGTTTTTTTAAAAATACATTTAATTACACTGGCCTCCCATGCCACTTAAAAATAACAGAATTGATGTAGGAAAATTATTATAAACAACCCATCTATTCCTAAAAATATAAGTCAATGTTAGTATTAATATATTAAAATGTTAAATTGTTAAAACTTGAGAAAGTGTATACATATATGTACAACACCTTATTTTACATAATGTTTATGTGGCCAGTTGTTCTCTCATTCATCCTCACATTTCACACTAAAAATATGTATGTAAACATAGGTAAGTAAGTCCCCCTTCACCTACTTATACGTTCCAATTTCAAAACCCAAGCTAGGGAATATATTTCATTAATCCCTGGATATTGACAGGGGTCCAATCTAAGTGGCCACATAAGTTCACGCTCTTCTAGCAGCAAACTTAGTGGTCCCCCTCTATAGTTGTCATGTGTTGGTACTTGGTCTATGACTCTAAATTAAAAAAAAATGAAGGGGTATTCACTACAGTGTTTAGCTAAGGCATTCTCTAGTCCATATTTGTCGTTAGCATACACATGTTCATAAATGCGTTCCCTCAATTTACTATCAGTTTTTCCGATGTAAAAAACTGTACACCCCTGGCACTGTGTAAAGTACACTATAGACTTAGAGTTACAGTTGTATTTCAGTCTGGTTGTGTAATTCCTGCCCCTTACTTTGAACTTTTGCCCTATGTCAATATATTTGCAATACCTACATGACTCACAATGGAACATACCTGGGTTCCTACTGATCATTGACACATGACCCTCAATCCAGTTTTTAAGGTTTCTGTAGGTAATCAGTGGTCTATCTCCTACTTTGTCCATTATGTCTCTATCAGTGAGCCGTTCTCTGTTCGAATTTGGAGTTTTGTTTCTTTTTGAAGTACCAACTAGGTGGCCAGTTACAAGACAGAACTCCCCACTCCCTGCCCCAGTCATTCAAGTCCTGTTTCTGTGCCCTGCCCCCAGCCCTCCAACATAATTTCCATAATTTCTTCTTTTAAACTGTAGCAAAGTGTTCGCTTCAAATGTAGCAGTTGCTACAGTTTATACCCTGCCCACATGGAGTGCTACAGTGCTCATGTGCTAGTTTAAAAAAAAGTTGTTTTTTTTAAACTGTAGCAAACTGCTTGCTATAAATGTAGCAAACAGTTGCTGATGCCCTGCCTGCATGGAGCAAGTATTATGTTTTAGTCTACTGTAGCAAACTGCTTGTTACAGTTTATACCCTGTCTGCCTGGAGATCTGCAACACTCTGGTTTTAAGTAAAACATTTTCTTTTAAACTGTAGCAAATTGTTTGCTACAGTTTAGAACACACATGGAAGGCTACAGCTGTCAGGTTTCACCACAAATGCAATACCAGTTTTAAAAGCCAGTACTGCATTAAATAAAGATCAGGATTGGCTGATTGCACCCCTAACACTTTTTTGCACCTGGGGCAGTTGCCCCACTGTGCTCCACCCCAGCTAAACTATTACTGATAAACAAGTACTCCACTACCTGCTCCAGGAAGAAACCTTCACTCCTACACAACAGGACTTTTGTAATGGCCACAGAGCCAAACTCTGCCTTAATAACCTTCACAAGCACAATCAGAAAGGCAGGGACAGTGGCAAACCTATCTCCTTTTTTTCTTTGACTTGTTGAAAACCTTTGACATTGCCTTACATATCAACCTTCCGCAGCAAATATCTTCTCTACGCCTATCACAGGCTACTCTCCATTTTTTTCAGTCGCTATTTATCCAACAGATATCTGTGTGTAAAATTGCATAACATTCACTCTCTCCCTTCTTGCCAGTTACTATCAGGGTATCCCAAGGCTCTTTTCTTGGCCCTCTCATCTTCAATGTTTTTGTTAAAAATTGATGATTAAACCCTTACAGTATTTGCTCCAGAGACCACTAATGCCATCTTCAACAAATCACAGAAAAAGCTTTTTCCATCATGAAAATGTGGCTCTGCAGTGCACAACTATGCAAAACAAGTTACTCCATTTATTCCCTAAATCCCACACACAAGATAAAACCAACTTTATAATCACCTAATTTGATAAAACAGAACTTATTCCATACAGTATTAGGGATGTGAATAGATGACAACCTTAAATTTGATCTCCACATGCAACACACACACACACACACACACACACACACACACACACACACACACACACACACACACACACACACTAGGAATAGTGTACCAAGCGCAAAACAAAAAACCCTGTCTTGCTAACACTACAAAAACATCACTGACTACTATCTACAAGTAAAAACACAAAATCGCTGTTACCCAAAGGTCTGCTCCAAAGAAATATGAAAGATAGATGAATGAAGTAACACACTGGAGTCTGACCACCACAATAAATGGAATAATTTATTTCGGACAAGCGCTTTCACGTGTATCAAACACGCTTCTTCAGATCCTTAACAAAAGTGTTCTGCTGAGCTGTGCTTATATATACACACTGAGTCATTTCTCTTTAATTAAATAATACACTTGATCAATCATTCAATTAAACAAATGAAACAATTTAAAATAATTTAAAACCTTTGCAGCAAGAGCAGCATCAAGCTCCAGATAAAGCAACCTTATATTTTTTGCTCAATAAGATTGTATGAGAAGTTTGCATAAAAACATGACATGAACCATCATAGAAAACGCCCTAAAAAAGCTCCTAACTATGATTTATGTTAAAACACATACATTTATTATAGTCCGGTATAAAGCAAAGTATGATTTATATAATAGTCTCAAGGTTAGTATATGGAATCAAGTACCTTAACCATGGAATAAAACAGGTACTAAAACTTGCGAGCATATACAGAATACTAACGCTGACAAGTTACTATCAACAAATACATTCTATCCAATGAGAAACCATATATTCTGTATATAAATCACATAGAAATATATCTTTGAACCAAAAAATGTAACTCATACGAATATAAAAACTATAAAAAACTGTCGTATGAGGAACACAACCATTGAAATCAACGATCATGTGGTGTAAAACATTGGAACAACTATAAATATAAATATAAAAATATAAAAAACGTATATTTGTTGAACCCTCTAAAAATGGAATGAGCAACCTTCTCATGCTATAATAAATAAAGTGCTTGTGCATATAAATAATATAAAAACGCAGTCGACTTAAGAAACAATTCGGAACTTATATGGGTTAACACAATATACCTGAAAAACAGGTTCGGAGCATAAATAGTTGAAGTTCAATATGTACAAATCAACAAATATATGATAAAAATCTAGACAACTGACTGCAAGCATGAGTATGAACGAACATACAAATTAGTAAATGTAAAAAGCTGTAATACAAAGTCAAAGAAATTCGATAGACAAGCATATACTAACATATGTAAATGCAAAACCTTGCCCATATTATAGAATAACTTGTAAACATGTTATAAATTCATAAACATGTGTATAGAAATATTCATAGTATATGAGTATAAGTTTGAATATCTATACATGTCTATTCAAAATGACTGTAAAAATAGCTGTACCAGTCAGAGCTTCAGCATAACATTCATGAATAACTAACGTATAAACGGATGAATAAATGTATAAATGAATAACAGGTGGTGGAATGAATTGATTAACTGAAAGAATAAGAACAATAAAATCTAAAATAAAATCTAATATTCAAGAATCAATTGTAAAATGTAATGGAGTGTATGAAAAATATAAATGCATCTTTAAGAAATATTGTACCAAGCGCAAAAAAAAAAAAAGTGCAAACAAAAAACCCTGTCTTGCTAACACCACAAAAACATCACTGACTACTATCTACCTCTTAGCACTCTTGTATGGGAGTTCTTGTATGGGAGGAACAGTTCTCATTAATTGTCAATCTAAGAATGAAACTAGAACAACAAAATTGCAAAATGCACTGCTAACATATATAGAATCTACCATTGCTGTGCCCTAAAACAGTTACATTGGCTTGAATTACCCCATCTCACATTTAATCTGCTACTTATGATCAGTAACATGACAAACAAACCTTATTTATGCCCAGCACTAAGTAACCTTCTCCACAACTACTATCCCAACAGATCACTACACCTATACAATCAAAACACTTCCCTTTCTCCAGCTGAGACATCTGCAGGAAGTTCTCTTTGCCAGATCCTGGATTTCACTCCCACTTCCCCTGAGAGCTGTATCTAAGCTCCACACATTTGAATCTACAGTAAAATAATTTCTAGTTGAATCCTGGCTTTGTTCCTACTCAAGTCCTGGCTAAACACTTTCTATATTCTCGTTCAGTTCCACCAGCAAACCCCATGAACAAAAACTTGAATCCCTCTACTTAACATGATATACAGACCTTCTTGTATTCATGTTTGTAAATATTGACTCCATTTTATATTAGTCATCTCCACTGGTGCAACATCTGCACTTAAAACATGCGCGCACACACACACACACACACACACACACACACACACACACACACACACACACACACACACACACACACACACACGTACGTACGTCTCCACTCGTAACAACCACTCCTGAGTTTGTTATTTAACCTATCCAGCATTTCCTTATTACTTCCTTGTCTCCACTCTATCAGTTTCTCTTTTACATCTCCTCTACTTTCCTCTTCATGGCTTCACCAGTCTCTTCAATATACACCATGTGTGTCATTCTTCTTCAGTGTTATGTCACTGCCAGTTAATCATTCTCTTATTTTTACTATAGCAACTGTGTTATTCTGTTTGTATATTTTTGCAGCAAATAGCTGTCTTCAGATTTGTACAACAGCTACAGTGAATTGATGGTATTACTTATTCATCCTTCATGTGACATATGTTTGTGATTACCTTAATATTGTCTTTACTTGAGCTTTTCTCCCTGGACCTCTGCTAATAGGCCCCATTGTCCAGTTAGACTTCCCAGTAAACAAATGTCAATAAATAAATATATTTTTAGGTACTTTGTGGGGACAAATGTTGGTATATTTGGAAGGTATTGTCTTTGGTTTAGGTCTTTATAACATTTCATTTGGCAGACTGAATTTGATTTTATATGAATACCAATTCTGTTCCATATAAGCCTACTTTTCTTAGTTTCTTTCAGAGTTATGCATACATTTCATCACCAAAACCACTTCCTGCTTACAAACGTAGTCGTCTTCCATTATTTTGTATTTGCAAATCATGATTAAGACTTGTGTATCATGCATTTGCTGTTTTTCGTCACATGTGATGTGCTCCAGCAGTAATCATATTTACTTAAAAAACTACAGTTTAAACATAATTGCAACCACACAAATAATTCTGGTGTGGAATTACTGTGGATGGGAATTTTTAACACTCAGAAAACTCAAGACAATTACTTCACTTGAAAGCATTAGTCAGAGTAAAGACAGTGCAGTCTTTAAAACATTTTAGTTTACGATTCACATTTTTTCAGTAGAACAAGAACCAACATAGGGTTGTGACAAGAAACAGCTGTCTGTCAAACCTGATCCTTTTTTGACTGAGTTACCATGGACTGTCAACAGAAACTGTCTACTTGACTTTCAGGGCCTTGAACATGGTCTTCTACTGCTAATTGCTAGGACTACTGAACGGTGAGGTGGGATAAGATCAAGATTAAGAATATGGATTTGAGGCATGGATGACCAGTATGGCTGAGGATAAGTGTCAAAGACAAGGAAAGAGACTTGTGGATTTACTGCAGCACTGTATTCATGTCAGATATACAGAGAGAAAGATCAGCCTCTTCAGAGGTGACATGAATGCAGTTGTAGCAGCCGAGGATGGGGCTATGTGTGTATGAGGGCATAGTTTAAGGACATATTTGGAAAGATCGCCCAGGTGGGATTGGGTTAGAAGGTGTCTGCTGAGTTTCATTGCAGACATATGTACTGTACATGGGCCACAAGGTGCGAAATATCAGTTGGGGGAGCCACAAGGTGCGAAATATCAGCCGGGGGAGGTAAACTAAGTGAAGAGAAGTGTACTAATCGGTTCTCTGAGAGAACAGCAGATGCATGGAACAGACTACCAGATTACATTACAGCAAGTACTTGTTTAGATATTTTTAAGAACAGCCTTGACACTTAGTATGGGAACAGGTGTTTTGATATATTGGCAGGTTAGAAGGGTATTAATGCCCGTGCTTGAAATGTATGTATGTGTGTAACTGATGGCAATACAGTTGGGAGAGAAATAAGGATTTTTTTGGGAAGCACCACTCACAGCAGACTGACAGGGTAGTTACCAACCAATAGAATGTTAGGGCATATCTTTTGTGAGATAAGCCAACCAATAGAATGCTAGGGCATATATTTTGTGGGATAATATCAAGAATAAATTAATACTTCTGCTTGTGAGCCCTGTGTGTTGGCCAGTTCTTCAGTACTGGGTATAGTTCTGGAGGTCATACAGAGAGAGGGACACCACGCTGTTGGCTGGAGTTGAGGGGAAAGCCACCTAAAAGGTGAATGGGATGGAACTGAAAGGCTACCACCACTGACTACATAGGAGCAGGGCTGGTATATGCATTTTGGAGGCCCCAGTGATTGTCAAGTTGGGGTCCCTAGGCACTTTCAGTCTTATGTATCACCCTGTCACTGCCACTCCTCCTAAGCAACCTTTAAGTTCATGCTGAAATCTTTTAAGAATAGTACACACAGAATGACTTGTAGCTTTAATACTCTTACATTACAACAGGCCTGTATACCACACTATGTTGGCCCATCTCGGAGGGGGACATTTACCGTTACTGGCATTTAGTTGCAACAGTGATACATTACAATAACTCTATGTACAGGGCTGGATTTTGGTGAAATTGCACCCTAGGCATGGTCTACTGTTTCAGCAGCCCCCTCCCACATATTTTCCAGTGTTCACCTCTGTTTCCCCCACCTTGGGCTCCCCATATCATGCATATTACTTTTTTCTTCCTTTTCTCACATTAGGGATATATACAATAGGTAAGAGGGGGGCTGGAATTTATTGGAGAAAACTGGCAAAGGAGCCAAGGTATTGGGGACAAATAACTAGAGAGGGAACGATGATAGAATGGGGGAGACACTAAGAATTTATTTGGACTGCAGGTTAGAGATAGTCTTCCTCTCAAGGATTAATATCAGAGTATAGGCAAAGAGAAAGAAATGGGGGGGGTCCTAAATGAAAGACCTGCTCTGGTAGAGTTTTTAGTAGACTGTAGAGCAGAAGCTGCCATTAAAAAAGGAATAATTAGTAGAGCATATAAAATATTGCATGATAACTATAAGAATCAGTCAGAGTAGGTTAGAAAGGATTGCAAAGAGAGTTTCAATAAACAGTTCAGAAAGAAACAAGGGGAAGATATATGCATGTCTCCCAAATAAGCAACAAAATCTAGAAGATAGAGGATTTTTTGCTTGGAAATGTTTACATAGATATTTCTGTACCCCAGATAGACTCCAGAGATTTTTCCTCACATACCCACTAAATGTTGGAGGTGTGACAGGGAAGAAAGGGATAATTGGGAAAATATTTTCTGAGAGTGCGGTGAGTTGGCAGACTTTAAGGATTCCCTGTGGAATGCACTGTCAGAGATGCTGGGTGGGCAAATTGGTGTGATGAGAGAGATTTGTCTGAGCTATGATACAAAATAGAAATTGCCTAGACATGGTAAGGCCTTGCTGTGTCTAATTGTGGTGGCTGCCAAAAAAGCAATTACTAGAAAATGGAAATCAAACCTAAACCAACTATACTAGAAACAGTGAGTATAGTAACAGAGGCACAAAAACCTGAATTGAGATCTTTGGAAAATGGCATGAGCAAACTACATAGGAAAAATAGGAATTGTGGGAACAATACATACAGGGGAGGAATGAGGTTTAATAGAAGGCAGGACTTAAATGAGCTATGTAATGTTCGACTGAGAATGATTGAGTAGATTATAAGTGATGTATAATGTTTGCAAGTGGGAGTGTATCAGTATGGTTTGTGATATAAAATGCTTGCAACAGGATTGTGTCGGTGTGTTTTGTTTTCATTTATGTAAAGGTATGATTGCCTGTGTCGTAAGTGGTGGTTCAACAAAGATGTTTCTTGTTTAAAAAAAAAAGCAGGAATTGAATAATGTATGTAATGTTACTTAGGTTATATGATATATGGCAATATAGATGTAGAATAATGTTTGTAAACGGGAACTTGTTAATTTAGTTTGATTACTTTTATATAAATTTGCCTATATCACGAGTGATGGTTTGATAAGTTTTTTTTTTTTTTTTATAAAGAAAATCCAATATGGTTCAGCTTTAGTTTTCCTTGCATCCTTTCAACACACCTTTCCTGACCAAGACAGAGCAGTAATAACTATTTAGGATATAACTCAGTTAAGCTGGTGCCCCCATAAACTATAGGATTATAAATTCTCTGGGATGCATTTTAGAGCATTTTCCCAACAGTGGTTTAAAAAATCATGAGTCAGAAAAGAACTTCAGTCTTATTTTTTTTTTCTTTCAAGGAAACCTAAATTGTGCCCAAAGCTTAATATTCAGAGTTGACAAAATAGGAGCTCACAATAAACTAACAATACAATTGTTGAGAGGTTACATAGTTCCTGTCTGGGAATAGAGCCTGCCTCCCTAACCCCCCAAAAAGACGGTCAGTGCCTATCCATTCCTCTGGTGTTGGATTTGAATGAAAGCATAGGTTGAAATTGCAACAGTCATATATTTCAAGTGACTGCTGACATACATATACATAGTATGCCTCCTCACCCCTAACCACCAAAAGCAGCCACCTGTATACATGCATGATGTATGACTGTGAGGAAAGTGAAAAATTATTACAGTAATGTATTCTACTTTGTTGTTTCTAGACAGTACACTGCCCCTACAAAAGCTATAGTAACCTTCTTTGTACACCTGTGAGGTCTGTGTGAAAAGTAAAATAAACAATAACTACACTGTCCCAGCTCAAACACAAGCTGTAATGACCTCCTGTGCACACCTCTAAGGTTTGACTATGATGAAAATTCTAATAATAACCACACAATCCCAAGCACCCCTCATAACCTACATCAACTTTCTGTAAACACAGACATCCAAACAGGGCTGGTTTTATAATGGTTATGGATGAGAGCAGAGGCCATTATCAGCTTTATCCTAACAGGGTCATATCACAGACCTGTTCAGGTTAAAACGTGTAATCAGAAAATTAATGCATCTTTTCTCTTAATTTTTTCCCAGACAGCAACAGCTTTTATGGGGCCCCCACACAGTCAAGGATGATTAAGGAGGCCTTGCTGTATCCATTTATACAATCTGGGGAGGCAGACTCCAAGAAGATACAAGTGTCTGAATGTTTTGTAATATATGTTATGCCTTACTTTTGAAATGTAATTATGTTCTGTGATATTACTTTTTGCCTTACTTTTGAAATGAAATTACTTGTTAGCTGCATCTTTTATTGATAACCAAAGAATAATGTGTGTCCTGGCATTATTGGGTGTGTGCACAGATAAAAATCTGTATTATTTTTTACATACACACACACACACACACACACATATATATATATATATATATATATATATATATATATATATATATATATATATATATATATATATATATATATATATATATATATATATATATATATATATATATATATATATATATATATATATATATATATATAAAACACACACAAGCCATTGCAATACTAGTTTTGTACTTATTTCAGCAAATAGCAATCCATTGTGTAATACTGCTACTGCCACACCAGATCAGTGACTACCACCAAACAGCAGCAGGGATAAGTCATTTACCTCAAGAGTAATGCATACCCATCGCTGTCCCTGATTTCAGTGACCCTCCCTGATTTTGACTCATAATTTTTCTCTATCCTTCGTAAAAAAGTTTGATTTGCTGGTGAATCATTCAGGATTATAGATAGACAATAAATTCAGACAAAGTTTTATAGTTTTTATTGTCCAAAAATACACGTTGATGCAAAAGGTTTTCTATTAACTTTTTAAATTAATTATTATTTTTATTAACCACAATGGTTTTTAGTTATATAGCTAATGAGTGTCATATCACTGTCTATAGTAAGGTTTAAGAAATGTAATGTTTTCTGTTTTACATTGCCCTTTTTGTAAATTGTGATTGTTGGCAACTGTCAAACTTTGTATATTGTTTGTAAATCTTTTAAAAATATTTGTAAAATATTTGTACTATTGTTATGGAGTTTATGTCCCTGGGTCTCCACTGAAAATGGGCTACTTGCCCAGCTGGACTCTACCCGGTTAACAAATGTAAAATAAATAAATGTATTAGAGTAATACTTAAAACATGCTCCTGATTTTGAGCCTTTACTCTGTTATTTTTGGCTTTGCAAAGAATTCTTCAGCAGAGAGGTTGAATGTTATAGTATCTGGTGTTCTGCCAGTATTTATAAAACTCCCTGAAAGAGAAAACTATCGCTGAAATCTTAAGCTTCAGCTCTTCAAGTCCAAGGTATGCACCGAGATTGGTCACTCTGGGCTGCTGATCTCTCTAGTGCTTGCCTTGCTCATGTTTATTATCAGCTTAATCCTGAAAAGGTTATATCAGAGCCCTGTTAAGGTCATCATCATCAGGAAATTAGTATACATTTCTCATTTTTCCACAACCAGCAACAGCTTTTGTGGGGCCTCCCACACAGTCAAGGATGATTAAGGGAGGGTCCTTCAGATACTCAGAGCTGGTTATGTTGTTAATTTTAGTGGACAGAATGTCCACCAGCAGGATTTAACTAAGCTAGGGGCATTATGTCAGTGATAAAATATTTAATGTAATTGTGAAGCCTGTTATTTGATAAAACACGGTTACTATAACCAGAATATCATTGAATTTTTAAGGAGATATGAGTAAGAGAGATTATTAGCCCCCAGGTTTAGTAAGTGTACATACAGGATTGCTGTGCTAGCTTTTGTTGGTTTGACAAACATATAATAAATTACTGTGGTTGGGGGTCCCAGTGACCACAGTTTGCTGGTGCCAAAAGCCGACTGACCATAGCTTAGAGCTCTTCTCACTAGAGACCAGAAGAGGCAAGCAAGACATAAGGTTGCATGTGATCATGTCACTGAGATGTGATGTGGTCATCCTAAATGAGAGGGGCAAAGGGGTTAGAGGAGGCACAGACAGCACATTGAAGACATCAGCTATTCCCTTGATCTGTGAAAGTATTTCTTCACTTAGAGAGTTATGGACCATTGAAGTGGACAGTTAAAAAAGTGGTGAAGGGAGATTCCACAAAGGCATTAAATAGGTTGTGAGACAGAGGGAGCTCTGGTGAGAGAAAGGAATCGGAGGATGGGCAGAATGTTGAATGTAGTTTGAGGAACACTTTTGTTGTTGTTGTTGTGTCTTTCGGCTTTTCCTGGTTAGGGGTCGCCACAGCAGAACTCCGGTCCGCTAATGATTGGCAGTAGATTTTTATGTGCTGAGTTGCCAGCCCTGACCCACAACCTTCAACGAAGGTACGCCCATTCAAGCATGTCTCCACACAGAAGATGCTTTAGCTGAGAATCAAACAGGACAACGTCTTACTGTGAGGCGACAACGCTACCGCAGCACCAACACTGCAGTTCATGTACAGAATAAGTAAATGTTAAAATTCAGTACAACATAAGATTCAGTTTATATAGAGGAAGGTTAAGTATATCTAGTTAGAGTACATTGAGAAAAGAATGAAGTAAGAAAAAAGGTACAAAACTAGAAGCCAAGATGAGAATAAAATGCAGTGCAGTCACACATATAATACATAAACAGATACTCCTATGTGCGTATGAAATACGTATATATGTATAAATGTATGTAATGCCACATTATGATGCTGATAAACATGTCTTAAATGGATTCTGCTATCTGTGATATGAGCTGGTAAGTTATCTAACCATTGCTGTGATAGCAGTTCCATGCAGATTCTGTAATGAGATGTTCTTTAACTGAATCTTTGAAACTTTTAAGGGTTTCTAATAAGTTTGAGGAACACTAGATAGGCTTATTGTCTTTGCCTACTAGCAAGCAAATGTAATGCAGTGTAATATAAAAATTATTTGCAATGAGTCTGGTAAGTGCTAATCGTGGATCACACCAAGTCTAGTACTCCTTAACCCCGGTATGCACTAATTATGCACTAATCCTGAAACATAGTAAATCTGGTTCACGTTAAATGTAGTATTCCGTTAGTCTGGTATTCTGTGTGCAAATGAGTTATACTGATGTAATGAAACTACATTGAAGGGCTTCTGAGATGAGATGCTTATACAAAAGTTAAGACTGGGAGCTGTACTCTATACCCAATGCATTACAAAACGCATCTCATCTGAGAGTGCCTGGTTTAGATACACAATTAGTAGGCAGTTGTGAACTGTAGTGTGCAATGTATGGTGTGCTGAGCAGCTGTCCATTACATTGTTCATGTCACTGGCACACTGCTTATCACAGGGAATGAATCCGTGGTGTGGGGTATCGTAAGAGTAGTGTGGAATTGTGTATCCTACCATTGCAGACAGTGCAGGAAGTGATGGGGGCCGGGAGTGCATTATTTAAAGGGTGCAGAGTGCACTGGGTTGTGGGTGTCTGTTGTATGGTACAGGAGGCACTTGGTGAAAGTGTACATTATTCAAGGGGTGTGCAGTTTCACAGGCTGATTTTCCTTGTGTTATACAGTGCACAAGATGCTGGGGGGGTTACATTATTTAAAAAGGTATACAGTGTCAGCCTTGTGTCTGTTTATTATATCTGTGAGAGGTATTTTGGTGGGCTACATTACTTAAGAGATGTGCAGCATCAGAGGTCATGTGTCTGTCTGCTATAAGTTGTGGAAGACATTTTAGGAAGTGGCATTATTTAAAAGGAGCACAGAGTCAGAGGCTGTACAGCCCTCTGTTAATGTAGGAGTCACTGGGGAGGGGGGAATCACCTGTATGCTGACAGACTACAGGTGAGCATTGTGCATATTCTTGTCAACACAGAGCACAGTGTGCCCTGGCAGAATATTGAAAGTGCAGAGCCATTAGTCATCAAGGTTGCTATGCACACATACATCTATATGACAGCTGGTTTGTAGAAATAGGGCACAGTGTGCCCTGGGGAAATATTGACAGTGCAGAGCCATTAATCACCAAGGCTCCTATGTACACACACAGCCATATGAAAGCTGCACAGTATTATGTATAAGGGTGGCAGATCATCATGTACAGAAATGTTGCCAATACTACTACACTGTGATAAACAATGCATTTCACAAAGTAGATGAACTAAATTGTGCTTATTTCTCATTTCTGCATACTTTTGCTACTTTTACATCTTATTGAGCTTTGTGCTCTGATTTTTGCCACAGAAGTGCAGAATTTTGCCATGTTATAAGGCTGTGCCTTGATTTGTAGTGCTGCATGTACAACACTGGTGCTAGTTTTAGTGGGGTTAGTGTGCTTTTACTCTATAACAAAAGTGGCAGTTGTGTACAAAAAACATCACTCAGTGCGATGAATAGGTATTAACAGATTTATTCTTGCAAATTAGTGCAGGTACTGGCAACATATGCAGTATGTAGGTTATTGTAAGACAGAGAGAGCAACAAAATAGAGTGGTATCTAGTACATCAGTGCGTAATGACGTGGAAATAAACTCTATGCACAAGGCAGTCACATGGTAGATATAATTGATGACACTCTAAATGGATTTCTTCAGAAATGTATAAAACAGGTGGATGGTGTTGTTGAGCATACCTTTCTTCACCCAGAATCACAATGTACATGAGGGGAGCAATGTTTAGGTTAGCAGCCGCGTCAGAGCCCATGCCCAGAGTGTTGTGCATGGCAGCCATCCTTATCAGTGGAGGAAGTGGAGAAAGTATCTGACATACCACAAGCTCACAGACCAGCAGATCGTGGACTGTTTCAGTATAGATAAGGAGACTGTACTGTAAAGCATGTTGTCAAACTGTATCACTCACAAACACAATCAGTGGGAATGCATGCTATTCTTATTCACTAAGGTATGTGTAGCTTTAATGATACCTGCTACTGGCACCTTTCAAAGACCTACTGGGGGCAAATTAGGGATATCACAAGCATCAGTATCAGCATCCAAACCCAGAAACAATTTCTCAGCTTTATACTACTGCACTGCCTGCACCAGTGGTGTAGAGGGATAAACCCCTGACCCAAGTTTGAATAGTAGCTTAGGTACCTTAAAGAGCAGGCAAGGAAGATAGATGTGTCCATCCTGGTAAGAGATGGGTGGCATGTGCATTAAGGGCACACTCACAGATTTTGATTCCCCTAGTAGAGACCTAGGAAACAGCTGCACTGTTCTACCCAAGGGTGAGTAGGTCATCTGCTGATGTTCCTCCCATTGCAGAAGTGAGGTGTGATTCAGCTGTGATAACCATTGCATGTTTGCGTGCAGGGTACATGCAGGATGAATGGAGAATTGGGGAAAAAGAAACTCCCTGACAGCATTGTGATGCTACCCAGGAAGTTGGATCTCCTTACCATTTCCAGAAATTGGTAATTTTTGACCGGGGTGGCAAAGGTGTGTCTGGTGGAATTACTGGATGAGGAGAGAATCTGATAACAGCTAATGGGCAGCTGGGTAGAGGTAAAACAGGTGCAAAAAATTGTTATAGAATGTAGAGTAACATGTGGTTCACCAGGACAGCTGAGGAGACCATCAGCGGTGTTAGTGGTTGTAAAGGTAGCACAATCACCTTTGGTGCATAAGGCTGTGGGTTCTATTCATGCACCAGGTGGATGGATTGCTGACACTGCAGTACATTATAAGGGGGTGCTGCCCCCCTGAGTGTGTCATCCTTTGGATGAAATGTTAAATCGTGGTCCCATCTACTTCAGTTGGTGGTAGCTTATGTTGGATATAAAAGATGCCACAACACTTATTGTAAAGAGTAGGAGTCCTTTATTTATATACAAAAATAATCCTTATTCAAAAATATTTACATATTGACAAATTTACAGATATATAGATATACAAATCCATTTAAATATCTTCATAATTTCCTTTACAGTCATACTAAATTTTCATCCCTATTACACCCCCATGCCTTTTTTCATAACCGGTATCTGATTTACTTAATGTTGTTGCAAAAATCCATTTACCATTAAACATAATTTCATTTATTCTTTCATCCCCATATAACATAAATAACTTTTATCTATTTTTTTTACATATTCTTTATTTCTGTTCTTAATGTTCATATTTAATCATATACATATCTGTTTTATCCACTTCTTTTATATTTCTGAAAAATCTTCTTTACATAGTTTTCCCCATAACTTTTTTTCTCTTTTACATTACAAAAACACATTCTGTAGTTTCTTCTTCTTTACAATGTAAACATATTCTTTCCATTTTCTTCTTATATGGAATAATTTATTTTACTGGAAATTTATCTGTTACCAGTCTACACAAAAATATTGATGTTCTACTTTCTGATTACACCATTTGCTTCTTGTTTTTATAGCTTTATTTTTTAATCTATTATATTTTCCAGTGGTGTTCCATAGTGATGTTTTAGCATTACATTCTTGTACTATACTTATCTTTCATTTTCTGTATCATCAATTTTTATTTTCCACAAAAATATTTTTTTCTTGGTAACAGTTTATTTCTTCATTTATACATGCTTTCTCTCATATTTTTAACCATACCCCAAAATGTATCATATTTATACAGTTTTACAACTAATCACTCATCTTTTTTATTTATCCACACTTTGTGCAAATTTAATGAAACAGCACATGCCACTAGGTTAATTAACCCTAAACCGCCTCCTCTTTTATTTACATACAAACTCTTCTTTTTACTGAGTTTAAATAAAATTAAGAAACAATCAGCAGCAATAATTCATTTTCAAATACTGTTGGTAACATAAATGCACTTGATAAGTATGACTATTTTTCCCAGCAGTACAGAATTTTTCAAATAAGCCTTTTTTCTGAATGATAATTTATATGTTCTCCTGAAACAACAGGTTTGTTTAATTTCTTTTGTTTCCCCCCCTTCAATTATACTTGCATCTTTATTCCCAAATGTTATACCCAACACAGAAACTTCAACTTCATTCATGTAAAATATGTAACCCTGTCTTTACTACATCACCCATATAATTTCATGTCCTTTTGTGTCAAGTGTTTGTGTTAAAGCCTCCTATCATGATTTTTTGTTTCCTCTTTTCTGTTCATAAAATCATCCACAATTTATTTATCATTGATACTTCTTAACAACTCTTCCCCTTTATAATATATATATATATATATATATATATATATATATATATATATATATATATATATATATAATGCCGTCTTCCATAATGTTTCCATTTTAATTTCAAATCCCTTTTGTATTATTTTCATAAAGATCTTACAATCATTATTATTTAATACTATCAGTATCAAGTTTTTGTGTCTTCAATCTTCTTTCTTCCATATGAATTTAAGTATTCCACTACATAATTCTTTATATATAAAACCTTCATTCAGCTATTCATTCAACATCTTTAAAATATATTTTTTGGCAATCCCTTAATTTTTTAAACATTTCATACCCCATTCCATCTGGTATTACAGCCAAATCTATATTTACTTGTCCTAATACTTTATCTAGCTCATTTAAATAAATCAGCTTTTCCAACTCCTTATTCTCTCTTTCTGTTAACTTGTTTTACTTTCAGTGTTTTTTCTCAAAAGAAAAAGAAGCTTCACCAACTAATCATGATCTAAAAGCATAAAAAATGCTTCCAAATGGAAATAAACTCCAAAAGCTAAATACAATTTTGTAAAAACACAACTTGCCCCCATAGCAACCCCCTTATTTTATTTAAAAAATGTTGCCTTCAAAAATAATAGTTATAATCAAGCTCTGTGGCAATTAAGTCATGAAGGAGAGTAATCCTTCCTTTTTCAAAATGAAGATATGAACTTATAATGCTAAAAAAAACTTTTAAACCTTCATTTGTCAGAATGGAAGTAAATAAACCTATCACATCTATGGTGAGGAATATATCATCATTATTCCAAAGTTCATGTTTAAGTCGACCTAAAAAGTCCCAAGAGTCTATTAATAAGTGCGATACTTTACTATAAAATGGGATATGTTTAAGACCCACCCACAGCAACTGTAGGTCTAAAAGGGGGTTATTGAATATTTTTATGAACCTTTGGTATTCCAAATATGAGTGGGGTTTTTTACTATCAATAAGTTATAAACATCAGGTGTAATCAATCCTTCCAACAAATATATTTCAAGAAACAAATCTATCCTCTGATAACTCAAAAATGTCTTTGCTATAATCCAAGGAATTATAAATAACTATTCTCCCTCCCTTTACTGGTTTCATAATGTGGATACTATCATCATTTTTTAATTGAAAACATATTTCCCTTTCCTTTTGAGTAAGGTTCTTAAAGCCCATTTTTTTCTTTTTCACACTTTAAATCTACATCCTATAGTTCATCAGCAATGTTTTTCTCTAATACACTTAGAGTTGGATGAAGGGGGGTGGGTTAATGTTTTTCACTACCTTCTTTATATCTTTAAACATTTCTAGTACATGTAGTACTACAACTATTGATTATCTTTTCTTGAGTGCTTTCTATTTTTCTTTTTGCATTTTTTATTTCTCTCAATACATTACCATCTTCCTTTACTAATCTAGTTAAATAATTCCATACTTCCCTTTTTCCTTGTAAAAAATACCTTTGCTTATATAACAATTCTTGTATTTTTTCTTGATTTGTTTCATATAATTCTTTTTCTTTATCAAAGTACTTTATATCATTATGTTCTAAATCTTCCAATATATCGTTATATTTCATCTTATATTTCTCTATTTTTCTCACATCATATTGCCACTGTAAAAACATTTTTTTATATTTTTCCTTGAGTATCATCCACCATTCAGACCAGTTTTTTTAAATGCTTTCATGGTAATGAGATCTTTACATAACTGTTACTAATCTCTTTCCTTTTTCATTCCATGCTTTCTCATTTATCCTTTTTATTCATTTGCCTATGTTTTTATAGTCCCTGTTTTCCTTTATCTCTAGCCCTATACAAGATGATCAGAAAGTCTTGCTTCAACTTCCCCCTTCTTTTGATGCTGTAAAATAATCTATTTCAGTTCTATATGCACCCATTTTGTAAGTCCATGAATTTTTGTCTCAAAGTTTTAACTTGCCATATATTATAATGTTTCTATATACTTGTTCTTTCCATTTTAAATTTACAATGGTTAATTTTCCCATTTTTGCTGAAATTATATCTATCTTTACTGTATTTCTGCAGAATACATCTATTCTATAACATCTCTCATTTCCCAAATTCCATATTGTTTCCTCTCCGTAGTTTCTCTGTTTAATCTTTCTTCATTTGTTAAAAATCTTGTGTCTTCTAATATAATTACATATACAGCACATTTATTTATTTCCAGTTTGATTACTGGGGAAGTCCACTGGGCCCAGAGAGCCCGTTTTCAGTAGAGGCCCACGGAGAAAAGCACCATGAAACAGATTACAGTAAAGATAGCAGTCCAATAAAAATAAAAGTACAAGTACAAATACATATCAAATAATACAAAGTGTGAGCAATATTGCCCATAGTGGAAAACTATCGTGCTGATGCATTTTAACAAATTTACACAGTCAAAAGTTATTTACAATATTTACAGTGTGTGAGAGATCTTATGAGAATTAGCTATAGAAGGTTATAGCCAGCTATAAGGTGCTTCAGAACCTTGTACATGTATTACACCACTCCAAAATTCCTATTTGTCTTACTGTGTTTTTAGTACTATTCGCATTTATAGAAATCACTCTAAAATTTTAATTTTCAAATTTCCTTAGATTCATGGTTTTCATAAGTTCATAGCTAATTACTAAGCTAACTTTCTTAATAGGGCATTCTAAGCCTAGATAATTTCCTTTCCAAAGATGAAGACACTGTACCTTGCGTCTGCGAGTCAAATACCAACCCTCAATTATTTGCTGTATATAACAGGAACAAACCACTTGCTGACAAACAGGATAAACGCCCAGTGCTCCAGAAAAACTTGAATAATATTAATGAAACCAAAAGGAGCAACTAGGCTGATGCAGAGTCACAAGTAGAAATGAAAGGCAAAATCCTCAGGTTAAAATCCAAATGAAAGGCAAAATCCTCAGGTTAAAAATTCCACTGCAGGTCAGATAAGCGCTTTCACTCATTCATTTCAGCTTCATCAGATCATGTAACAAAGACCTTCAAGTACATAGGCTACATTTATACAGTTAAAACATCTCCTATTGGCTGCTTCTTGTTGTATATTCATGAGTTAATCTAAGCTTAAAGATATATGCACATATAAACATACTGAGATGTATAAAATGAATATAAAAAACATATAAAAAACATAAAAAACATATAAAAAAACTCTCCATGAACACTCAAGATGCTCTAATAAATATGTATATATATGTCAAAAGAAATCTATTTCAAGGGGTAAAAACATATATGTGCCATCATTTATTATAAAATCTACAAACATTCCTCCGTTTGTTTAACATAGGTTTAATGGAGGCTCTCTCATTGAGACCTAAACCCCTATCTGCTCTCAATCTAACTATCCACATACTCTCCTTACTCTCAGTATGGTTCCTGATGTCACCATACTGGGTTTAATATTCTCAAGAGCTCTAAATAGGAAATAATGTTCAGGACCTGAAGGCATTGTGAGGTGAAGCCTTCCTAATGTGGTAAAGGTGTTCTCTTATCCTGTCTTTAATTGGTTTTGCCAACATAAAATGCATCACATATTTGGCACACTGCCAAATAAACTATATGAGTAGTATCACAGGTAGCTAAAAGTTAGTGTGCATGTCAGGATGTTCAAAAATGGACTGGGGTCAAGAGAATTACAATAATTACAGCATCCACATGGTTTTGTGTGTTCAAGAGGCATTGACTATTCATCCCTTTTTGAATAACATAGCATTCTCCTTAAATTTAATTTGTTCCTATATAAAAAAGAGGGTTTAGTCCCCACAAGTTTACCAATGGTGTCATCAGTACAGAGAATAGGCCAGTGTTTAATAATATTCTTGATTGCTGGACAATCAGTACTATATGGTAAAGAAACCCTTACATGAGTTGATCTATCATCTCTACCATTGTCTGTTGGATCCACCAGTAATAACTGGTCCAAAATAAGGGGCTGCTCTATTCAGTCTAAGTTTATTGACATCTAAGAGATTGGACTCGATCTCTTGTGAGCTATAGCCCCGTTCTTCTAGCCTTATCTTGAGGTCACTCACTTCATTTAGGAAGCCTTCTTCTGTGGCATTTAGCCTAGAGGTTCTCATCCCCTGGCCTCTAATGATATTCTTAAAAATATGCTGTGGGTGCATACTATCACGCTGTAATAGAGTATTAAAATAGCAAGGTTTCCTATAGACACCTGTATTAATCAAACCACATGCTAACTTTTCTATATACAAGTCAAGAAATTCTATCTTCTCTCTAGAATGATTCATACTGAAGGTTAAATAGTCAGTGAGGTTGTTCAATATTGTATGGAACACAAACAAATCATCAACACTGCCTCTCCATAAAACAAAACGTCATCCATAAGCGTCTATAAAAGTTACATGTTGTTTAAACATTTCTAAATTAAAGAGACTCTCAAATTCCCAAAATGCCAAAAACATGTTTGCATAGCTGTTGGCACAAGGTGTTCCCATGGCTACGCCACCTCGCTGTTGGTAAAACTTGTTGTCATAGGTGAACAGATTGTGTAGCTACCTGTGATACTACTCGTATAGTTTATTTGGCAGTGTGCCAAATATGTGATGCATTTTATGTTGGCAAAACCAATCGTCGCTTTAAAGACAGGATAAGAGAACACCTTTACCACATTAGGAAGGCTTCACCTCACAATGCCTTAGCTAAGCACGTAGCCCAAGCAGGTCCTGAACATTATTTCCTATTTAGAGCTCTTGAGAATATTAAACCCAGTATACGAGGAGGTGACATCAGGAACCATACTGAGAGTAAGGAGAGTATGTGGATAGTTAGATTGAGAGCAGATAGGGGTTTAGGTCTCAATGAGAGAGCCTCCATTAAACCTATGTTAAACAAACGGAGGAATGTCTGTAGATTTTATAATAAATGATGGCACATATATGTTTTACCCCTTGAAATAGATTTCTTTTGACATATATATACATATTTATTAGAGCATCTTGAGTGTTCATGGAGAGTTTTTATATGTTTTTATATGTTTTTATATTCATTTTATACATCTCAGTATGTTTATATGTGCATATATCTTTAAGCTTAGATTAACTCATGAATATGCAACAAGAAGCAGCCAATAGGAGATGTTTTAACTGTATAACTGTAGCCTATGTACTTGAAGGTCTTTGTTACATGATCTGATGAAGCTCAAATGAATGAGTGAAAGCACTTATCTGACCTGCAGTGGAATTAAAGTTGGATTTTAACCTGAGGATTTTGCCTTTCATTTGGATTTTAACCTGAGGATTTTGCCTTTCATTTCTACTTGTGACTCTGCATCAGCCTAGTTGCTCCTTTTGGTTTCATTAATATTTGCTGTATATGTTCTTTTTCATCCATTTCCTTTCTTTTTTCTTTTGTACTTATCCCTTTAAATGTTCTTTCTGTTACCTTTTTACCATAGAGTTCTTTTTTTTCTTTTACTATCTCCCAAGTTGCATCTTCTTCACTTTTTTCAGAATCTTTTTCAATGTCATCTTTTTTTCCTAATACCTATCCTGTTTCTGCTGCTACTAAAATTTCTACATTTTCTTCTTTTTTTCCTTACCCTTATTTTTATTTTTGCAATCCACTCTTAAATGTCAAATTTGGTTACATTTATAACCTTTCAAATCACGTTTTTTGCATCAAGTCCCATTTTCCTACAAATGTAACATTTTCTTTTGTTACAATTAATTATCAAATGTCCTTCTATTCCAGGAAAAAATTATTTGGGTTGCCCCCAGTATTTTACAACACCTCTAGTCCCCTCCATGTTTATGGTATATGTATATTTTTTCTCTTTCTATTTTTAACACAGTATTACAATCCCAGCCACTAGTCTATAAACCCCTTTTTCATAAATATTTGCAATGTCCATTACTACTTTACATAAAATTGTCAAATGTCCTTTCAAAGTCTCTCTATCTAGTGCTGTTCAACATTGTACCTGAATCAGGTGTTTAACCTAGTCATGGAACACTTCCATTGCCTAGGTACATCAGGAAAGCACTGCAGTAGCGTCCAACTATCCAACGCATTTTTTTTTTTTGCTGTTGGTACCATGATAAAAAACATGGCACTGCATAAAACAGGTGGTGCAGAAGATTTTAACAGGACCTTCAACACCAGTTGAACAAGCAGAAGGATAGGGGGTGTGGAACATGCAACTACAAAATCCCCAGTCATGGCAGAGGTTGGCATAGTACATTGCAGCACTGTCAAAGAGGTATTCCACAAATATGAGTCATGATAGAGAAACTATAGAACAAAAATGATGCATGCATTCTCATCACCAGTATATGCAAGGCAGTGTATGGACTAGCTATCCTTCAGTAGTATGCATCACCATATCCACACCTACTAGAGTTTGCTCAAAGCACAGCCCTCATCACTTGCAGAGGTAGGAGGGACACCATGAGAGGTGCATGCAACACTGAGATAGGTTAGCATCATGGGAGGTGAACAAGCTAACCATGTACTGAGAGATTGTGAAGAATCAAGGATCACATCCTCAAGTATTGTGGTCAAGCTTCCATTACATAGCCATTGGTGGTGTCCACTGCTTTGGTTTGCTAGGACTTGATGTGCTCTGAGGCAGAAAGGGGACAGTGAATTTTCCCCTGGTGGGGCATTCCACGTGTTGATCCTGATGAGCAGTGTTGCCCAAAAAGTGGAAATCACCCAAGAGTGATGGTGGTAGACAGTCTGCCCACAGGTAGCTGGGAAAGGGTACAACTGTTTGTGTGAATGTACAATCTGAGCAGGCATCCCAGGTATTTAGCAGTAGTAGTACCATCGCGTATAAACTGGAAGATGTCACCATTGGGGTTTGCAGGCTGTGTCTCGCAGGCAACAATGATGTTTTCTCACCAGTAGTCTGTATAGTCTGACTTGATTCTGGCAGACATCCCAACATTTGGACCATCGCATAACTGTAGAAGGCATGGCCTGTAGAGAAGCACCGAATGGCAGTTTCAGTGTTTTTCCTGGAGGCAGTACTTCCCATTATTGACTTCAGCAACATTGTCTGTGACCTGTCCTTGTATTCCATGTCATTGTGCACTTTTTTGCATGTTGTGTAGTAATCCACAGAGCTGAATAACCATCTACAGTACTGTGGGTAGCAGCTGATTGTGTTTGGATCACTGATCTGAACTTCTACAGGTAAATATAAAGTGCCATAGCTGCATCAGGGATGGTCCTGAAGTTATTGAGGTGCGTAACCCGGCCATGAAGGGTATGCATACCTCAGAGGTGGTGTACATTCCATATGGTTTTTGCACTGGGGGGACAGGTGGAACTCCATGAGGGACTCTCTAGTAGTAGATATCTGTCATACACTGGTGGGGCCATATGTTCAGTCTGGACCTCTGAAAGGGCCTGTATGATCATGAATATGGATGAATATTACCCCTGTGGTGTTGAAGACAATGAAAGTGTACTCGGACCTTGCCACTTGCTTGTAAAAGTCATTGTCAGTCACGTGATAGGTTCCCCGCCAATATCAGACCTGTGTTGTCCTATTGTCTGAACCCTCCTCTAGAGGAAAGTGTGAAAGCAGCAACATTCATAGCAATTTCTGCACATCCACACACACATAGCCCTATAATTCCCCCCTGTGGCATGCATAATGTCACACACTAAAATTTAGCTGTGGCATACTTTGACAGATGCACCTTGCTAAGCAGGCTGTTTCAGTTGCATACTAGAGGTTCCTGAAAGGATAGATATGCAGGTGGACCTTGGTTAATCCTTCCCTTTAAACATGTATTGAATCTGCTGTATTCCAGACTGATGTCCAGTGGTTGGTGTCAGCCCAGATTCCACATCTTAAGTGATCCTCTGGTATAAGGCACCTATTCCGTGTCTAATGAATGAGATCATAAATTCCATCTCAAATAGCCAGTTCAGTAGTGGTAATCATCTTCTGGAGTGGACTTGGCCATCACAAAGTTCTGTACCTTTTCATTTCTATGGAGTATCATATCAGTAAATCTCTTGCCTGTTACAGTGGTCCATGCCTTTTCCCTTGTTTGGAATATCATATCAGTAACCATTCATCAAGCCAGTTGCAGAGACCTATTATGACTGTCACTGACATTCACATGATATACCTGTTTCTGCCAGATCTGGTTCAAGTAATTCTTTGTAGAGCACCTTTACTCAGGAGGACCAAATCATGTGGAGACTTTGCAGTATCACTTAGTTCTCCTAGTTTGTAAAACCTTTCATGAGTTGCCTCCCTTAGATGAGCATGGCAGTGAAGCTGTACCTTTGTGTGAAACCTGTCGGTCAATAGGTTTGTATGGTACATTGTGAGAGACCCATAGCTATAATCATAGCCTTCCCCCATTATACACCTGCTTATTGGCTGCAGTTAGTGCTGTGGACAGCCTTTATCTGAATTGTATACTGTAGCCATGACATATGTCCGTGAAACCCTAAATCTCCCCATGTTGCTTCTTTCATAAGGTTTCCATTGTATATAGTTGCCCCCTCCCCACAGCCATAATGCAGTGCAGTGTTAGTTTTCTAGGTACCCAGTTTGCATATACATTGATACATGTCTCACTATGGCTGACATCCATCACAGAGTTTTAGTAAGATACTTCATCAGCCAGGACTTCTCCCTTATAGGTTCATATGTGTGTACAAGGCTAATGGCCCTGGAGCCTTTACAAGCCTAGCCCATAGGATTACCCTGGCATCGTGCCACCCAACCATAGTTCCTAGTGCTTCTGTCAAGTAGAGCCACTGGAATGATCCCTGGGGTGAATTTTCTATCTCCCATCCACTCATCAAGGTTTCTCTTGAAGAGGGCCAGTGAGGTGCTCTGCTTGACATGTATGGGAAGACTGTTCCATAGCATGGGCAGTCTCTGGGTTATGAACCTGTCCCTCCAGCATGTTCTGTTGATTATGGTAATGAGGTTGAGGTCTCTGGAATATGTGGTGTGGAGGGATTGGGATTTCTTTAGATGTAGCATATCTAACAGAGCTGGGTCAGACATGGCCTTGTAAGTCGAGCAGAGATCGCCTCTAAGTAGGCGATATGAGACAGAGAATAGTTGGAGATTTTTGAGTCTGTCCATATAGCACAAGTGTTTAAGGCCTAGGATCCTCTTTGTGAGGTACTTTTGCGGCCTGTCCAGTTGTTGCAGGTGTCTAGTGAGGTACATGCCAAATGTGGCATTGTACTTGATGATTTGCCTAATGAGGGAAGAGTAGAGGGAGACAATGACCTCTTTCTTCCTGGATGCAAAACTTTTGGTAATGAGATGTGCCACATAGTAGGACTTTCTGACCACAGTTGCAACGTGGTGCTCAAAAGAGAGGTTGCTGTCAACCTGTGTTCACAGATCTCTTATAATGCCTTCTGTGTTAAGTGGACTACCATCATTGTGGTAATTCAAGGGAACTGGGTTTTTCCCAAAGGGGATGAAGACACATTTTTTGGCATTGAGCTTAAGGCCATGGTTCTGACACCAGTCGTTGGTCTCATTGAGGCCTTTCTGTAGGATGTCAGCGTCACTTGGGGAGTTGATAATAGCTCCTAACTTGCAATCATCTGTGAACTTTGTCAGCCAGAGTCTCTTTGTGTTGGCCTGGACTTCAGAGAAGTAGATACCAAACAGGAGAGGACCCAGGACTGAACCCTGGTCAGCAGACTGACTTGAAGTCAGCTACTTTCACACTGTGGGTTCTATCTGTGAGCCAGTTTGCAACCCACCTAGTGATATAGGGGTTGATGCCTAGCTTAGTACATTTTTCTATGATTCCTGAATGGGGAGTGGTATCAAAGTTCTTGGCCAGATCAGAGTAGGCTGTATGAACCACCTTACCTTCATCCACAGCTCTGGTGACTGACTCAAAGAAGTCAACCACATTGAGTAGGCATGATCTACCCTTCACAATACCAAACTGTGTAGGATCCAGAGTTTGGAGATTCCCTATATCCTTGTTTATTAGGTCCATGATGATGCGTTCCATAGCTTTGCATATCAGACTCGTCAGGCTAATGGGGCGATAGTTCCCGGGGTCTGTAGTCGCTCCTCCTTTGTGGAGAGGGATGACTGTAGTAGTGTGCCATTTGGTAGGGACAAAGCCTGAGGTGAGGCTGTGATTGAACAGGGCACACAGGTGAGGTGCCAGTTCATTCTGTAGTTCATGTAGAACACAGCCAGGGATGCTGCCAGGTCCCATAGAAGCTGTAGTCTTGGCCTTGGACAGTGCTGTTTTAACCTGTGCAGTAGTAATACTGGGTGTCTGGCAATCTACTGGTATTGTGATTGGTCCTTTTGGGGGGGGGAGTAAAGTTAGCACTGAGTCTGTTCGCCAGTATATTTGCAATATCTGTTGACTCTGTGTAGGAAATACCATTGTGCAGTAGCCAGAGCAAATCTGGGTATTGCCATTGAGATTCTTTACATAACTATAAAAGGCCTTGTGGTTGTCTTTACTATCTGCTGCAATTCTGTTTTCATAGCTATATTTAGAGGATTTGATGAGGGATCTCAACCTTTTGCTGAGGCTGGTAAGGGAGTTTTTCCATTCTTGGGACTTCACCTTATTCCGCATCAGTTTCCTCCTCCTGTTGTAGAGTTTGTTTATGGCAGGGGGGCCACCAGATTGGCTTCCTTTTTTTTGAGGAGAGCATCTTAGTTCTGCTGGTTATGGTGAATCCATGCATTTGTGTACATGTTCGTACAGTGCACTAGTGTATGATATGGCGGTCATGCAACTGTTCTCCATTTGCATGGGTGCCATGAAGTTAGCCACCTCTGTTTTTAGGAGCCCTAAATTAGCTTTGGAGAAGTTTTTCATGGTGGTTACTTTTGTTGGGGGGATGTGGATTTCCAAGGTGATTAGCTTGTGATCGGATCTAACCAGGGAGGAGTTAACTATTGGTGTAGAGCAATGGTCATCCATGTTAGTAATGACCAGGTCAAGGATGTTGCTACCTGTAGTGGGGGTAAGAACGAGTCGGTCCAGGGCAATGGAATTAATGAATTCCAGAAAGCGTTGGTCAAGTGTATTGGTACACGAGTAGTTTTCCCAGTTAATGGAGGGGTAGTTGTCCTCCAGCATGTATCTCTATAAAATTGCATGTATGCTGAATCTTTGCTGAAATTCCTTTATTCTACAGTTGTACAGTATTGAGTGTAATTGCTCTAAATGGCACATATGCTTTGCATTGTTCTAACAATAGCCAATTAGTGTGGCAGTTATACTAATTCAGCTACTTAGTGGCACAGTTTCTGAATCCTTGCCATAGTGCTATGTGCTGTTCATTCATGCTGGCAGTTGCCAGGGTGACCATGAGACTTGAGTGGTGTGCTGATGCATATGGTACATGCATGACTGTAATGCTGCATTGCAGCACTACACTGATCTTAGTGCATATGGCGCATGCATTACTAATGGTGCATTGAAGCAATACACCATTCTTAGACTGCATATGGCATGTGCATGACTGTAATGGTGGATTGCAGCACTATACCATTCTTAGAGTGCATTTAGCACATGCATGGTGAACTGTAATGCTACATTGCAGCACTACACCAATCTTAGTGCATATGGAGCATGCATGACTAATGGTGCATTGCAGCACTACACCATTCTTAAGAGTGCATATGACACATGCATAACTGTAATGGTGCATTGCAGCACTATACCATTCTAGCACCAGGCTCCTGCACTGTCTCCATCGTGCACTGCTCAGCATGTGATCCTGAAGTATGTATCCATTGGGGTACTATCATGTTTCCCATAGGGAGCTGTGTGTCCTTGGCTACTTCTACAGAGTGGTGTGACAGGAGTAAGATATTTTTAGTCTTCCTGCATTCCAACTTTGAGGAGCGCCTGCTTGTTCATTATGATGGCCCCTTGTGGAAGGTGGTTATCTGGCATGAGCTTGCTGGGATGTGATGGATGCCACTGGTATCTGCCATTCTGTTGAGTAATGTTAGCATCCGTTCAGTGATCTGAGGAGGCATCACCTTAACCTGCTTTGTCAATAGGATGCAGAAGTTAGAAGACTAACAGGCAGACATGTACAGTAAGCATATTTTGCTTACTGCTGTCCCACTATCCTACATGTTTTGCTTGCTATGTGGTGGAGGGGTGACAGCTTAACATGGTTGGATGTTGCAGAAGGTGGGAGTGATTCTTCCAGCAGGGAATTGGGTATGATGTTTGTGTCAATTGACTATGCACAGGATTGTTTGTAGCTTATATATAATTTTGCACATTACGTCATCCTTTGGTAGGTATAGCTGAGGAAGAGGAGGGGAGGAGACCTTACTCACCTCAGTCTACACCAGGTGATCCCCTTACACTGCATTGCCAGTAATCACCATCACTGCAACTGGATATCTGTCTTAGCAAGATGGAACAACTGCTGCCATGCCTTGTAGAGTCGTATAAGCAGCAGACGCTGCTGATCATCCCACTAGGTAAGCAATTGGACTATAATTCCAGTCACTTAGACAAGACATGCCCGAGTTTGTTGCCCTCTTGGTATGCTTGACATCCGATCATGCATGACCCTACTTTGTCCCTATCCCAGTGTTTTTCTCCTTGTGTGTGAATTCCAATTGCTTGTTTATTGTCTGGCCTGCCCCATCACCATTTGTCCACCTTCTATATGCCTGAATCCTACCCATTGTCTTCACAGCCCTTTATATCCATTTCTGCCTGGAGACTGTGTTTTATGTGCATCTTTCTGCCCCTGCTACCTCCCCTTCTCCCTTTATTCCATCTACAGCCATCCCCCATTACCTTACATATATTACAAAAGGTGCACTTTTTCTGGAAAAAAATACCCTTCCTTCATCCCCAACTTTCATAGCTTTTGGAAACTTGTGTGTTTACTTCCGTTTTCTCCTCTTTCCTTTCCTTATCTGCTCCATTTCTTCCTTATTTATATGATAGATAAGGTTGACGCCTTGCTGTGCACATCCGGAGAGGGCTGTCTGGTGCTCACTTAACTGCTCTTGTGCCTGATGTGCATAACATGTAAGTTTACATTACATGCATTGACCATACACTGACCTGGTCATAGTAACCTACCTCCATTTTGAGAACTGTCTTGTCTGTCACGTGTCATACTGTAGCAGAACCCCTCCCAGACATAGAGCAACCTAATGCTGCAGCTCTCATCAGCAGCATGCTTGTCTTTAATCATGCACTCCTTTGCTCAATGCCTAATATGTGTCTGATCAGCCACTCAGTTCTTTGCACGGCGACTGCATTGAAAATTATGAATCTCACCATTACTTTTTCTGTATGCATGTTTGTGCATGTCCATGCATGTGAGTGTGCGTATGTTGAAGTTGTTGTAGGTCACAGACTGCTTCTATTACAGCAAAATATACTGTTTTTCCATGTGATACTTTTTAACTTGGATTTAATGCAGATATCGTAGACAATCTTGGTATGCAGTATTTCCCCAGTTTTATTAACACTTAATCATGCTATACACTTTCATCTTCAACTCTGATTTTCTTAAATTGCTTATAAAACTAGGAACTGTATAAATAATAAAACTAAACATAATATAATAAAAGATTCAAGTCAGAAATATTACACTAAGTAGTAGTTAAAGAAATAAAATAACATGTAGATCAGAATTCTTAATGGAAATTTAAGATAACTTACTTGTAATTTACAAGTAAGTTATGGCTTTGACTGTCTAAAACTGAGGCATGAGCTTAGAAGTTTGGCGCGTTCAAGTGGAGACAGGTGAAATGACTGCCATATTTCATCCAGATAATTCAACAGAATAAAGTAGTCCAAATTCCAGTGTTAAAACTGGCAAAACAGTGAAATAAGTTAATGGTGAAACAGTCTGAAATTAAATTGTTTTGAATTACAAAATATAACAGAAATTTATGTAAAACTGTAGTACAAACAACAAAATAGATATAAAAATGTAGTACAAGCAACAGCAGAAGCGGGAAACCATGCTTTTTAACAAGTAAATTCTTGTTAATCTCTAGGAAAGTCGACAGTCCAATACCATGTAGAAACAACAATGGCCACAAATGCAGTCTAATAAAGAATAGAAAATAACCCCAATATCTTGAAGTCAGAAAAACATTGAGTATATGTACACCTACTTGATGCAAGATGTACAAAATCCATACTAAAATATATTGAGAGAATGATAGCAGCACAAGCAGTGATTCCGCTACTTTTCCACATTGTTTGAACAAGTTAAGCATTGATGAGATGTTGAAGGCAGGTTCTAGTGTGACAGCAGACATAAATTTGTATCTGTCATACCTCTCGATCTCTTAAAGCATGAAATAATGAGGTGACAAAGGCCCAGAATCGGGGACAATTATTAAATATTGCTCTTATAAACTTAAGGCAGTTGCTGGAATAAAACATCTTGTATTATGTATTTTTAAAGGTTTTAAAGTTTGAAACTCAAATGCGTGGTATTTTTTATTGACTTCAATCCTCAGTGATTTACTAGAAAACTGCAAATTGTTTATCAGGAACAGACCAAAAATATGAATCTCAAATCCGGACAATTGAGTGGTATGATGTCCAATACATCTTGACAGCTATTGTTAAACCTGCACATAGGCCAGAAGAATAAAGAAATAACGGAGAAGGCTAGAACTTGCCCGAAGGAGCAGAACCAAAATCAGTTATCGACGGATCAGAAGCCTCACTCCAGTAATCATCATTCTGAGTTGCTTGTTTAGTAATGATGTGCGTAGCCTTCAGAACTGCACCATCTTTGGCATTAATATTAACATTTTTGCTCAGAATCTCTTATAGTGGATTCTCCTCTGGAAAGGGAAAAGTGCGCACCTTCTCATGGGAAGACTTTGCATCCGGCTGTCTGACCATCTTCTCCTTGGATGGGCCTGTAGCACCTTGATGCCTTAAAGTCTTGGCTCAGATTGTCAGTCAAGCCTTATGCTGTATCTTGCACTAAACATTGTTAGAGCATTCAGTCGGTCAGTGTGGAAACAGTTACATTGTTGCCTTTGTTTACTGGGATCAGCATACCACAGCCCCGGGAGCCTACCTCCATTTCTGTGGCAGACATTTGGAGCAGCTGACCTATCAGTGTCCTTACCACTATGGACTTGTTGAACTGCGCCTGTCTGTCAGTGTCTATTAATTCTAGCCTTGTCTGGAGGCTGCAAGCCCCCCCACTTATGGATTTACTTATTTATGCAGCTTTTATTAGTAAGTCTCCCAACACACATAGGTGCATATTCATACTGGCTGCCTTCCTTTTTTCAACCTACCCGTTCTTCTTTTACTTCATTGCAAGTAGAAAACTGCAGCTTTTCTGTAGTAGCTGTTTCCTGTATAAATGTATAATTTAATTTAAGTCTCTCTTTTATGTCTGTGTAAATCATGCAGATGTCTGCTCACTGTAGCTTTTACTCAAGTATAACCTCCTCTGTAAAGCAGAACACTGTTGTGTAATGACCCCTGTCATTGCCTGCCACACGGTGTCATTGCAGTGGGCACTAAGGACCCTGTCTCAGAGTTACTGTTCTATATCTGCATTCCATCATTGTGTCTGATATAAATACTATACAGCCTAAATCCTGTCTTAAAGTTATTTAATTTTATTTATTAACATTTGTTTACCAGGAAAGTCCGACTTGGAAGAAAGCTAATTTTCAGCAAAGGCCCGGGGAGAAATGCTCCAGATGCATGTCTTTACAACAAATTAATTGCATCAGCATTCCTTCAGTGTAACTGTTTTATGCAGTGTGTACCTAGAATCCTGTATCAGTATTGCTGTTATGTATTAACATTAAATCAGTGCACCGGATTTATACACTACCGACCAGTAACCGTGTTTCAAAATTACTGTTTTATAACATTACATCATCATAACTCACTTGTGTATGGGACGCCCATATTGCTCTCAAAAAATGGCCAGATTATATCCTGGTTCAGCAGTGCTATAAATGTGATTCCAGACCATAATGCACAGAATGACGCTTAACAATTGTTAAGCATCCCTCAATGCATTAAAGTTGTGTCTCCATTAAAAGCAGACAGTGCTAACCAGAAAACAGCATAAAATAACTTCATTTCAACTTCCAGCTGCTGCTAAACCACACCAAGTGCATTGGTTACAACTGCTTCCCTTACACAGGGAATATGTAAGACATCAGCCACTTCCCCACTGCTTTACTGGGTTTCAAAACCAGCACAGCACTTTTTTTTTTTTAGTCTTATTTTTGACTAAGTAGTAGTAGATAGATAAAATAAATCTTTGTGCACTACAAAGAATTATGATCGGATCTCCAGTCGCAACTATATATTATGTGTTCCTGGCATGAATGCTCAGATCTTGAGCTTTGCTCTTGGTGAATTTCTTGGCATACATGTCTTGAACACATATGCTCATTAGGATCAGCAAACCAGTCGTAATCGTTATATACATAATGCACCAACAATCCTGTTTTGGATTTTTTGTTGTGTATCAGAGCTGAATATGGTTTATGCCGTTGATGTAGGTTTCACTGAAATCCAATTCTTCACACCCAGTTAAATGAATGCAATTGTAAATAGAGGCCCGGGTATATTGAAGGAGTCAGCCACCCCCCCATTATAACCTACTCTGAGATCATGAAATATAAACTGACTGACTGGGCATGATGAATCAAGAATCTTTTAAACCTACATCCAGTTCATAAACTACTAGCGTTATATCTGGGTCACTCAAATATCATTTACCAAGAACCTTCTGTCTGGAGTGCTATATTCCAGCACTGCATTCATGTAGCTCACATATGCACATTTTCACTGAATTCCCCTTGGTGTCAGTGTTACAGTGATGTAACTTTCTAACAAATTGTGTACAAAGAATTAGCTGTCTTTTGCATTGCTCATATCCATCAGTATTATTTTTATTTAACTGACGTAAACATTTATTATCAGATTAAGTCCTTTCTGAGTAATAATATTACGTACTATGTACTAAACTATTAGCTGAGAGTTCCAGCATTGAATTTTATCCTCTGTTTATAAATGAATTGTATGTTAATTTTCTGAATGTTTTTTCTACTGTATTTGTGTTTCACAAATTAACAGTTCAATATTTTAAAATATTCAAATAAATGAAGGATGCTACTGAATTGTTTTACATAGTTAAAATTACACTGATATGTTTAATCTTTTTGCACTCATAAAGCATATGGCATAGGACGCTACTACAACTTGGAGGTTTCTTAAGATGCATCTTCTATACTAGGTCATTACTAAATGTTCATTCATTTTGGCTGCCTTTACATGCTGCCTTCTGTCCACAGAAATTAACTGACGTCTGCCTTTGTGTAAGAGAATGGTTCACTTGCTACGAGACCCACATCATGACAGACAAACAGGCTTTATATAATACATACCTGCAGTAAAACTGAATATTGTCAGATTTCAAGTTTCACAGCTTTCTGATATAAACACACCATTTATAATTAACTTTCAGTGTCAAAGTTTCAAATAGTGTGTCTTCCCATTCTGAAGGAGTACGCTGGCCTTTTGCTTTATCCTTTTCTTGGCTGTGGATGCACACGTTAGATCTACTCATAAATGCTGCCATGACATTATGTGCTAAGTGCTTCCTTGTGCTGTTTGTGTTCACACTGGTTGAAAAGCAATGTGCTGTAAATATGCAGAAAGATGCATATCCATGTTAGAAGCATGATTAGAAATAAAACATACAGATCATACCACTACGTAAAAGGCAAGTGAAATATTTATTATTATAAATGTAACGAAAATGGATTCTTGACTTCCCAGTCACAGCTAATGACTTGTTTAGCTGGAGGGTGAATAGCCTTAATATATGACAACATGGGATACAAACCTGCATTTTGTATACCTTAATTAAAGTAGTAATTTGGTGAAAGGTCTGTTACTGTATTGGTGCACATGTAAGTTACAAAAGCATGTCAGATTCTTGTGAGACTTTCCATATTTTAAATGCAAAAAAAGATAAGTTGAAGCTGTCTACAGGAATCTCCAGTGAATGGTACCAGTCTGCCAGATGTGGGTCTGGCTTCCTAACAGATGAGATAATTGCCACAAATGTGAACTATGGGGCTTGGTGACAATATGATTGTGAGAAAGATTTGGCACCTGCTTCCAGATGGATCCATCTGGGAAGTCAGGCATGAGAAAGTGCAGACAATTTGCATGGTATAGTAGGGAAGCCAAATGGTACATCAGATCATGGATTTCAGCACTTTACACACAGGCAAGAGGAAAAATGAACAGCATTACATCACTGCCTTGCAATGTTAAATCCATATGTTTTACTTGGTTGTCAGCATGGCTGAGATTTCGCTTTTCTGTTTAAGCTTCAAGTTTAAATTTCAGAAGCTTATAAAATAGGGTCTGTGTGATCACATCTAGAAGAATACATACTTTTATAAGGGCTATGCTTTTTAAATATGAATTGTGCATGAAGTCCATACTTAATCATTTTTCTATTTCTTTTTTTTCTGGCATTTTTTTTGCTGGAACAGATAAAAGCATATTATGATTCTTTACTGTAATTCATGCAATTAGGTTGTCTTTTGAGAGGCATGACTTCTATTACAGAAATAAACTGTATCTTTGGTTTCTCTAGTATAGACTGTGAATATGTATAGCTTAGAAGGGGTATGAATGCATGGACTAATTGAAAATGGTCAGATAACGTGCTGCCAACCTGTTTTCAATTAAGGGTGGCCCTGCATCTTTAGTACAAAAAGAAAGGCCTTGTAAAGGAGGGAATAAACAAGAACTATGTGTCGAGCAGTTATTCATGTGGGTGCATTCCACATGCAGTTTTATATAACAGAGTAATATGGTAAGAATAAACCTCAGAATTAATCCCCAGCCATAAGTCATTGATCTTAGAATCATCATGCTGGTCCTTGGTATGCATGGCACTGAAGGTTATTGTTTGTCATGCCTTCTTCACCAAGAGCCTTCAAAAAACTTGACATCACTGATGACTGCCTTAAATGAAAATAAACTTTGGGGATGCTGGGAAATGAAGACTGTACTTAAGGCTCTTATGAAAAGGGCTTGAGATCATAAAAAGGACAAGCTATAGGTGCTGTGCATGTGAAATTAAAACGGCCAATTTATAAATGTAAGGGTCTTGCAACTTCTGGCAGCCAGAGAACCCTTGCAATGAGAATTTTAGTTCCTCTGCCTTCCACGTGGTCCTTTATTGACTTTTGAGTCCTGCGCCCAGCTTTTGTCTGTCTCACTACTTTTTTGTCTAACTGATACTGATGTGACAAAAGCTAGTATGCAGTATTTTGGGTTGGTACAGCAACAGGGACCACCCCCTGATCATTGTCCAGTTCCTTTTAAGCCATTCGTGAAATCTGATTCTAGAAAATACACTTTTTCCATGAAAGAAAATTCATAGGGGAAGTGTAATGTTTTCTTTTCAGGGAAGCCATTCTTATTCTGTTACTGTTGGACTTCTGATACCCTAGAAGAAATGTGCTCTAAAATAGTCATCTGGTGAAGTGTTGGCAAAGCTTGTTTTGTTCTTCCGAAAATGATTTGGAAGTTTCTTACTGATTCTGAGATGGAATGTGACTTAAATAACTTCTATAACTGCAAAAAGGTAGTTCAATTAAAAAAAAAAAAAAAACTTTTTATGGTGGAGCTAGAGGGTCTTAACTGCATCTCACCACCTTATGGCCATAAGTACACCAACTTCGAGGGATATCAGACTCATTTATTCAGTTACACCAGCAGATGAGCAACCTGTAAATTAGTATTTATCTATTTATCCTTATTTCAGTGATCTATGTTAGCAGCAGACCCTAGGTATATTAAGAGGTGCTCTAAGACGTGACATAACGGCCATCAACATTTAGTTAATCATGAAAGTAAATGTCATGTCCTAAACCTAAGGCTTGTACCAGAAGCTAATCTTACTACATGTTTTAGCAACTTGGGTCTGTTACCACTTTAAACATTTGGCTGGTTCCAGAGGCTCTTGATGCATTATTTAAACCAATTTAGTGCTGATGTAGTCCCAGAGGCTACTTTTTTGTCTACATTTTTAAGCACTTGTGCTTGATTCAACTTAAAGCCTAATCATTTACATTGCAAAACAATCAATTTGTTTTACTTGTATGTAAAAGCTATCTTTTTATGACTTCATGAGTGCATTTGATGTAAACTTAAACTTATGGCTGGAACCAGAGACTATTACAATGCTAAACATTCTGTTTAGTTAATGTGGAATGGGGCTTTGAGATAGAATGTTCAGTTAACTGTTGAGGAACATGCAGCTAGTATGTTCAGTAATATGAGTGCAGTATTTGCCATAAAACAAAGACCTAACTATTGCTATAATTAGATTATTTACTATTTCTGTACTATTGTGATTAATACTCTAAACTGTTTATTTTTTGTTTATTAGTGTTGTGGTATTTCACAATTGTCTACTGTTCTCTACACTGTATTTTTAATCTTTTGAGTGTGTTAAAGATGTAGAACTTTACAGCTGCTCACTGTTCTCTGCCATCTTTTACTGTCTTTTTTCGCAGCCCCAAGCCAGCTGTGTCTTATAGAATTTGCGGCACCTATCCTAAGCCAAATACCACCAACATAAGTAAAGCTAGTGGGACATCCAACTGTATTGAAGAACCTTGCAGAACCTAAGTGTATGTCTCATTATAGTACAAAAAGCATTAGTAGCTTGTGTTTTTGCTGTAATCCTTAATTTCAGCCCCCCCCGCCCACTCCATGTAGAAACTTTCTGATTTCTACCCTTCAAGTCTGTAAAAACACTCCACTCTAAACTTCAATTGTAGTCATTCCAGCATCTAAAGAAACCTTTATCCATCTTCGTTTGGTATGTGATACATCCCCACTACCATCCCAGTCTGTCTCTATGTCAACATTAGCTGACTCAGTCACTTTCAGCCCTCAGACATTTGAGTCTCCCGCCCAGGCACACACATTCTGGTTTCTACACTTAGTCTATAAAACACTCCACACTGAACTGTAATTCTAACCCTTCCAGTCTCCAAAGAAACATTTACCTGTTTATTTTTTCTTCTGCGTGATATATATCCCACTATCCTCCCACTCTGTCTCTGACTCAACAGTAGTTGCCCCATTCTCTTTCTCAGTCCGCAGACAAGGTAATATCTTAGAGCATCCAACTGGTAAAATTAAAAAGGGCTTTCACTCCTTTAAAAAAAAAAAAAAGCATTAGTAGCAAAAGAAGGACTAACATTATACATGTGACTTCTAAGCAACTGATAGTTAATTTGAATAGCACATACCTTGATTGGCTCATCCTGCTCTATTTGCCCTATGGGTTCACTCAACTCCCCTACCCTGCCCCCAGTTCCCATCCACCCCTACATACCCTGAGTTTATATGTAGCCTCCTTTACTAAGACCCTCCCTTCATCCTCCCATTATCCAATAATTACATCCATCAGCACCATCTGCACACGACCTTCGACTTCCCACCACTCCAGCCACCCTACCAGTTCAGTATCCATACCCATATCTCTTACTCACCCATCTCACACCCTCAGCAAATACAAATACCTCTTCTAACTCCACAACCTCACTCCCACTATGTCTCATTATCCCTAGTCTCATCTCCACTATACTCTCCTGGGATTAATCTCCCTATTCACCTGCATCTCCATAGCCACCATCAGCACCTCTTATCTCCTCACAGTCATTCACTGCATCCACCCCAAATCACCCACCCTAACCCACAACATTATTATTACCCCCACTCATGCAAGTATATACCCCACTATATACACCCACCCCCCATACTATGCCCCTCCCATGTACCACTTCTATCCATCTAAAAAGCAACCAAGTCTACAATTTCACTACCTAATCATCCAATACCTAAAAACTATCACCTGTATAACTACCCATCTACTACTAGGAGGAGACATTCACCCCAACTCCAGGCCAGCAACCCCTGCTAATGAACCATGCACCCATCACTATCCAGCTAAGCACAAACCCACTGACTTACTGATACTAAATATGAATACCTACAGTATAATGAATAAAATAGACCTTCAAGCTGCCATCTCCTTGTATACCCTGATATTCTCATCACAGAGACATAGCTTAAACCACATATTAAAGATAATTCCATCACCCCACCTGGGTATAACATTCTCAGGGCAGACCAGCTACATAAGAGGCAGAGGCTTAGCTCTACCATATCCTCAGCCCAACGCAGTGATTTGTATTCTGTCCAGGTCCCTGACATCTAAAGCAATCAGGCTTGTATAACCTTAGCTAACTCCTGAAGACCTGCCCTATCCAGAATACTGCTCAAGTCGAGGAATCCCTCTACAGCAACAGTAATTGGACTTCCCTAGCACCTAAAGCAATCAGGCTTGTATAACCCCAGCCAACTCCTGAAGACCTGCCCTATCCAGAATACTGCTCAAGTAGAAGAATCCCTCTACAGCAACAGTAATTGAATGTCCCTGACACCTAAAGCAATCAGGCTTGTATAACCCCAGCCAACTCCTGAAGACCTGCCCTATCCAAAATACTGCTCAAGTCGAGGAATCCCTCTACAGAAACAGTAATTGAACATCCCTGACACCTAAAGCAATCAGGCTTTTATAACCCCAGCCAACTCCTGAAGACCTGCCCTATCCAGAATACTGCTCAAGTCGAGTAATCACTCTACAGCAACAGTAATTGAATGTCCCTGGCATCTAAAGCAATCAGGCTTGTATTAACCCCAGCCAACTCCTGAAGACCTGCCCTATCCAGAATACTGCTCAAGTCGAGAAATCCCTCTACAGCAACAGTAATTGAATGTCCCTGACACCTAAAGCAATCAGGCTTGTATAACCCCAGCCAACTCATGAAGACCTGCCCTATCCAAAATACTGCTCATGTCGAGGAATCCCTCAACAGCAACAGTAATTGAACATCCCTGACACCTAAAGCAATCAGGCTTTTTTAACCCCAGCCAACTCCTGAAGACCTGCCCTATCCAAAATACTGCTCAAGTCGAGGAATCCCTCTACAGCAACCATAATTGAACATATGTTCAGTGTTAATAAGACACACTCCTGACTGTTTTGCTCTACTCTTGTGTCCTGCTCCTGGTCAGATGCATATCATTCCTGTGTACCCCCACCCCACAGGTAAACGTTAATCGGCCTTTAGACTAGACACCTATCTCCCCATCCCTCTCACTTGCCTAGCTCTCTTCCTTACCCTCCTGTCTTCCACTGTATGTCTCCTCCTACCTCCATCTCCTTCTCCAACCTGTCCTCCACTTACCTCTTCTCTCACCTAGACTATCTCCTACCTCCATCTCCTTCTCCTTCTCCAACCTGTCCACCTCTCTCACCTAGACTGTAGCTTCACCACTTCAGTCCTGTTGCCCCCTGCCTTGCCTTAGTTCCCCCCTACCTTCTTCCATAGTCTAGCTCCAGATATCCTATGCTCTTTCCCTTCTCATAGATTTAGGAACAGTGTCTCTCTCTGAGTAAAATAAATAGTATAAAGTTAGGAGAAAAGTAGCTTTTCTATTAAAGTAAATTGTTACCACCAAACTCTATTATATAGTGCTGTATTAGCTGATTGTTTTCCAGAACTGCTGCTGCTCCTGTAGGACAGTGCTGTCCTGCTCCGTTCGCTTTGCTCACTTTGCCCCCTCACCCTACTCCCATTCCCACCCACCCCTATTGCAATTACAGTTTTAGCAGCTAACCACTCCCTCCCCAGCACCACACAAAATCAATCGGACATACCATTACTCCCCCACTCAAACTTAACACACCACACCATTGACACCAACTCCCATAATTGCTCATCTAACACCCAGTTAACAGCCCCTTCTTACACTCACCACTACCTTCCCACTACTAAAGGTAACACAAAACTAGAAATATCAAATCAATAAAATGACTTTCCTAGACAAAAAGGTAGCTTTCTACACATTAACTATGTTTATTCTTCTCCTACAATCCAGCCTTACATCCTACCACACCCAACTTCATCACACCTATCTAACTCACTGGTGAACAGAAATCATAGCTAGTACACCACAACTGAAACAGTTCCCCATATCTCCATCCAACTTTACCCAAACCCAGCAATTCTCCTACAACAATAATAAACCAACAAACAAAATCAACCCCTACTTATCCCAGAAACAAAATAAAATAATGCAAAAACTGCTCAAACTTTACTCAGAAACTCACTTGTGGAGATATACACCCCAACCCAGGACAAAATTCTTCACTCCATACAGACCTTAACCAACCAAACCCTCTATAATAGCACGCCAACCTCCTCCCTTTTTCTCTTAAACATTAACATAAGAAGCATACTGAACAAAGTTCAAGACCTCCATGCCCTACTGGCTCTATATAAACCAGATTTAGCCATACTAACAGAAACCTGGCTTAGACAAGAACGTCATGATAATTAATTACACCCCCTGGCTACAATATTATATGTAAAGATAGGCACAAAAAGGAGGAGGTGTAGCTATTCTGTATCAAAATAATCTTGCACTGGAACAGTTTAACTACAGCTCTCAAGACATTAACGATATAGAACTCATTCTTGCTAAATTAAAACTAAGCGCTAATAAACGCATAGTAATAGCAGGTGCCTACATCCCACCAGGTAACAACATTGACACTATGGAGAACCTTCTGCACTGGTTGTCTACTACCCATCCACATGAGACCATACTATTAGGAGATTTTAACAATGACTGATCTGACTGTGCTAACTACAACCCCTCTACCCATATTAAACTTCATGGGATTACCCAAATCCTAGACACCCTCACAAGAGCTGATAAAAAAAACAAATGACAATCCATCCGAGATTGGATACTTTATCTGATTACACCTTATCGCAGCAATCAGGCTGCATTCCCAACAACTTAAGCAATCACCAGCCAACCTATCTTATTAGGAATAAATCCCAACAATGTCACCAACCCATCCTTAGAACAGTTCACAACAAAAAGAACTTCAAAGCCAAGGACCTAAACAATGAACTAAAACACTGTAACTGGTCTCCCCTAAAACACCTACCCCTAGACGAAGCAGTGGATTACTTTAACTCAACCTTTCTCAAAATCCTAAACCGTCATACACCATTACAAACCATCAGAGTCAAGACTAACTATATGCCCCTTGGCTGACAAAAGAAACTAAAACTGTAATGAAGGACAGAGATAGAGCCTGGACCCAATGTCGTAAACTGTAAACCACTACCACAAAACAAAACTACCTAGCTCTCCGGAACAAGGCCAAAAAAATTATAAAACTTGATAAAACTAATCATTACAAAACCTTACAGGAAAAACATGCCCACTGCCCTCAAAAATTCTGGGCCTCGATAAATTGCTTCACCCAGGCAAAACCAGCACTCCCACACCCATAGAACCAACCAGTAATGAGGACAGCCCCATCAAATTCATTCTTTACAGAAAAAGTCCTAACCCTATCTAATACCCTAAATAGTACCACCAACCCCACACATTTTCCTACCCCTTCTATCCCTATTACACAACAAACTCCCTCTAACTTTTCCTTCTCTCCAGCACCCACAAAAGTTATTACTAAACTCCTCAAGAAACTAAAACCCACCACACTGGCAGCTGACAAACTTCCTGTTGACTTCCTTCAACTCTCAGCAGAAGCCATATCTTACCCCATATCTATCCTCATAAATAGAGCCATATCTGAATGCAAAGTACCCAACCTGTGGAAAATATCCCATATTATCCCACTCCACAAAGGAGGCAACTCCCTTGAGCTCACCAACTACCTTCCAATTGCAATCTTATCACCGTTATCAAAAATACTAGAAAGAGTAGTGCATACACAACTAATGCAATGCCTCCTACAAAATAACCTTATATCATCATTTCAACATGGGTTTCAACCCTCCCATAATACCACAACAGGCCCTACTCTCATACACCAACATAGTCAACACCCATAGAAACAACGGGCAGTTTGTATCCTCTGTGTTCTTAGACTTGTCAAAGGCATTCGATATGGTCAACCAAAGCATGCTGCTCAAAACTCTATCTACACTTAACTTAACCTCCCCCACTATAACTTAACCTCCCCCACTATATCTTGGTTCAACAGCTACTTTTCAGGGCGACAACAAGGAGTTCTGTGGCAGGACCAACTGTCCTCCCTTCTACCAGTATCCGTAGGAGTCCCTCAAGGTTCCAGTCTTGGTCCTTTACTATTCTCCATAGTTACAAATCAAATAGCTGCATCCTCCCCTTCTGCCTCTATAGTGCAATATGCTGATGACACTATTATCATATGTGCCTCCCCAACCTTAAACAAGCTACAAACAACAACGCAACTTAACACTTGCTGAAGCATGGTTTTCTAGCATTAAACTTGTACTCAATCCCAAAAAAACAAACCTAATTCTCTTCTCTTCTGGTAGATCTTCTGCACTAAACAATGATTTCAGCATAAACTCCAAAGATAATACTGTGATCACCCCAACATCACACACTAAACTCGTAGGAGTAGTAATCGATAACAATCTTAAATTTGACATACACATAGCCCAAACTATCAAAAAAATACACAAAAAGCTTGGTCTCTTGTATAGAAACAGACAATTCATGACCAGCTACAATAAAGCCACTATTGCTAGAACTCACCTACCATCCACCCTACTGTATGCCTCCCCAATTCTAACTAATCTTAGCCACAGTGAGCAAAACGAAATGGCAGCTTGCTATAACAAGATTGCCAGGTTTGCTACAGGTGTCTCTAATAGGGAACATCACTGTCATTCCCTCAAACAGCTGAAGTAGCTTGAGCTGCCCCATCTACTTCTTACTACACAGCTCTCCACAGCCCACAAACTGTTCTACCTCGCTGACAATACCCCCATACTACAAAATCTAATACAACCCTACACCACCATTAAGATCAACAGACCAAAATCTCATAAAAGTCATC
>NC_056748.1:1110567366-1110584416 GCF_019279795.1 Protopterus annectens
CCATATGGTCTTCGACATTATAAAATGTTGACCATGTGTAGGGGACCCATAGATATATATACACTACTGAAAACTTCTGAACTGTTAAAAACAAAAACAGAAATCCAATGAATAGATGCTGAGCCAGAACTGTTATTTGCTGAGCACATTCGTTCGTTTTATTGATAACAATCGAACTTCATCAGAGCAAAATGTAATGCATTTGCAGTACTGTGAGAGCTTTAAATAGTCTAACTGGTATAAAAAAATACTTCACTGTGATTGGTAGATAGACTATGCCAATGTAGTAGTATTTGGACTAATGAGAGACACTGCTATAAAACAAAAGGTTTAATCTGCTAACATCCTGCCACTAGAGGGCAGGGTATCTGGTGGGTGTTAATTAATAATTAAGAATTAATAAGAGCGGACCACAACACCCACCAGATTGTGGGTAATGAGCCTGTCTTTTCATACAAGAAGACCAGAACGCTCAAACAAACCTTTGAAAGGAAAGAGACCCCCATACTCAAGAATGGCGCAGACCCCCACGAGCCTGCTAACCCACAAAACCCCAAAGGTATGGGCCCTTGTAACATTGTGTAGTCTGCCCTTTCATACACTCAGGGACATCCTGTACTTTTCAGCACTGCAACATCACGGTGCAGTTCAAAGCCCAGCATGACTGCCACTCAACTTTTCTAGTCTACGCAGCCTACTGCGACCAATGTTTTTCCTTCTACACTGGAAAAACAATTAGAAAGCTCTCAGACAGGGTGAAGAAACACCTTGCAGCCATCAGGCATAATGACAGTTACAATGCATTAAGCAGACATGCCACAAGCTGCAACGGCTTTGCCTTTTTTAATTTCTAGTGTTAGAACAGGTCCAGCAGTTTTTTGGAGATTGCAACACACTACTGGAGCTGAAGGAGTTAAGATGGCAACTCCTCCTTGAAGCAGATAACCCACCAGGGCTCAACGAGAATCTCAACATTAAATGTGCATTAAAGTGGAACAACTAAAAAGTAACAGCATGCCCTCTAGTGGCAGGGTGTTAGCATATTAAACCTTTTGTTTTATAGCAGTGTCTCTCATTAGTTCAAATACTACTGCATTGGCATAGTCTGTCTACCAATCACAGTGAAGTATTTTTTATACCAGTTAGACTATTTAAAGCTCTCACAGTACTGCAAATGCATTACATTTTGCTCTGATGAAGTTCGATTGTTATCAATAAAATGAACGAAAGTGCTCAGCAAATAACAGTTCTGGCTCAGCGTCTATTCATTGTATTTCTGTTTTTGTTTTTAACAGTTTGGAAGTTTTCAGTAGTATAAGTTTATTTCTTCCTAGTCTTATTCAGTTTTGTTTTTCCTACACACACACACACACACACACACACACATATATATATATATATATATATATATATATATATTACGAAAGAGAAAAACCCTATGCGCGAATACCAAAACTTCGACCCCTGAACCTTGAAAATCCCGAACGCACTAAACAGCGAAAAAAAATCGAACTGCCATAGTCGGCCAACCCCACCACTAGCTATATTCTACCTACCCAAATAAAATAAGTAAACCACATAAATACACTAACCAAACCCTACTTCTAACCTAAAGTAAAGCACAAAACCCTACTTCTAACCTTACACTAAACCCCACTTACACAACTAACTATGCACTATCCTTAACCCCTCCCTAACCCTAAGGTCCGTAACTACCGCACAATTCCCCTACGAAAATATACACAAACAAAATAAATAACCTACATACATACATTTAACAAAACCCTACCTCTAACCCTACAGTAAAACTAACTTGCGTTACTTATCCTAAGCACTTAGCTTAACCCGCACCCTATCCTAAACTCCCTAACTGTCCAACACTTACCTTATGCAGCTAATCCACAGATGAGCCAACCATGGAAATTCAATATTTCCATTTTTGCTGTTTTCGACTTTTGCTCTGTCTACTTTGCACTATACGGCTCGATGTTTACGTATTTGCGTAAATGTCTTTTCGCTTTCCTAATATAGACCCATATATATATATATATATATATATATATATGTGTGTGTGTGTGTGTGTGTGTGTGTGTGTGTGTGTGTGTGTGTGTGTGTGTTTGTGTATGTGCTTTTGCTTGTATATTTGCTTGTATGTATATGTTTGTCTTTTCGGCTTTTCCCTATTAGGGGTCGCCACAGCGGAACTCCGTTCCACTAATGATTGGCAGTCTTTTTTTATGGTGCTGAGTTGCCAGCCTGATGCCCAACCTTCAGCGAAGGCACCACCATTCACACATGTCTTTCGGAGGCCACTCGACCACAGAGAGGACATGCAGACTCCACACAGAAGGCACTCCAGCCTAGAATCGAACAGGAGAACCTCTTGCTGTTGTATGTATATATGGAAACTTAAACATTTTTATATACTCTTACTCAAATATCTTTCAGTGCTATAGCAGGTTCTTATTTACTCTCATTATATATTTTGTACACTTGTATTTTCACAGAAAATGGGAAATATCCTCTTATTGTATACTAACGGTTATAAAGTCTACAATCTGTATGCTACTTCTCTGTAATGTCTCTTTTGTACGTTTTTCTTTTCTCTGTAAACTCTTGGAGTTTTTCTCCACAGGACTACTCTGAAAACGTACACTTGTTGTCCAGCAGATTATCCTGGCAATCAAATGTTAAATAAATAGTTAGTTAATTTATCAGGAATGGAGCACACATTACAGTATGATCAGTTGCAAATAAAAATGTCAACTACAATCAACAGTGAAACTAAAAGGTAATACGAACTGAATGAAAAACAAGACGTACTATGTATGCACAAGCTTTATATCTTGTTGAGGTATAAGTTTTCTGTATCTAGCTCTATCTGTCTATCTATGTATGTATCTATCTGTCCATCCATCCATCCATCCTTTGCTGACTGGCTGAGTCCTACAAGGCTAATAGTAGCCTCATACCCTCTTTTTCCAGGAAGACCCAAGGTGGTGTTTACCCTACTAGGGGAAAGTTTGCCAGGGCATTGGGGAACTTCCCCTAATTTTTTGATGGGTGCCATTGGATCTTATACATCCACCTGAGCTACCACCAACTTGGGCAGATGGGGCTTCAGTTTAACATGTTAACCAAAGGATGGCACACTCTGGAGTGCAGTCCATCCACCCATGTTCAGTTCAGTTTCAGCCATCCATTTATCTGGTGTGGGATTAGAACCCACATCCTTCTGCACCAAAGGCAAATGTGCTGCCTGTTGCAACATGTTACAAGCAGAAAAGTGGAATCAGAGGAATAGTAAGAAGAGAGTGGTGCAGTGGTTAGCATTGTTGCCTCACAACAAGAGGTTCTCCCATTCGATTCTCGGCTGGAGCACCTTCTGTGTGGAGTCTGCATGTCCTTCCCATAGTCGAGTGACGTTAAAGACATGCAGGTAGGTGCGTGCATGAATGGGTGTACCTTCTTTGAAGGTTGGGAGTCGGGCTGGCACCTCGGCACCATAAAAGTCCTCTGCCAATCATTAGCGGACCGGAGTTCCGCTGTGTTGACCCCTAACTAGGAAAAGCCGAAAGACATTACTAGTAAGAAGAGAGTAGTAAGTTTAGTTTTAGACATTGTAGGAAGTAACACAATGTACAAAGGAAGAAATAAGTAATGGTCAAGACACAGAGTCCAAAGAGAGGGGAGTGAGATGGGTAAAAGTTGTAAGATGAGCAAGGAGAAACAGAAGCTATATATGTATATATATTTACAAGAGACAAAAACATAATGTTAACCAATGGATAAGTGGCGTGAATCTAGTGACATGAGGAAATTAACCTAGTGCAGTACAGTTGATTAAGTCATATGTCCTGCATTCTGTGACTAACCAACTAACAGAATCCTGGAGGGATATAACATGAATTGTTGTACTTTAAAGCCTGTATAAAAGCTTATGTCTTTATCTTACTAGCCAACAGCATCACACCTATACACGTACCGTGCTCGTCAGCAGGAGCTTTTGAGGTTCCACTTACTTTCTTCTATTTAAAGCTGAGATGGAATCCTGCAGAGAAATCAACATTTTTAGATGACTTGAGAGACTGGTGCACTGTATTCTAGTTTCTAATTGCTCTTTGTAGTTTTGATACTTCAGTGTGCCTCCATTTTCAGTTTTACTCTGTTTGATGTGCTGGAATGAGCATATCATGTATGGACAGAGTAAGCAAGGCTGAAGGAAGGCATACATTTTCAGACATACTGCTACATTGTGGATTAGCCTCCAATGTGTGTGGCCATTAACAGCAGTAAAGTAAAACCAGTGCATCATGATGCTTATCTCTGTAGATGAGGCAGTTGTAGCTGTGTTTACTGCCATTGTTTTGCTATGCTTTGGGAGTCCATATTTTCAACTGCTACTCTTTGCTGATATCACCCAGCTGTTCTAACTTATAGTACAGATGGTTAGATTGCACAAGCCTTGGCTACATTTTTGCATTATTGTATTCATTCTGAATTGTTTATTAATGACTCATTTAAGTACTAACTTTACTGCTTTTATGTACCATTACCGATTACAGCAAAGTGCATGCACTGTATCCGTTTGCTGTACTGGTGAGTAATACATTGCTTTGGGATACTGTTTTATTTTTCCTTTATCCAAGGTCACTCTGCAGAACAGCTGATTGTGTCTAATTTGCATTCCCAAGCATCAAATAGAACATAAATAAGGAAGTAGATTAGACTAGAACCATGTAAACCAGGAACTAACACTCCGATTTCCATCACTAGTGTTCTCAGTCTTAGGGGACTCCATCACTACGCTTATTATTGACAGCTGAACTCTCCTTTTTAATTTGGTGAACCTGGATGAAAAAAACAGCGTTCCTAGGAAACCAATCAAGTAAAACAAGAACGCTGTAAACCTGTGTGTTTTGGGACGCCAACCAGAGTAGCACAAACACGCCGAGCAAGGTGTAAAAATGTGAAGGCTTTATTCCATAAGATTAAAAAACAAGTTGAGCGCTTTCTCTCGCCAAAACGCGAGCTTCATCAGAACTAATTCTAAATATAATTGATGAGACTAAATAGTCTTTTAGGTGCTAAAATACTGTTTGCATGTATTTTAAAGTTACAGGCACATATAAAAGATATTATATAGTGCTCAAAACTAAAATGACCATATTACATTAATATAATTAAAACAGATATGTATCAATAGCTATAATATGCATTTTACATGTCATAAAACTGCATCAAAATAAAAGTTTTTTACATTACATTTCTATCTATTTACATATATAGTAATACTGGCTTAATGGTTACAAAATCATTTAAGCCAGGTGTGTTGGAGGCATCAGTGTATAATTGCCACCAAATTTCTTTAAAAGACAATAATCCCTTAAAATCTCCCCCTCTAGGGTTAATTGTCACACTATCTAAAATGGCAAATATAAATGTATGAGTGTCACCATGTGATTTAATGTGTTTAAATAAAGCATTCTTCTCATCTCTAGTTTTGATACTATAATAATGTGCATATATACGTTTATTTAATTTTCTTTCCATCTTGCCTATGTAGAATCCTGCACAGGCAGTGCACTTTGCCAAATAAATTACAAATCTGGTATTACAATTACCATATGCTAATTTTATATGAGACTTATGTGTGTTTTCCAGATTAATACTACTATCTTCTAAAATGGCATGACATTGTTTACAATTTCCACATTTGGTTGTATGTCTAATGTTCAACTGTCTGATGTTAACACTGCTTTCTAAATATCTTTTAATATTCCATCCCATTTTGTAAACAAAAACTGGTTGAGATCCTAAAATTTTAACTATTTCATGATCAATCATAACAATTTTCCAATTATTGTTAATAATCCCCTTAATTTTTCCACTTAATGGCCCATATTCCAAAACACACGCTCTTCTATACTCAACTATAGCTGACGTGCTATCATATGTCAGCTCACCTCTATTGTTATGGGGATTATATTGTTCATGTTTGAGTCCTAGCAAGGGCTTGTATTTTTTCCCCCATTCTTTTATTACCATATCACTTATATATTTCATCATATTGATGTTGTATCCTCTATCTCTGAAAAGGGACATAATGAACTGAACTTCTTCCAACATTTCAGAATATGTGGAAGTCATACGTATTGCCCTGATGATCTGGCCCTTGAATATATTAACAAATAAATTCCTTGGATGATTACTGGTGTATTCTATATAATTGTTGGAAAAAGTATGTTTCCTAAACAATCTAGATTTGAAACAGTTGTCACCTTTAGAAACATATGTGTCCAAATATGGAAGTCCTTTCATATTAGTTGAATATGTGAATTTTAAGTATGTACTACTGGTGTTCAAGAACTTAATAAATTTATCTAAACTTGCATTGTTACCATCCCACAATATATAAATATCATCCAAATATCGTGAATAGTATCTAACATGTTTAAAAAATTCATTGGTAAACAATTTGTTCTCCTCCCACTCAAGCATAACCAGATTAGCATAAATCGGAGCGCATGCTGCTCCCATAGCGACGCCATTGGTTTGTCTGAAGAATTCGCCCTCGTATTCAATATAGTTATAATCCAATACCATTGACATTAATTCATTAATAAGACAAACTTTATCCCAATCGTAGCCACTATATTTTCTGACACTATAGGCAAATGCCTCTAATCCAGCTTCCTTAGGAATACATGAAAAGAGATCTATAACGTCCACCGTAACAAACAAGAGATCTGGTTGCCACAAACTAATTGGATAGTTTCTCAAAAATTCCCACGAATCCTTAACTAAATGTATAATTTTGTCATAAGTATGTTTCAAAAATCTGTCTATGACTGTACCAAGAGGAAAAGTTTTTGATCTACTACCAGATATAATGGGTCTGAAAGGTGGATTGTCAATACATTTATGAACTTTAGGTATTCCTACTATTGAGGCCAATGTGGGATATTCAACCCTTATATAATCATAAATATCCTTGCTAATTCTTTGATCAATGAGGAATTCTTCTATATGAAAATCAATGTGACGATAAGCAATATTAATTTCATTGAGTGAGACAATTTCATAATTGCCTGAGTTGTATAATAGTTGATGTATTCTTGACGTATATTCTGTGTTGTCATAGATAACAACCCCACCCCCTTTGTCGGGTTGCATGATTCTAATACTCTTGTCTTTTCTAAGTTCTTGTAATAATTGATATTCTTCTGCAGGCAGATTATAATGTGTGTTGGTCCCTGTAACCTGATTCTGTAACTGGTAAATCTGTCGGGAGACAGACCTATCAAACACAGAAACAAGTGGGTGCATTGGAGGTGTATAAGTACTTTTCTTTTTAATACTGATTAATTCACCTTCTTTTGTACACTGAATGATTTTTTTGTTATTAAATGTGATGGCTAAATTTAATTTCCTAATATATTTCTTAAACTCTATGAGACTGTCTACCAGTTTGAACCTGGTAGTGGGTATGTACTTCATACCTTTGGAAAACAAGGAAAAAAAAGTCCTATTCAAAGTAAGATCTGTGTAATTGTATATTTTGAAATGTTTGAATGTGTTCACAACTCCTTCCTTAAAAATCCCTTCTTTTTCTGACTCATGTGATGATCGTCCCCTATCATCTCCAATGCCATGGTTGGCTGTAGTGGTAGCTGCCTTGATAGGTAGAGTCTCTAATTCAATAGGTATAATGGAATGGAGTTCTATAAAGTCCATCTGTGTGTTGTATTTAGGGTTTATGAATGATTCTCTTTGTAGTGTTTGCCCCACTTCCTCTCCCCTGGATATCTCACATTTTCTCGTTGGTATAAAAAATGAGTGTCCTCTTCATCCATAGCATGTGTATCTTATTTATATCTGTGAGAATCATGTGGTGGATAGATGTCATGGTATGAATCAAGTTGAGTACTAATTGGTTTGTCAAAATAATTGTGCTTAATCAGTTTCCGCTCTGTATTTTTTCCCCAAATATATGCCACATTTTTCTTATATTGCTCAATATCTCTTTGTAACTTATGATGTTTTCTTTCAAAAGCTTTCTTAGTGTTGGCCTCCGCTATAATAAACTGCTTTCTATATAATCGTTCCCATTGAGGGAATAATAAATCATTTAATATGACATCATTAAGTTTTTCAACTTCCATCATGACCTTAACTAATAATCCATCATTATGTTTAATAAGTATTTGAATATATTGCATACCAAATGAATCAAACACCTGATTGAATTCAGACTTGATATCAGCTGTTAAATTAATACCCATCGGTATCTTAAAAAATCTAAGCCCCTTAGGGACAATTTTAAGTTCAGTACATTTCATTAAATATGTGTTGTCTAATTTCAAGTTGTTAATTAAGTTTAGCTTCTTTCCTAACACATATATAATGTCCCTTAAAGTACCTTGAGGTATAGAGCAATCCTTTTGCTGTACTTCCATGGCATCATTCTGTGTTTGACTATGAAAATTGTAATTGTAGTCCAAAAATGTTTTTAATCGATTAGAAGATGCTTTGTCTTGACAATTAGGTGACACTGTTCCACTGCCTTTGTTGTGACTCATGGGAATATTCTGTTCCACCAGCGCATAAGTTCTTTTGAGTATCGGCCGTTTTGGCTTAGTTCCGACTCTTTTGGCTTCTTCTTCAATGTCTCCGAAAGAGAAATCGAAAGTGAAGTCCGAAATTCCAAGTCTGCTGCTACTTTTTAAAGTGCACGGTGTTGGTAGTACTGGTAAGTCAATTGGACTCGCACTATTGTCTCTGTTGAATTGTCCATTAGGAATATCCGATGGCTGCGATAAACGCTGAGTATCCATGCTGTTCACAGATGTAGTTAAAACGTTGGAACAGCTGGTAACCATACCTCTCTTGTGTAAACCATCAACTGCAACACTGTGAGTACTGCAGGCAAGTGCAAAAGAATCACCACTACGAAGGGTAGTAGATTTAACATCTTTAGAACTGTAAACTGTAGTGAATAAAGCAGATAATCTCTGTATTTCACCTCGAAGCTCAATGAGCTGTGTTTGCACCTGATTCCATTCTCTGCGAGTCACCGCTGATGTTAATGGTGAAGTAGCGTCTCGATCAGACTCCATAGGATAAGACAACTGAACCTGGACGAAAAAACCAGCGTTCCTAGGAAACCAATCAAGTAAAACAAGAACGCTGTAAATCTGTGTGTCTTGGGGCGCCAACCAGAGTAGCACAAACATGTCGAGCAAGGTGTAAAAATGTGAAGGCTTTATTCCATAAGATTAAAAAACAAGTTGAGCGCTTTCTCTCGCCAAAACGCGAGCTTCATCAGAACTAATTCTAAATATAATTGATGAGACTAAATAGTCTTTTAGGCGCCAAAATACTGTTTGCATGTATTTTAAAGTTACAGGCATATATAAAAGATATTATATAGTGCTCAAAACTAAAATCACCATATTACATTAATATAATTAAAACAGATATGTATCAATAGCTATAATATGCATTTTACATGTCATAAAACTGCAACAAAATAAAACTGATCAAAGAATTAGCAAGGATATTTATGATTATATAAGGGTTGAATATCCCACATTGGCCTCAATAGTAGGAATACCTAAAGTTCATAAATGTATTGACAATCCACCTTTCAGACCCATTATATCTGGTAGTAGATCAAAAACTTTTCCTCTTGGTACAGTCATAGACAGATTTTTGAAACATACTTATGACAAAATTATACATTTAGTTAAGGATTCGTGGGAATTTTTGAGAAACTATCCAATTAGTTTGTGGCAACCAGATCTCTTGTTTGTTACGGTGGACGTTATACATCTCTTTTCATGTATTCCTAAGGAAGCTGGATTAGAGGCATTTGCCTATAGTGTCAGAAAATATAGTGGCTACGATTGGGATAAAGTTTGTCTTATTAATGAATTAATGTCAATGGTATTGGATTATAACTATATTGAATACGAGGGCGAATTCTTCAGACAAACCAATGGCGTCGCTATGGGAGCAGCATGCGCTCCAATTTATGCTAATCTGGTTATGCTTGAGTGGGAGGAGAACAAATTGTTTACCAATGAATTTTTTAAACATGTTAGATACTATTCACGATATTTGGATGATATTTATATATTGTGGGATGGTAACAATGCAAGTTTAGATAAATTTATTAAGTTCTTGAATACCAGTAGTACATACTTAAAATTCACATATTCAACTAATATGAAAGGACTTCCATATTTGGACACATATGTTTCTAAAGGTGACAACTGTTTCAAATCTAGATTGTTTAGGAAACATACTTTTTCCAACAATTATATAGAATACACCAGTAATCATCCAAGGAATTTATTTGTTAACATATTCAAGGGCCAGATCATCAGGGCAATACGTATGACTTCCACATATTCTGAAATGTTGGAAGAAGTTCAGTTCATTATGTCCCTTTTCAGAGATAGAGGATACGACATCAATATGATGAAATATATAAGTGATATGGTAATAAAAGAATGGGGGAAAAAATACAAGCCCTTGCTAGGACTCAAACATGAACAATATAATCCCCATAACAATAGAGGTGAGCTGACATATGATAGCACGTCAGCTATAGTTGAGTATAGAAGAGCGTGTGTTTTGGAATATGGGCCATTAAGTGGAAAAATTAAGGGGATTATTAACAATAATTGGAAAATTATTATGATTGATCATGAAATAGTTAAAATTTTAGGATCTCAACCAGTTTTTGTTTACAAAATGGGATGGAATATTAAAAGATATTTAGAAAGCAGTGTTAACATCAGACAGTTGAACATTAGACATACAACCAAATGTGGAAATTGTAAACAATGTCATGCCATTTTAGAAGATAGTAGTATTACTCTGGAAAACACACATAAGTCTCATATAAAATTAGCATATGGTAATTGTAATACCAGATTTGTAATTTATTTGGCAAAGTGCACTGCCTGTGCAGGATTCTACATAGGCAAGACGGAAAGAAAATTAAATAAACGTATATATGCACATTATTATAGTATCAAAACTAGAGATGAGAAGAATGCTTTATTTAAACACATTAAATCACATGGTGACACTCCTACATTTAAATTTGCCATTTTAGATAGTGTGACAGTTAACCCTAGAGGGGGAGATTTTAAGGGATTATTGTCTTTTAAAGAAATTTGGTGGCAATTCTACACTGATGCCTTCAACACACCTGGCTTAAATGATTTTGTAACCATTAAGCCAGTATTACTATATATGTAAATAGATAGAAATGTAATGTAAAAAAACTTTTATTTTGATGCAGTTTTATGACATGTAAAATGCATATTATAGCTATTGATACATATCTGTTTTAATTATATTAATGTAATATGGTAATTTTAGTTTTGAGCACTATATAATATCTTTTATATATGCCTGTAACTTTAAAATACATGCAAACAGTATTTTGGCGCCTAAAAGACTATTTAGTCTCATCAATTATATTTAGAATTAGTTCTGATGAAGCTCGCGTTTTGGCGAGAGAAAGCGCTCAACTTGTTTTTTAATCTTATGGAATAAAGCCTTCACATTTTTACACCTTGCTCAGCGTGTTTGTGCTACTCTGGTTGGCGTCCCAAGACACACAGGTTTACAGCGTTCTTGTTTTACTTGATTGCTTTTTAATTTGGTGGAGATTTATACAATTATATATTATTAATTTGTAATTATTGGTTATTACTTATTGTACTTGTGTACAAAAAAGTTTTCTTTCGAATTAAAAAGTTCCACCCGAGATGGAGATCTGAAGAAGTGTAAGCGAAAGCTCTCCAGACTAGCTATTTTTATTAAATTTTAACATAGAGATGTTTTTAAATGAGGTTGTTTTCCTTATTTAAATTCTCCTATTTATTTAAAAAGAATGTACTGTTATTTAACTGATAATCTGCTGTACACCAACAAGAACAACATTTAGTTTCTATATAAAAAATACCAGTCACACATAACCCAAATTACAAAAGTCCTCACTGTTGGCTGTCATAAGACCCATAGCAGACCAGCATTTCAATTTTTCACCCAGTCAGATTTTACTTCCTGATTTCCCACATACATTTTCTCTGTCCAGTCACACCACAATGGATAGTGTGGTATGTGTTTTAGACAAGTGTATTAGATGGTTAACACCTAATGGTACACATTTATGTATCTATAAAAAACACCAAACACATGGACCCTAGTTACTATATCCTCATAGGTGCATTTATAAGTTTACAGCACACCAACTTTTTAAAGTTCTCTCATTCAAGTTTTCCTACTGAATTTCCTGGCTGCAAACACTCCATTCGGTCACTCAGAAGCTGGAAGCAAGATGACCATTGGAATATTAAAACCACCGATATTCTAATGGGAACTGTACCGATGCTCGACTGCACCTTTCACCGAATCCTAATTTGTTGAGCATGCTTGCGCGAAAGTGCTGTTCACCGAAGCAGCACCTTCATGTAAGTATGCTTGTTGTTCCGGTCGTACTATAGTGCGGTAAGGGAAAATTCCCTTTTCCCCACTGTAGTTCGACCTTGGAGCAAGAATATTAAAGTAGGGGGTGTGTAGGGGCCCAGCCCCCCACATGGGGGGGTGCAGGAGGACTTGCCCCCCTGCATTCAAGTAGATTTAATGGGTTTTTTTTACATACTTTAACGAAAGCACTTTTTCGATGAAAGCGCTTTCGTTAGTGTGTTCGGTGATAATGGATTCGGGCTTTTGAACGTTCGTTCAAAAGTCCTAGATCCATTCTAATATATATTCTAAGAGATATTCAAGTGTTAACCAATCACAATTATAAGTTTACATTTCTGTAGAATTAAATAGAATGTTGATTTTCTTTCTTTGTTTTTGAAATATGTATAAACACAAGATTTAGTTTCTGCTTTTTTACAGAACCACAGCGGTTATCTGCCAATTTGTGCAAGTTTCACCCAATAAAGATTTGTTGTTTTGCTACTAAGAAGTGAAGCTATTTTTAATCACAACATGAAGATTTGTTTTGGTATGAAGAACATGAGGCTGTTTTTATTAGCAAAAATGAAGAAATTTTGATCACAACAAGATTTTTTACTACTATTTGGTGTTTAATTTACAGATATTTCTTCCTAATAATGCTTGGTGTTTTAGCTTAGCTCGAATAGCTCAAAAGGCTATTCTTTCATATTTGTTCTAGTTGTTTTGACCTGAATTGTTGGACCCTGTCCACTCTCTGATGGTTTAAGCTAACTAAACTTCAAGGTGCGCACAGTGCTTCATTTCAGAACAGGATATTCTCATCAGCTGCAAGATCTGTAGCATTCAAAGGTAAGACAGTATGATAGAATTCCTATATAATTAACTCTACAGGGACAAGAAGCTTATACCTATCTGTAAAAACAAAAATTAATAAATCCTTTTCCCACACAATAAAAATAGCTTTCAAATATTAAGCAAGCCCTGCAGATGTACAGTTAGACAGTGCAGTACAAGCTATGAACTTAGCTCTGTTTCATAATTCAACTTTTACATTACCACTGCACACAGGTACATAACCTGTACTGCTTCAACCATCTTACCCACCTGCTGATTAATCTGCTGATATCTTCTGGTTTCACTCATGAACAAGGCACCAAATACTTAGGTTTCTCCATTTGAGGAACTGCTCCCCCCTTACACCTGAAGATTTCCTAGTCAGCAGTGACTCACTGTAGTACATGCCAAAAATTGCAGTATTTATTTATTGGGTGATTGATTTGGTTATTGTGAAAGTTAAGCTGGGTGGGATCCCATTCATTTTCATGGGAGGCCCAGGAAGAAAAGCTGAAAAGTATTACAAAACATTTTAAGAACAACAATTTTACAGTTTTTAAAAATAATACAGAAAACAAATACAGTTTCAATAATTATAACAAATTAGACATAATATGAAAATGTTGGTTAAGAATAGATACAAGTTGTATGACAATGACTTAATAGAGAAATGTTAGCCAGTTTATACAGAAATTAAAGGTAAGTTAGTATAATAAAATCAAGAAATGCAATACGAAGTGAGAAAAAAGCAGGCTTATGTTATATTTGGAGAGAAAGTGGAGAGACATTGATAGAAGTAAGGAAATGAGTGAAGAAGGGAGTGTAAAGAGATGTAAGGTATGAATTTGTTCACATTTAGGAATATAGTTTATCTTGTTGTTGTGCAAGAACAGAGCCAACATTTGGCTAGGAAGTCTTTCAGAATGGATTTGAAGGGTGAGATTGACCTGATGGGTAGATATAAGGAGTTCCAGGCCTTAGCAACATCATAGAAACAAAGCAGATTTGATAGGTTTGTGGACAGACAGGTGTTTTTGGTCATTGGATCATATGTGTAAAATTTTATTTAATGCTGGACAAGCAGATGGATTCTGGATAGTTTTATAGGTGGTAATAAGCTGTGTATATGTTAATTGGTGGGGGTAGTTCTAACCAATTTAAGCTTTTTAGTGCTGTGCAGGGCGGGGTTCTCTGGTTCGATTCTTGGCTGGGGTGCCTTCTGTGCAGAGTCTGCATGTTCTCCCCATGGTCGCATGGGTTTCCTCCAGGTGCTCCGGTTTCCTCCCACATCCCAAAGACATGCTGTAGGTGGATTGGACGCTCTAAATTGGCCCTAGGCATGAGTGTGTGTGTGTGTGTGTGCCTTCCGTGGAAGGTTGGGCATCGGGCTGGCAACTCGACACTGTAAAACTCTACTGCCAATCATGAGAGGACAGGTGATCCACTGTGGCGACCCCTAACCGAGAAAAGCTGAAAGAAGAAGTGTTGTGCAGGGCCAGGTTCTGAAGGGGGTATTTGCTGCAAATTTAGCAACTTATGTTGAAGCATTGTTCAGGTTTCCGTTTTTGTGATGCTTAAAAGTTAGTAAGGATGGGAGCACCATAAAGAAGAGCGGGGAGGAGACAAGTACTGGCAGGTGTAGCTTTAGCTGTATTTGTGAGAAACTTTTTGGCTCTATAAAGCATCCCTAGTTTTTGAAGAGTTTTTGTTATGCAAATTTATACATTCAGACTAAATTTAAGGTTATCATCCATAATAATTTGCTATTAGAAGTGATTTCAGTGTATTATTAAGAGAAAGGATTTTGTTTTTGCATGGGAGAGGGATTTGGGGGAAAAAAGTAGTAGTTTGTTTTCTTTAGGGTTCAGCATGAGTTGTGAGTTACAAAACCATGTTTCAGTTGATGTTAAAGCTTCCTGAGTAAATTCTTTGGAGGTGTGCAACATTGACAGATGTGCAAATGAGCATGGAGTTATCTGCATACTGTATTAGGGAGGCTTGTGTGGGTATGTGGAGGGTGCTGGTGAGAATGTTAGAGGAAGGGATGAAAGATAGAGCCTTGTGATACATCAGTGGTGACTGGGAGGTATGGAGAGAGGTAGAGTGCCATTTTACTGACTGATACCTATTGGACAGATGACTTTTAAACCATAGAAGGGTGGGCTGAGTGAGACCTAATGAGGACATTCAAAGCAGAAGTTTGCTATGATGAAATGTGTCAAAGGCTTTAGACAGGTTGAGAAATAAGGAAGAGACTTAGTTTGCCATTATCTAGCTTTATTGACAGTACCTGTATAAGTTAGAAGTGAAGTTTTAGTACTGTGGGAAGGATGGGAAGCCATGTTGTTTGGGGATAGGAATTCTGCCTGCATGAGATAATTTGGCAGCTGTTTCTGAATATGTTTTTGAAGTATTTTGGAGAGGGGGGTAAGATTGCTGTAGGTCTAACGTTAGTAATGTCTCTTGAGTTTCCTCCTTTACGCAGAGGGGATAATATGTGACTTTTTCCTGAGAAATTAATAAGTTGTATGAAACCAAATAAGTTCATGCTATATATGTAGGGGAGTTAGTTTCTCTAACCAATTGACATTCACGTTTATTCTTTTTGCAATCCAACAGTAATGATTTTTTGTTTCTTCACTACTCAGCACATTTGGATCATAACCATAGACTTGTGTGTGTTCTCCTCCCAAATAGCCCAGCCATGTACCTACTCTGGGTAGTCAGATAGCTTCCCATTCTGGAATTCATTAAACAATGAATTCTGCAGCTGAATCCTCATATACCTCGACTTCAGGAGTGTCTCTCATTTTCCCACTGTTTTCTTTACTTGCTGACTGTTATTTCTGGTGTAGTAAATTTCTCTAAGTCATTATGTGCTGTGCCATAAATAGATTTCAGAACTCTGCTTAAACTTTCTTTGCACCTCATGTTTTTTAACTTTGTTTTGTCTTCAGTTTTTCTCAGGTTAGATCAGGAAGAAGTGTCCTTTGGACTAGTTTATTTAGTAAAATAACAAATAAGTAAGTAAATACAAATGTATCTAACACTGAGGTCGGGCTCCCTAACTTGTGTTTTTCTGGAGCGGTCCTTGTGCCATCCTCGAAGATGGGAGCAATCACTGTTTGATTCCTATTGCACAGACCATGCTGCAACTAAGGTACCTGTTCACAACCTTTGTTAAAGGCTGAACTAGTGATATAGCATCACTCTTGGGGATGCTGGGTGGAATCCAACCAGCTCTTCTCCTTCTTTACCCCTAAACTTTATCATCCATTTTACCACATCTTTTCAGACCAGTCCTCCCACATTGGTAGCTTTCCATCTTATTCATTGGTAAACACCAATAAAAGTATTCCGTTAAGATTTTTGGTTGTTCCCCAGCCTTTTTATAATTCTAGTCTTCCTGTGTCAATATATGTTAATAAATGTATTAATTTATATATATCAAATATGTTGAAAATGTTAAAAAGTTGAAAAATTTAAAAATCTAAATTAGATTTTTAACATATTTATTGTTTTCACATTGGGATATTCATTTCTCATGTATTTCAAATATAAACATGGTTTTATATGTATTTTGCTCCATTCTACACGACATTGATAAATTATTCATGAATTGTTGGTTTTTATTGGACTTTTTGATTGGGCTTGTGTATATATTCTCATTGGTTAATTGTTTAATTGTTACAACCGATGTCTGAAGAAGTCTGTTTAGCTGCTA
>NC_056748.1:1110587057-1110667057 GCF_019279795.1 Protopterus annectens
AGGCACAGACAAGCCCCAAATGATTTTTAGCACCAATGCCTCCCAGTACACTGCTGTGCCACCCTGTTTAGAGTACAAGTCATGACAAAAGTTCATTCGATTATAATATGTGAGGTACCCTTTGTCACACTGCCAGGGGAGGTGAAGTGGAATGTTGATAAAAGTATCTGTTTTCTGAAAACTTGTTATAAATGCCTGATACTATCTCAGTTGAAAATCATGTTGTTTGAGCACCACACATGGTCATACCCATTTGAGATGTCATCACGAGAAGTTGTTTTCTCATCTGTACATTCACATTTTTATTTATTTTTGGGGGAGGGGTTGTAATGAGCAAAGGATACATTTGAGACTGAATCTGAAATGTACAGGCTTCAGGTTATGGTTAAACATAGCTTCCTATATTTATCCCTTGAAATTTCAAAATCAAGGAGCAATGCAAATGTCTTTCGGCTTTTCCTGGTTAGTGGTCGCTGCAGCAGATCACTGGTCTGCAGATTGATTGGCAGTGGAGTTTTTACGGGGCTGAGTTGCCAGCCTGATGCCCAATCTTCACAATGCACCTAACTGCATGTCTTTAAAGCTTGCTCAACAACAAAAGGACATGCAGACTCCGCACAGAAGACGCTTCAGCCGGGAATCAAACCGAAGAACCTTTTGCTGTGAGGTGACAACGCTAGCTGCTGTACCACCAAGGCCTCTTGAAATTTCAAAATCAGAGAGTAATGCTGAAAATGTCAGTCTTTCATCTTGTTGAAGGAGAAAAGGCTTGTGGTATGGTTTTCATTGGAGCATGGGCGCAGTAATCAGTACAAATCAAAAATGAGCAGAATTTTGTGGTTATTTAAAAGCAAACAACTGGAGCATTTGATGACCATATATGTGACAGTGTTATACAGAAAATGGTTTATAATGGCCTACTGCCTGATTGGTAGGACTTTTTAAGAACTCTAGGTTAAAAATAAGAATAATAGTAGGACTTTTTAAGAACTTTAGGTTAAAAATAAGAATAATAATAACTGATGCATCCTGTGACGCCCGTGCACTGGTCCAGCAATGAAGGAGCCTCAATCCTCACCACTCACACCAGTGAAGGGGCATCCAGATTGGGACGGATAACAAATACACACACAGTAAAGTACATTTTCCCTTAAGAGCACACAGAGATCACTATCAGTCTGGGGCTGGTTTCTCCCTTTCTTTCCAGATCCCCAATAAGACTTCCCACTGGCGCAGCTGGGTCTATATCACAAAATTGACATTTGAAAATGTCCACTCACATTTGTTCGACACGGAAATGTCGAACTCCAACTTTCCCGAATGGCCAAATTACTGATTTCTTTCCGAGGGAAAGAAGTCGGTTGGCTGTTTTGTTACACCTGCCCTTTCCCCGACTGTAGTGCAGTCTCGGAGTTAGAATATTTAGTTAGGGGAGTGTGGGGGACAAAGCCCCCCACTTAAATATGTTTGCTTTTGTGTGGCGTTGGTTTTTGGCCAACTGATTTCTTTCCATCAAATTTCGATTTTGTGATATAGACCCGGCAGAGCTATAGGGTGCAGATCTCAACCTAGTGGGCAAGCCAAAAGCTCCAGCACCCTCTCCGTCCAGCCAGTGCTTTGTGTCCCTGCCCAAGTAGCTGACACACATGCACACACTTTGAGATATGAGTTATATACAAACACACAGACACTCCTGGAGAAGGCTGGCACAGATTTTCCATCTGTGCCCTCTTTCTGCCCAGACTATACAGTAGTATCAGCTGCCACCACCCACTAATATCAGCTACTAAAAAGGCCTTAACAAAGGGTGTCCAATTATTACTGTACAATATTATTATCCAAATGGTAAGTGTGACTTAACAGCAAGCTTATTAGAGTGACTTGGACAGTATCACTATATACATACAATGTACTCTAGAACTTAAATTATCTCTACACAAAACAGCCACAATTGAAAGGTTTAAAAATATTTAATAATAAATACTAAAAACACAAGGCAATACGTCTTACTACACAGTGCTGGTCAAGAGTTCAGAGATCACAGGAACATGCTTAAAATAATACAGTAGAATAGTTCTGACATCAACACAAAAAACACTTTGCAATAGCTAGGAAATAGGAAGATTAGACTAAGAGAAACACTATTCTAAGATAAACATACATATAGAGCATAGGCACTGCTGGTGAGTTGATGTTCTCAAGAGAAATACAAAACTGCTCTCTGATTCTCTCTCTTTAAATTGATAACACAGTGCTGCTTCACATTACATCATTCTTAACAATTCCCTTTTTTTGAGGCTAACAGAAACTGAGGGGATTAGCCCATTTGATCTTGCAGCTGGTCAGGAAGCCACAACAATAAACGAAATTGTACATGTAAATTCTAGCCATTAACTCTGGCCACAAAACAATAGGCAGAATGCCTTTATCTGGACATCTCGCCTCCGAGTTTTGACATCAAACAATCACACAATGCTTGACTTATCAGCTTTCCTCCAGCAGAGTGCAATGTGGTTATATTTCGTAAGTTCAACATTTACCATAATTTTCTTATATTTAAGAAAACAAGCATGTGACTTTATATATATATATATATATATATATATATATATATATATATATATATATATTTACAAATGACAGAATTATCTACACAATTCTATCTGGCTAGGCTGGCAGCCTTCACCTATCTTCACACATGCTTCCAACAGTCCAGATGTCTGATATCAAGGTTATAGTTCATAGTTAACATAGTCTGACTTGTAAATGAATGTTCCAGGTGGTGCATATTGTTGTGAAAGAGATTATTATACTGACTTGGGGAATTCATTTTCTTTTTGACTTGGAGAATCTTTGTCAAAATGACTATATCTCCATTTATCTTTATATGACTTTTAAGGAATATTAAACTCCTACTATATGTACCTGATGGAGCCCATAGTAAGGACATAATGTAAAGGGTGTGTAAAAATAAAAAGTTCACCTACTCGTATTAAATAAATAAATATATGAAAAAACATTTCTGTTCTGTGTAGTGCGCAGTCACACTATCAGTGGTTAGGTGACCTCTGGATTTTAGTCATTACTGCTACAGCACATAGTGAAAAATATAATGAGAAATGCATTTTAGTATATGGTTAATGTCCTGCATTGACTCTGACTGGGATATGGATCCTTACTAAAGGAAATTATCTGGTATGTGGAAAAAAGAAACATGATGTCAGTTTGGGAGGTTAGATAGTACTGTATTCTTCAGCATGCTTCAAAGTCTGCACTTATTTCAGATTACAACTGAAAAAAAATGTTTTGTTTATATTTTGTATGCAGTCACATGACTCAAATCCTTAGAGTTTGTCACAGACTGTGTAGGTCTTCCAGCTACATGAAAAATGAAAAAAGATTCTGAAAATATTATGCATTTACCTACTAGGCATTAAGTTCTTACACTGTGTGACACAGTAGTGTAAAATGCATTTGAGTGCTACAGGTGTGAAACCAACTGGTGTGGAACATTCCTGAACATGTTCAGTGTTCTCATTCATCAAACACACTGCATAGTGAGAAAATGTTTGTGAGAATATTTTACACCAACATGTTTGCAGTTTGTGAAGAGTTCCCCATAAATATTTCACACTGTTGTGTCACGTAGTGCAAATCTTCAGAGTAAGATAGCTGTATACTTTGTAAAGGATAATAATTAGCTAGATTTCTCTATTTTCTGGAGGCTTGGAGATGATTTTTTGAGGTTCTGAATAATGGAGTGTTGAGTAGAACCAGGTTTTGTGATGTTTTGCAGGGACAGCATTATAGAAGGACATTTGTTACTGATGAGGACTGCACAAGTTTTTCTGTTGGAATGTTAGTGACTTGCAGGAATATTTATATTTGTTGCTTTTAGCACCAAATTCTGAGTTACAGCAAAGTTCAAAAGCACTTCACAGCAGGACTGGCCTTAAGTGAAGTGGCACCGTACAGTTTTCGGATCGCTTTTCTTCCTTTTCTCGCTGTTTATCTTGTTCATTTTTTCTTGCATTCATTCGTTCATTCATTACATCTTAACTAAGCAAGAATTCCCTCTGATAATTGTGTTGGAAAGTGGATGTGCATTAAGCTGTGGGTCTGTGGCCTGCTGCACCTCAAAAGTCATGGAGGTTCTAGATGTTCTACAGTGTATTTTACAGTTTTTTAAACAACCTGCTCATCCAGTGATACCCCGAACAAAAATTCTGTTTAAGGAAAGAAAGCCAGTGTGTTCATCTTTGCTTGATTCTGCATCCTTTCAACCCAGGACTATATTCCAATTACTGGGGAAGAAATAACTGTAGTAATTCATGGGACTCTAGATGCCCTGAGGTATAGTTTAGAGCCTTTTTCCAATCTTTTCATCCAGCGATGGCCTGAACAAACACTGTAAGGAAAGAAATTCAGATATCCAAGGTTTAATGCTCAAAACTGATAAAATATCAGTTCACAAGCTGAAAAGACAAATGATTGTAAGGATATATAAATCATATCTGGGAATAGTACCTGCCTGCTTATTCCCACTCTAAAAAAAAATCGTTTTCTGTGTATCCCACACTCAAGATAGAATGAGACAAAAGTGAAGCACAAATTGCAGCAGTCATGTATTTTAAGTTGCTGTCATGCATATTAGTTAGCATGCCACCATGCAGTTAACTCCAAAAGATAGCCACCAGCTGTGTACCTCTCAGATGGCAAAACTGAAACAAACATACCACCGTGTCTGTGTAGTCCATAAAAAGCAGGAGTCAGATTATTATCGGACTCCTGTTTTTATGGCACAGCAGTGGGGAGTTTATTTTGTTGTTTGAAGTAGTTTAGTTTGTGTTCAAACATTTCAACTTGTTGTTGTTAGACATATATAAAAAGCATGGCTTCTTATTGTCCCCCCAAAAGATAACCATCAATATAAGCATGTAATGTATGATTATGAGCAAAGTGAAAAAAAAAAATCACACAGTGCAAGCATTAGTGACCCTCTGTGTATACCTGTGAATTTTGTGAGGAACATGAAAGTAGTAATGACCTCACTGTTCCCAGCCCAACACAAACAGTAGTGACTTGTGCACACCTCTGAGATTTGGGAGGAAAATTAAAGAAATAATGGCATTACTCGCAGCCTCACACATGAGCTACACTGACTTCTGTGCACACCTCTGAGTAGGGCCAATTTTAGAGTGGGTGGAGCTCTGGGCAAAGGCCATTACTGTCCATGTGTAAACATTTGATTATACATCCTTGGGGTTTGGGAGCCCAGGCCCCCAGAAACTGAAGAACTTGATGTTGTGTGACTATTTTATGTCTTTTTTTATAACTGATTAAACTGAGCAAATGACAAGAGAATTAGTTACTTACATCCGGGCAATTTCCCACTTCCACCAAGCATTTATAGCTACTTCTGTGAACATGTCAGAAATCTGTATTATGCCATATGGTCATGTTATGCATTTCACCTTTGTCCCAAAGAAACAGTGGCCGCACATTAAGTATTCCAAGTTGTTTCACACAACTCATGTTAGTCTTGTAAATCCAGAATAATGAGCAAGCAACATCAGGTAGTTATTTACTCTGAAGCCCAGTAATTATAGCTGTTTTATCAGTCAATAAATCAATGTATGTGCTGGCATTTCAAGTAGGCAAACATTTGAACCTATAAACTGTGTACCGACATTAAGGTAGCTCAGCCTGCAAGTCAGCCTGACAGGCAAAAAAAAAAAAAAAAAAAACAGCAAACAAATAGCAGTGGCACCCCTCTCCAGTATTCATTACAGTATCCAACTTACTTTTCCAACGTACTGATATGTTTTCTCTTCTGCTGCTATGCTGTCTGCCATCCTCCACTTTAATCCATGGCAGCAGCAGTATAACACTATGAATAAAACTGCCAAGTACGAGCAATTTATGGGACGGAGTGCTTCAGTATGTGTGATACATATTTTTTGAACCTGCAATGGACGGCAGTATATGAATGCACAAAGCCTTTTTTTTCTTTTTAACAGTTTTTGCTAGTCCCAACAAGAATGATGTCACTGCCGAGAACTATGAAAAATATTTGTTTGTGAGCCAGTAAGAGAAAAAAAAAATAGTTTTCTCTTCCCACATCAGCTATTCCATAGATTTTAAAATTTGTTGACTTCTTTCTTTCTTCATTTTACCTAGGTTCATTGTCTAGGTAGCCCGTGGTGCTATTCTCTACCCTTAAAATGCACACAGTATGCTTTGTGAAAGTCGTACTGTCAGGGGGTCAGTTTCAGACAATATATTTTTATTCAGTAATATTAGTCAGGGTGGGTAAGAATTAATAATCTTTTTCAGTGCAGTATAACATGCATTTTGTAACTTGTAAATATTTGGCATTAACTTCTAATGAGTAAGCACTGGCTTAAAAATAAAGATCCGACTGTTTCCTTTACACACTTGGACACAGCTATAAGTCATTTGCTGATTTCTGTGCCTCTCTTTTTTAAAAAAAAGTTCACTGTCAGATATCTGCAAAATGCACATTTCATTGCAAGTAAATAACCTAAAACGGTACAGTCTGTATTTCTACATGTTGCAGAAAAACTGGTGGCATTTACAAATTTTTTTGTAGAAGAAAAAGACAGAATAATAAAACTTAAAGGAGATTTTAAGAAGAATTGTATTTCAAAAAAGACTGAATTCAGGAAGCTTCATGATTCACTAAGAATAGAGAGGACAGTTTGTGTATAAAATGTGTCTGACAAGGGGCTGGCCTTTAACAGGCCAGGCTTTATAAAATGCTGTGCATGTATAAAGAAAAGGTAAAGTTAAATAAGAAACTGGATGTGTACAAGATAAAATGCAGTTCAAAAAACAAAGGCAATACATTTGGATTAAAGTTAAAATATATTGCATAGAATGGAGGTAAGGCTAAAATTCATGAGATGCACCAGAAGAGTGATGCAGTTGCAGTTCAAGCCTTTTATGGTGGTAGTGAATATAATCACAAGGGGAAACATTGCCCTGCATTTAATCAGTCTTTTGTAGATGCTGTGACAGAAATAACCAGTTTTCAGAAACATGTAAAATGATAAAGTATGTCCAAAACAATTTGAAATTTGTTAAACTTAATTATTTGTTGATATTATTAAGCTAAACAGTTGGTCCAGTGAAGTCTAAAACACTGAAATAAGAGTGACTATAATGTGAGGATTTCCCTAGAAATTATTTTTAGAAACCCTTTCTACAAGGTGCCTTCAGTATTGCAAAGGATGCTACTTAATGATATTTGTGGTATCTTCTCCAACAAGCTTTAATCAGGAATAAAGCTTGTTGGAGAAAATGCCAATGATCTCTGCCTCCTATTTTTTGAATACCCAAGTTATGTAATAGTGCTTATTTAATAGGCTTCAAGAAAGTTTTTTTTTATCCTAAATTCAAGGGTTGGCCATGTCAACTCTGTGTAATATTTTCAAACTAGTAGATTGCTAACTTTGATCACTGCTACAATATGCAAGTAATACATTTAGAAGATTTATGTGTAAGAGCTAATTCAAAAATATAATAACCAGTCCATATTATCCACAGAGTAAAGAGCAAGTGGAGAGACCTGCCAAACAGTGGTGAGATGGTGCTGGTGCGAAAGGTATGGAAGTTGGGGTAATACATAGTGATACAATTGGGTGTGTAAGTGTTTATGAAGATGTTTGTTGTTTGTAGTAGTGGGTAAGACAGATGATATCAAAAGGAGGAGGAGGTAGAACAGGGTAAGTTGTGAAAAGAGGAATATACTACTGATTGGATGTGTGTTGTACAGGACATTGTAAGTGGGAGTTAAGACTTTGGTAATATTGCAGTACTGACTATGAGGGTAGTGGGATAACAGGGTTATGTGGTTTTATGGTGGTTTCTTTTTAAGAGGTATATATTGAGGGTGTTATAGAATGTGGAGATCAGAGCAAATCTAATGGGTGACTGGGGGTTGGCTGGGAAATTGGGGGTGGGAGGAGTGCAAAGCAGGCCACAACTCCTATTGTCTTGGGAATTAATCATTCTAGGCCTGTGCCTAGTAGTAAGCTCAAAAAGGAGCAGTAAAATGCATGAGTTGTTCAGAAATAAGAGTTTGGAGAAAAGAAGCAATGCAAATAATCGTATGACAGTAAAGCAGTGTATGTTGTTCTACCACTTTAATAAGTTAGGCTTATCCTAAAGGGGATGTACCTATTGAGACAGAAGTGTTTTAAAAGGGAGAGTCAAGGAAAGAACAGCAGTACAGATAGGAGTTACACAGATACCTCTTGTCTTAACATAGTTATAAAATGGAAAAAGTAGAAGTGTAAGACAGTAAGCACAATTGGCAGTATAAGTGAGAAATGCACTGTAAGTTTTCCTCTTTGCTTAGTTTTCTTTTGCTAAAGTGCTTGTGGATAATGTTTGGGTAGACTCCCCTTCACAGCTGAAGTTTGTTTACAGTGTGAGGACAGACCCAGGTCGCTTGACAAAGAAGTGAAGTACCTGTGTGATGGAACAGTATGTTGTTGTCTTTCGGCTTTTCCCAGTTAGTGGTCGCCACAGTGGAACTCCGGTCCGCTAATGATTGGCAGTAGATTTTCACGAATGCCGAGGTGCCAGCTTGACATTCAACCTTCAACGAAGGCGTGCCCATTTACGCATGTCTTTCGAGTGCCCACCCAACTGCGGGGAGGACATGCAGACTCCACACAGAAGGCACTCCAGCCGAGAATTGAACTGGAGAACCTCATGCTGTGAGGCAACAATGCTACCGCTGCACCACCGTGGATTGTTGTGATGGAACAGTATAAGAACTAAAAATGAGGCTGGGAGCATTCATTTAAATTAGAAACAAGAGGTAAGTAATTTTGTTTCACTTTAGAAACTCTACACAGAAATAAGATAAACCTGAGAGCCATGTGACTACCACACAGGAGATGTGTAAACAAATGCAGTACAGCAAAACCACTAAGTTTAAATGCAAAGATTACTGTTATAATTCCCCAAAATAACATCTCACCAAGTAAAAATTAAACCTGAGACCGTTTTCTTCATGAAAAGAATACACGCAGGACATAACTGTACACTGCAAGCTTGTAACGAAAAAAGTGTGTGCGCGCGCGAGCTCGTATGTATGCATAAGTATGGGTTACATTCAACCCATCAAACATCAACTTCTCTCACAGTAAAAATGCCAGTACAGGTGATTGAAAATCATCTGATCGCATGTACTGGCTTTTTTTATTTGAGATTGCGGTACAGATAGGATTTACCCTTTCTCCACTGAATTGCAATCTCTGAGTTGGTATATATAATTAGCAGAGGGTGTGGGGGTTGTTACAAACATGTTTAAACTACTTTTGTTGATCGCCTGATTGAAAAACAATGTTAAATCACTTGTCATTTGATTGTTTGAGTTTTAGATGTAGCATTGTAAACTCATATTAATGACTACTGAATGTGTAGAAAAGAATTATCTGCGATGTAAAAGCTCTTGACGTGCTTATCAAAAAAGTTAAAAGGAACAGTTTGTCCACCCATTTACACCATTCCAGTAAACAAATGCAGTCAGTCAATCAATCAGGTGCATTTTAAAATGATCAATGTAAGTAATGCATACTGCCTCATAGAATGCTTAAACCTGTTTTATGTATCTTTATATATGGTTATATCTAACTGTAGTAAGTTGCATACATCACTTGATGCACATTCTAGAAGCAGCTTAAGAAATCCCCTCTTGATTGGTGGGCATATCTTGTGACCGTGGGGATTTTTCGTACTCTAATAAGTTGTTCTTATTTATGATATATTAAAAATTGACTTTAAGCTCACTCTGTGACAACCAAAAGATTTTTAAAAATATATTTAGTTAGGTACCCCTGTCACTTTTGGCACAGTTCACCAGATCTTTCTCGGGAAAAGAGGACCTCTAGAATTCACTCTCATTGGTAGTTGTCCATATGTAAGTATGTATGTATCCATCTAGATGGATAGATACACAGACACATCTTTATCATCCTCCTGATCAAACAGCTTTGGGTAAATCCTGTATTGCCCACACCCAAATGTGAATTATTGGTGGTTTGTAATAATATTAATTAAGAAATACATTTCTTCCCTTTTTAAATGTTATCGTATGAATGGATGCAGTACCTATATTCACAGGGATGTGTATACATTTTTGCCTGTGATTTTTCCCATTGGTAATGCTTGATTTAAATTGCCATATTGATTGCTGTTTGTAGTCTGTGAGTATATTTTTGAATTGCTGTTAGTGCCCATTGTTTTATTTCTCTTACCTTGTTGCTGTCACTGGATCTTTTATTTAATTGATGCTATAATAGGCCGTCATTTTACTCAATTTTATGGAAGTTTTATTTGTTAACTGGATAAACCTTCATGAGAACAATGGCATCTGCATCTCTCTTGAGAGATGACCCAAGAGTAAAATGTCTGCTTAAGTGAATTGTTTAGGGTCTTACAGCAAGCAAATAGAGAGTGAAGGAATTGAACACCTGACAACATGATAAGCTCATGCGATTTAATCCTCTGTACGATATTGCCAGGCAGATTTAATATATTTAATTATTTCTTTATGCATGTGCTGTTGCTTGGCTTATGCCCTTTGGACTCGTTGCTGTCATGCTGTGCCCTTAAGTATGCCGTAAATTTATCACTGACTCTGATCAGTAGTGACCAGCTGTTAACTAACAAAGGGAACAAGCTGGAGGATGGATGGAATTTTCCTTTGTTGCCAGCATCCTGTTTCTTCCTGGGTCTGGCCATCTGGTAATCAGGAAAGAAGGAAGGTATCAGTGGTGCTTTTCTTGTATTGTATGAAGATGGTGTACAGTGTTTTGGGGAGCTGTCAGTTGCTGTTGGAGTTTGAAAATTCTACAAGCTTGGACTGCAGCTAACATTTGACTGTGGCAAAAGTCCATACTTAACTCTTCTTCTTCTCTTTCAGCTGTTCTCGTTAGGGGTCGCCACAGCGGATCATCACTTTCCATTTCTTCATGTCCTCTGCGTATTGTTCAGTCACACCATCCGCCTGCATGTACTCTCTCACCACATCCATAAACCTCATCTTAGACCTTCCTCTTTTCCTCTTACCTGACAGCTCCATCCTTAGCATCCTTTTCCCAATATACCCATCATCCCTCCTCAGCACATGTCCAAACCAACATAATCTTGCCTCTCTGACTTTGTCTCCAAACTGAGCTGACCCTCTAATATACTGATTCCTAATCCTTTCCATCCTTGTCACACCCAGTGCAAATCTTAACATCTTTAACTCTGCTACTTCCAGCTCTGTCACCTGCCTATTTGTCAATGCCATCATCTCCAAACAATACAACATAGCTGGTCTCACTACCCTCTTGTAGACCTTCCCTTTCACTCTTACTAGTACCCATCTGTCACAAATCACTCCTGACACTCTTCTCCAACCCATTCCATCCTGCCTGTACTCTCTTCTTCACCTCTCTTCCACACTCACCATTACTCTAAACTGTTATCCCAAGTACTTAAACTCATCCACCTTTGCCAACTCTACTCACCATTCCTCTATCCTCCCTCTCAGTCACACAAGCACACACATTCTGTCTTAGTCCTGCTGACCTTCATTCCTCTCCTCTCTAGAGCATATCTCCACCTCTCCAGGGTCTCCTCAACCTGATCCCTACTCTCACTACAGATCACAATGTCATCTGCAAACATCATAGTCCATGGGGCCTCCTTTCTGATCTCGTCTGTCAACCTGTCCATCACCATTGTAAATAAGAAAGGGCTCAGAGCTGATCCTTGATGTAATCCCACCTCCAGGGTCTCCTCAACCTGATCCCTACTCTCACTACAGATCACAATGTCATCTGCAAACATCATAGTCCATGGGGCCTCCTTTCTGATCTCGTCTGTCAACCTGTCCATCACCATTGTAAATAAGAAAGGGCTCAGAGCTGATACTTGATGTAATCCCACATCCACCTTAAATGGATCTGTCACTCCCACTGCAGACTTCACCGCTGTCACACTACCCTCATACATATCCTGTACCACTCTTACATACTTCTCTGCCACTCCTGACTTCCTCATACAATACCAAAACTCCTCTCTAGGCACCCTATCATATGGTTTCTCCAAGTCCACAAAGACACAGTGCAACTCCTTCTGACCTTCCGTATATTTCTCCATCAATAGTCTGAGCAAACATCGCATCTGTAGTGCTCTTTTCCGGCATGAAACCATACTGCTGATCGCTAATCATCACCTCCCTTCTTAACCTAGCTTCCACTACTCTTTCCCATAACTTCAAGTTGTGACTGACTAGTTTTATCCCTCTGTAGTTACTCCAACTCTGCACATTACCCTTATTCTTAAAAATAAGTACCAAAACACTTTTTCTCCACTCCTCGGGCATCCTCTGACATTCCAAGATTTCATTAAACAATCTGGTTAAGGACTCCACTGCCATTTCTCCTAAGCACTTCCATGCTTCCACTGGTGTGTTATCTGGACCAACAGCCTTTCCATTCTTCATCCTCTTCATAGCTGTCCGCACTTCCTCCTTGCTAATCTGTTTCACTAAACACAGCCAGTTACCTGCGATGGAGAGACAGTTTACAAAAATGCAACCAGTTACCTGCGATGGAGAGGCAGTTTTCAAAGATCTACCTGATTATCCAACATCACCCCTGCTGTGCAGTAGAATAAGCACTTGGTTGCAGAGGGAACTCCCGTGGGATTTGCTGTCTTCTACTGGTGAGGAAGCAGAACTGTCTGGGTGTTGAACTGAAGGACTGAAGGTTAGAGGATCTACCAACTTGTCAGAAATAACCGGACTCCAACAAATAATGTGAGCTAGCCACTATTCATGTTCTGTTTTCAGCTATTGCTTAGTTAGATTTGAGAATTTTTAAGTATGTTGGTACCTGTCCTCTCTTGCTCTTTGTCGTTAACTGTTAACTAAATTAATGTTGATACTCTTCATGAATATATAAGAAATAAACTCTGTAACCGTTTGAATGTGAATTTTCAAATTTATTTTGGACCTGTAGTAATTCTCTAAATTCAGTGCTCCCAAATCCAAAAGGAAGGCTGATAGAACATGAAAAATGAAATCCAGAGGATCAAAAAGTCAGAAAATAAGTTATGCATACATGGCAAACAGTCAACAAGGCATGAAAACAGAAGCATTCCTGCTCTCTGTACCTCCCTAACTGTGGCCACTATCTGCACAGACCGCAGAGCATTATGCAGTGCTGGACAGCTGCCATATTTGTTAGTATGCAGTCCACATATGCATAAGAGATGTGATGCAGTGCTTTTTTTGGGTAGTACATGGTCTCAGGCCAGACTGTAACACGGAGAAGATTCATTTATTCATTTGTTAATCAGGGTAGAGCAGTGATCCGGACAGACCATTTTCAGCTTCAGCCCAGAAGCAGACAGCAGTAACAGAAACCTGTATATATGATGTATTTATATTCATTTTCCTATCAGGTTTGTCATTATACAGTTAAACAGAAAATTTAGTGTGTTGAGATAAACTGTATGTGCAATTCTACATATAGTTTGGAAAGAACAGAAGGAGTGGAAAATGTGTGAAAAGAGTGGAGAGGAGTTTATGGGAGAGAGGTAAGAAATAGGAACTGATTGTAATGGGAGAAGAATAGATTGGAAACCCTTGCATGTTAGACTGTGTGTGTGTGTGTGGGGGGGGGGGACAAACCATTTAGCTTTTACAGAATATCTATTTTCAGGCAAAATGATAGTGTTAACTGTTTCTTAAAACAAAGGCTACTTTAGAAAACCCATTGTGCTGTTATAATATGACCCCTCAATTTAATTTTGTGGTACAGCTGCACCCATATGCACTGTATGGGAGACTGAGTGAATGTGTGTGATCCTTGTGGGAATGGTACTGAATTTTCTGTGGCCCAATTGTAGTTAACATTTGTTCATTTTCTGATACTCATGTGAGTTTATTCCAGGTTATGCAGGAACCTGGAGGCTATCGAGCAAACATTGAATGAAAGGTAAGAGTTAGTTGAGTGGGACAACAGATTTTGTTAAGCAGATGGTTAGATGGACACAAATGTAGAAATGTACACACACACACACACACACACACACACTTGATTATCATATCAACAAGCATTAGGATACCAGTTCAACCTACTGACATGTTTATGGAGTACTGAGGAAACCAGAAACCTTTGCAAAATGTGACACAGATACAGGGCATGTAGATTCAGCACCAGGGGTACACCAGGTAGGAGATAAGCAGGTGGGCCAAGTGCTCAGAGGTTAAGAAGTAAATTCTTCAGCTTAACAATTCAGTGGCACATGATTTTTTTTTTTTAAATTTGGAAGACAGGTGACCTTACTGGAAGAATTCCTGTCATTTTTTAGGGGAAGCCAATAAGGAAATGACCTGACATACTTAGGGTCACATTTCATGCAGGTGGCAGCAAAATGAATTCAGACTCTTGTTTGAAGTGTGGCACCTAAGCAAAGCAACAGCTGTGCTTTATCACTGCCTTCTTAGCAAAATTACTGCATATAATTTTGTCTTTTGGTGTCTGTTTCAGTTAATGAATGATTGTGTTAATGACTGTGGTGTACACACCTTGTTTTTCTTGAGTCTTTACATATGAAGCAAACTTATGACTGTTCTTTTCTGTTCTGTATGATGCTGTTTGTATAATATTCCTCTTCATGCACGACGCACGCACACACACCACAAACACACATGCACTACAATGCTATTATTGAGAATAAAAGTAGTGCTGGTCACTGTGGCAGGTTATACATCCTCAAGTACCACCGGGATAGCAGCAGAAATTCCCACCGCATTCTTTCTTGTCTCAGTAGATTAGTGTACTGCCCCAAGTTAACAGCTGCTGCCTGTGTGTATTGTGAACAGTGTGTGAATTTCAAGATAATGGCTATTGTCTATATCCACCCTTCCTGTGACGAGTAACTACTATGATCTTACATTCAACTAAAGGAATTTACAAGCTTATTCAAGTCCCTTTGTCATCTGTTTCACACATCAAACTTAAGTCTGGCTTCTCTGTTTTTGTTGTCGCTTTTATCTGCAGCTATAGTTTGGTCAGCTGGACTCCAGTAGCAAGAGGGGAATTTATGTGCATTCTTTACAAATTACTGCTCATGTGCCAGTTCCTCCATTTCAGAGGTTTCACCGAGTTGACAGCTAGTTGAATTTATGCCTTTTGACAACGAGCATGCCCTTAGCAATCACTTTCTGTTCTTAATCATGCTCTGTAGTACGGCCGATTAGTAGTAGCATGGATGAATCTGTTATGTTGGTTTAACTTAATTTACGCTTGTTATGCTGGCACATGTATAATTTCATCAGTCATTCCTTTAAGATTGTGATGATCTAAGTACATCACCTTTGTCAGTTTAAACAAATGTGGAATGTTTTTAGAACAGCAGTTTATTCATGGGTCCTAGGTTTTTCAACTAAGATCCTAAAAGATTTTTCAGTGCCAAATCTTAATTTTCTAAGTAAGCCATTTCACTTTCAGAGGTATAAATATTACTGAAATGGAGACTAATCAGAAATGATCCTTGTACTCATATGAGAGGTTGGCATTTTAGTAAATGTGAAGATGATGAGATGAAACCAACTAACAGCATTTATGTTATACGAAATGGAATAAAAACCACTGTTGCAGTTCATTTCACTCACTCACAAATGCTTTTACTGTAATACTGTACATATTCAGCAAACCATAAAGCATAGCCTAGAATAATGCACTGATTTTGCTTTGTGCCTAGTTTTATCTGCAAAGGTACTGAACCTTTGCAGACAAAACTAGCCACAATGCAAAAAAAAAAAAAAAAATTGGGTTACTCCCCCACCAAACCCACAGTCAGTCGTTAAGAAGTAAATAATTGCACAAGTACTCAGGGAGTGATTATCTCATTTGAAAAGTATCATCATTTCTCTTCCTACAATTTCCAGTTATGAAAGGCATTAATAATTTTTTCCATTTCTTTAACAATTTCCAGTGTTTCATTTAGCACTCAGAATTTCTGCGATTTTGTTTCCTGTTTCATTACTCCACAAGGGATCATGCACAACACAAAAGACTTCCATTTGTCACTCTGCTGTGTTTGTGGCGAGGCCTTTGGCACATACTTTTGTTGTTAATGTTGTTCTTTTTCGTAATAATGCAGAAGCCGTACATTTTTCCTGTGCTAATATCTGCACAATTTATCCACACCGCAGTCACGGGTCTTGGAGGGATTCATTTAAGATGACCAGTAGCTATTCATGCTGAAAAAGCCTGAGTGATTAAATTGCCTAGCCAGGGATGAGAAAATCCCCCACTATCTATAGACCTTCTCTGTATTACTGTACTTGTTTTTTTTTGTTTATATTAATTATAAGAATATGTGATGATATTTTGTGGGTTGATTTCCATTGCACTGCAGCCAGACTAGCCCGGTTAACAAATGTAAAATAAAATAAAATAAAATAAATAAAAAAAGCTTGCAAATGAAATTTCCAGTTGATTAGCTGCAGGTCTTGGAATAGTGTGTCTGAAAGTGCAAATATTTGGAAATAGCTGCTTTCGTTATACTGAAGAAAGTTTTGACATTCCTTGTAATTCCCTGTCAGTTGTACTTTATTTCTCATAGTTTTGAGATTTGCAGTTTTCGATCTTGCAGTTGAGAGGCAGAAGGCAGACAATCATTTCAGACATTTTCTGGTGCCTTTTTTTTGGTGAATTCTATGTAGAAAACTGCAGCGCAATTTGGGGGGGGCTGCACTCTTGAATGTGTCATCCTTAGAATGAGACTTTAAATCAAGGGTCCCATCTGTTTACGTTGGTAGTTGCTGGGTCCCATCTGTTTATGTTGGTAGTTGCTGAGATGAATGTAAAGATCCCAAGGCACATGTCGAAAAGAGAAGGTGAATTTCCCTGATGCCCTGGCCAAATTTCCCCTAGTAGTATAAATACCACCTCAGTTCTTACCTGAAGAGGCACTAGCGTAGTAGGACTAACCTGGTCAACAAAAGATATATAAATAAGGGAAGGAATACTGCTAATTTTATGTACATTAGGAAAGAATACCACAGTTTTCAACAACAAAGGGCATGTGCTTATGTGCTCCCACATATCTTGTCTTTTATTGACAGCGGTGTTTTGACATTTTCAGAATTCAGGATTCAATGTAGAATGAATGGGTAATGATGTTTATGGATGATGTAAATAAAAATCAGGGTTTAGTAGACTATAGTAGTGGTGCTGAATGAGTTATTTTGCTTGGTGTTGCTTGATGACCCCTACTCTTTTGTCTAAATGCAGACAGCTTATTTATATGTGTGAATTTGTATGTGTCCCGCTCATCTTTTATGTAAATCACCCACATAATACCAAAACCCTCTCATATTTGTATCTCTGTCTATCTATTACATATCAGGATTACAGCTGATCAGTGCCAACATGGTAGGTAGTGAATTATCAAAAAGCTAAACTATCAAAACAGAAAAGCTTGCAAGAGAAAAACCAGCATTTGCTCGGTTAACAAATCCCTTACGACTACATTTGGACTTAACTTTGTCTGAATAGTGGTGGTGTTACATAAAGTTTTTCTTTCTTTCCTAAGATAAGTTATAGAGTTTGGTTTTGGGCCAAAGGAAGAGACAGGGTTATGATTAGTATGCATTAGTAACATGGATAGGGTCTATCCTTAAACTCCTGATGTCCTCTTGTTAACCATCTGCAAACTGTGTCATATTTGTTGCAAATGTTTTATGATAACTTATTAGTTCCTATACTACTGCTGCAGTATATGACCACATATTTCCAGAGTGAGAATTACTCTGTATAATGTGAAATATTTATATTGGGGGCTTTTGTCCCTGGACCTCCAATAAAGATTTGGAAGTCCCCACTCAGACTCTAGTAAACAAAAACAGATAAACAAGCAGTGCACAAATTACTCTGGATATGGCTGCAGCGGCCTTGTTAGGAAGAACTGCTGGGGAATCCCAGAGCTGTAAAAGAGCAGTACTGTTGTCTTCTTGCTGGGCCTTCTTGACGTTATGATTTCTAGCATTTTTTAATCACCATTTTGACAGGAACTGAAGGCTGTGACTTCTTCTCCTATAACACATGCACAGGTCTCTATCCATCTAGTTCATCCTCCATAAAAGATAACTCATAAAAATAAGTTTCTTCTGCTTGGAGTACTGGTCATCATTTATGAAGTAGTGTTTCACTTTCTTTACCCTCTGAGTCCTGCAACTGGCTTTAACCTACTCTCTGCTTTGATGTAGCAGGGAGAAGCTTAAGACTCTTAAGTTCCCTTTTACCTTCTCCTTCACTATTAGATTCATCAGCCTTTTCCTCAGTTTCTGTACCTACTTCCCTTGTGCTATTCTTAACTTTGATCCTTCCCTGTCAATCTCTGCACTGACCATTTTTATTTCTTTAATGAGGGTCAGTAACGGAGTTATCTAGCTCATTTACCCAGCCCCCATGTCTTTACGTCCTTTTATGTGCTTTAGTCCACAATCTACTCTCTACTAGAAATGTGTATTTCTGGCAACATATCCAGTTGACTCCCCCATCTTCCAGAACACAGTGAATTTGGGAAACTCCTTTCCAGTTTTCACATTGTGGTTATGTTAGGAACTACAGCTACCATGTGTAACACTTTGACAAAAATGGGTATTCACTTCTTGCTCCATCCATTACTTTAGTTTTCTCTTTACTAGTTGATTTTATATTTATAAACATATTGTGATATAATTAATGTAGAAGCACTGCCTGAGTCCAGTAACCCTTGCATCTGTTTTCCTTTCTACCACAATAGTACCTTGAACAAAGTTTAATATCAGTGATACTCATAATATCATGCATATTTAGCTAAGAGACCAGACAACAGCAAAATCCCTACCAATTAACACACAGAACAGGTTCAAATTCAAAGCAGGTCGCAACACTTGTACAGCTCTGGTGGGTATGATGTATCATACCGCCATCCAGCTTAGACAATGGCCTAACCACTGTAGCCCTTTACTTAGACTTCTCAAATGCATTCAGTATAATACATCATCCTATTCTACTACAAGACTTACTTTAGTAGGATTCTGTCACAAGGTACTAAACTGGTTTAAATCCTACTGGATAGAGAACCCAAATTGTGACATGGCAAAACTTTCCAATTCCTTTACTAGTAATATTGGAGCACCCTATGACTCTATCTTTGGTCCCCTCTTATTGTTAAATTCTTACATGGTAGACAGTAACATAGGTGCATATAGAATAACAGAAAAGAAAACTATGTACAGCACGTTTTTCATTTTACGCATTATACATATGTCCTTTCTTTTTACTCTTAACATTGCACAAGTTGCTCAATTCCCAGCTAAACCTCAGTCTTCCCCCTGAGCATTGTCCTGTATGTCTTGTGTCCACAAATTCCATTTATTTCTGTGTTGTTTGCTCGTTTTTTCTAAAGATCCCAATCTTTTTATCTTCTTTACAATAATAAGTACTTCAATTATGTTTGGTATAGATTTTGATTTCCATTTTCTAGCAATTGATTTTGGCAACCAGTAGCATTAAACTTAAGACCTTACTGTGTCTGGGCAATTCAGATACTATAGCCCAACTCAAAAGCTCAACCTTCTGGATGTTATTGCATACAACCATTTGCTTCCCCAACATTTCTTACAAAGTAGTCTGTAAGGAGCTATTAAAATTTGCTAGTAGGGTGTGGTAGGAGTGGAAAAATTGACTCCAATGGCAGACAGAGTCTTTCTTTCCTGTTCACACATGTTTAAAGTTTCCTGAACTTTGGGCCCAAAAAGGATGAGCCATCAAAAGGGCTGTTGACAAAGGATGACTTAAAGGACTCCATGAAGGAGCACAAGTGCATCCAGGAGTGTCTCCTAAGAGCAATTCCTGTACCCGCTGCCCTACTCATTCCATCAGTTGCGTATGAAATGAGGTGCATGGATGAGTTCACTATGAAATTGAGGGTAGCAAGCTGGGAGGCAACTTTATCTGAAGTTCCTGCAGCTACTGTGCCCTGAAGAGCATCTCCAGGCTTTTTTAGGAGATCTCTTTGCAGTCTCGTAAAATGGGTGAGATAGTTCAGTGAATACAGTGCAAAAGTCGCTGAGTTGTACATGCGCTTCCTGTAGCTATCCATTATCCTAGAATCTCTGTTAGGCGGATGAATAGAGGAAGAAGTTTCTGAAATCTCCTTTTTGGTGGCTGCTGCCACCACCATGGCATCAAATGGCACTCTCTTGGTAAGAAAAGACTTTTCCTGGGGGGGCTCCATGATGTCTGGAGACTCCCACACCCTTTGTGAGACCAGCTCCATGAGCTCATCGAAGGGCGGAGACACCCAAGAGATGGAGGGTTGAGACTCAAAAGCGTTCAGGAGAACCAACTCATCTTCAGTAGGGTTGGTGGACTGCCAGTCACCCCTATTCCTAAGGATTTCTAGTATCTCAGCAAATGAGATATCCTCAGAGGGGGACCGTGGGAACCCTTCTGATTCATCCAAGTTGGTATTGGATGTGAGAGACTCCTGCAGGGGGAGTCTATGTGCTTCCTCTTACAGATTCTCTTCCTGGGAACCTCATCAGTGGGAACTTCTGGTGAGGTCTCAGAAGAGCAGGGGCCACCCAATGGGGCTTCCTGAGGCTCTGGGTCTATACTCTTAGAAAGGATCTGTGAAGCAGAAGTGGACACAGGTGTTTTTTGGGTTGTGGTAGTCTGACCTGAAGACATATTTGTCTTGGGAGACATAACTCTCCTCATGGCTTCGAAGGGACCACTAGATCCGAGGAAACCATCGATCCCCCCCAGCACCGGGACAGTGGGCTCCGAACCAGAGGTAGGAGCCAAGCTCATCCGAGCCGAAGCCCCAAGAGACTATCCACCCCGGACCCGACCAGAGAGTGTCAGCCCCTAGACTCCTCGATCAGCACCAAGGAAGTCCGAGTAAACAGAACTGATGATACTGGATCAGACATTGGCTCTGAAGGCTCAACAATCAGCATGTCTGACTCCTCTGGCTCCGAAGGACTAGCATGGCTCGGAGGAGGAAGTGAAGTAGAGGGTAATACAGTCTTTGGTTCCGAAACCACTTGGGTTGGAGCCGATAAATATTTTGCAAATGCCGGTGCCTGTAGCAACGTCTGCACCACACGATCTACATCCAAATTGGAAAGGCTAATCGAGGACTGAGATGAATGGATGGATGGGGGCACTGATTGAAGGATCGGTGATTTAGGTACCATTGATACCGGTTCCAGGACTGGGGACTGGCTCCGAAAAGACAAGACGCTCTGCTCTGAGGGCTGTAGAGTCGACATCGAAGGTTTCTTTGATTTTTTTTTACTTCCGAAGAAGTAAAAGCCTTAGAAGACTTTGAAGATTTACTAGGCCTGTCCTGGTCACTCAAAGCTTCCTGAAAAGATAGTTTGACTAGTCCTCTATCAATTAACTTTCCCTCTCTCTCCTGAAGAACCCTAGAAGAGAAGGAATGACAAATGGAGCAGTTTTCCTGAAGGTGCAATGCTCCCAAACAGAATACACAATTTACATGGCTATCAGTGACAGACATTTTCTGTCCACATTTTGGACATTTCTTAAAACCTGATTTAGGAAGTTTATCCTTATCCTGGTCAGCCATAATGGAATATACAGTCTCAAGAAAAGGTACTGTAGTAAAACAAGGCACACCCCAAAAACTGTTTCAAATTAAGCCCTTAAAAACTGTGTGCTAAATATGCTAGTAAACACACACACACACACACACACACACTATACTTATCTAGGCACTCTAATATCTATATATCTAAATAAATATCAAAAAGCTGTGACAAACTGTTACTATTCAAAAGCACACTACTACTAGTTAAACTACATTAAATATAATAAGGCCTATAGCAAAAAACAAGGCAAAAGAGAGCTATTGTCTAATCAAGAAAAGGCACACCAAGGAAAAGGGAATACACACTATAAAGCTATAAGAGCTAACGCTAACTCTAAAATAGAGAAACAACAAGTTATTCAGATTTTTTTAATTTGTTTTACACTGGGAGAGCTGTAATCAGCCTGCTGATCTGTGTGCAACCGCATTGAAAGTTCTCACATCATCTGATTTTACGTGAGAAGAGCTGTAGTTCCTAAAGTTCCCAATTTAATCCGTTCCTCCATCTCATGCAGCCATCTAATGGCTTTCCTTTGGACTCTTTCCAGCAAACCATTATCATTGTCCGTTTATGCCTATTGAACAGCACGTAGTACTAAAGGTGATGCTGACTATTGCCAATTTAGTAGCAGAATTACTGGAGTCTATCCTTCCTGAGAACACACCATAGCATTCTTTGGCTACTGCCGTTGTCTTCTCACATTGTTCCTGGGAGTCAGTTCCAGGCAGGATCAGCACCATTTTGTGCTCTTTTGGCATAATTTTCACTCCTTTCATATGACCCTTGACTTTGGGTGTATGACTCAGATGTAGCACTTTTCATTTGTCTATACTGAAGCATAATTGTCATTTTCTGTCCACTTGGCCAATCCTTCCTAAGTCCTTCATTTGACTATTCCTCATCCTTCAGTGCTGCCTTTAACTCTATCTCATCATTAAGTACATTGATCTTGTTCTGTATTTCCTTAGACTTACCTAAAATGAGCACAGTGAAGGGTAGAAAACCTGCAACCTTTCCTTGCAGTCGCCCTAATTTCCTGACATTGCCTCTGTCACCATAATCCTCTGTATCCTAACATCCAACCAAGCATCTATGCAGCTCCTCAGTGTTGGTCTTATCCCCAAGTATGGGACTGATTTCTAGGCCTTGCTGAAGTCTAGGTAGACCGCATCTATTGATGGATAGATCCTTGTCAAGTTCTCTTACATCCCAGTCACAACGCTGGATTAGATTCAGTTGACACCTTCTGACCATGCTGCCCTGCAGATTGCTATAATTTAGCAAAGTAGACAGCTTTACCCTCAGAATTCTATCCATGACACTCCCTACCTCTGCTGTTAAGCTGACATCACTGTACTTCCCTGGATTATTCCTACTAGTGTGTGGTACAGGGGTTCCAAAACTGATGCGTTCTAGTCCTCAAACACATATACTTCCCTGCTAGTTACTGATTTGTTAAAACCCTCTCAAGGAAACTTGTAGTGTAGTAACCATATTCTTCAAGAACCTAGTAGACAGCCATTTGACCTTCTGTATTATCATCCCCTATGAAAATAATTTACCTCAAATTCTTCCCCTTCTCACTCCTGCAGTCTGTTTACAGCTCTTCCCACTTTACTGTACTCTCACAGCTGCATGGTACCCTCCCCTTGCTTTCCTTTGTAAAGACTGACATTAGGTGCTCATTCAGTACCTCTGCTTCTTTTCAGTCTTCTATGAAACTGTTTCCCTATTTTTGTTTCTTACAAAAGTTTATTCCTCCTTCTTTCTGCTGTATACATAATAACTTTGTTCCTCCCTTTACCCCTGCTGCCAACACCTTTACAGCTTGTTCCACTGCTAACCTCATCTCCTTTGCTGTTAGCTTGTACTATGCCTCTTCTTCTTCCCCTTCATCTCACTTCCAAGTGTTGTCCTCATCAGTAGCATAGCTAGGGTGGGGTGAGAGGAGCAACTGTCCCGGGTGCAGAGTGTTCGGGAGGTGATCAGCTAGTCCCAATCTCTCTCTACTGGCTTTTAAAAGTCATTATTGCATTTGCCATCAAACCTGAACACTGTAGTGCTCTGTCTGTGGTCTACTGTAGCAATCATTTGCTACATTGTAACAATAACTTGCTACATTGTAACACATTTGCTACAGTTTAAAATTGAAAAAAAAATTTTTTTTTAAACTAAAACCTGAGTGCAGGCAGGGGTATAAGCTATAGCGATTGTTTGCTATGTTTTTAATAAGCAGTTTGCTACAGTTAAAAAATATTTTTAAACTATTTATTTCACATTTGTTAATTGGATTAGTCTGACTGGCCATGAAAGCCCTTAATCAGCGGAGGCCAGAGGAAAAAAGCTCCAAATATAAAAAGTATAAACAATACAAAAAAGCTTAAACAAGAAAAAAAATAACATAGAACATAAACACAACATGAATACGAATACAGAGCATAATTATTAGTAAAAAGAAGGTAGATCTATGCTATACTGACAGTAAAACAGACTTCAGATCAGAAGTCTTAAGATTGTTACATGCAAACAGAGAGTAAGGGCATAGTTAAACAGTAGGCAGTTAAAAATAAGTTAAAATAGAACATTAATTAATATCTACATTTTGATAAAATTTGTCTGCAGGAAGAAAGAAAGATGGGGACCATGTCAGAGTATTGGTAGAGAAATAGTGGAGATGACGAGAAGATATGTCAGATGGGAGTAGGATAAGGGCAAAACCATTTTTTGTGTATATAATCCTTTAGCATTTTTTTGAAATGGAAATAATTAGTGACAGCTTTTAAGTCTGGTGGTAGTTTATTTTAGGAGTTAGCAACTAAACGACTATACAGAAGTTTACCTATTTGTTTCAGGGGCTTATAAACTTCCAAGAGATTTTGATTGGCACTACAGTAGCAACATTTCGGAGTATAGGGAGAGATTAGGGTGGGGAGAGCAGGGCAGTGGGAGGGTTAGAGTCCAGTGAGTAAGGCAAAGTTGTGGAACTATGAGTTGGTTGTGGACTTCAGCCCATAGAAGATTTTGTAGGGCAGTGCAGTGGTGGGATCAGTAGGTAAGGTTTGCAGTGAATCTAGCAATTTTATTGTAGGTGGATTCGAGTTTAGTCATGAGGCTGGATTGGATGTTCGTATCGGGAGGCAATAGAAAAGACAGAGCCGGGGAATGTTTAGTATCTCTAGTAAGGTATTTTTTATTCCTGTGTAATAGGCCCAATTTTTGGTGTGTTTTTTTGATGGTTTGTAGAATATGGATATCAAACTTAAGCTGGTCATTAATAACACCAGGAAGTTTAGTATGATTTTTGACTAAGGTGGTAGTATTATTGAGAGATGTGACTTGAGAAGGACTTTTTACAATGTTCTAGAGATTTAGGGAGGAAGAGAAGAAATTTTGTTTTTTTTTTGGGATTGTGTAAGAGTTCATTGCTGGTTAGACAATTTTCAACAAATAGAAGAGAATCTTGGGTGAGAGAGAGAAGGTGAGGAAGATTACCAGAGCAACGTAGAGTAGTCGAATCGTCATTGTACTAAATGAGAGTGGAGTGAAGGCAAGCTGTGAAGAGATTGTAAAGATATTAAAGAGGAGGGGTCCTAGTATTGATCATTGGGGTACACCAGTATGAACAGGCAGGAAAGGAGAGGAAGCAGAAAGCTGTCAGACAGACTGGAGTCTATCTGAGAGGTAGCTGGTGAACCAAAGAATAGTGGATTGTGAGAAATTAAGATTTGTAAGTTTAGATAGGAGCAAGGAGTGGGAGACATTGTCAAAAGCTTTAGATAAATCAAAGACGAGACTAGAAATGAGTTTTTCATCATGGGATTTGGCAGTGGTCTGAGTGAATGTAATGAGAGTGGTGATAGATGGGGACAAAAGCTATGTTGTGTAGGTATAAGTAGTTTTTTGTAAAAGGTATTCAAGGATTTGTTTATGTATGCATTTTTCCATTATTTTGGAGAGGGGGAGAGAATAGCAATGGGGTGATAGTTTGAGGGGTCTGCAGAGTTACCTCTGAAGGGAATAACAGAAGCTCTTCAACATTTTGGGTACAGTATTTTCAAGAATGAATCGATTGATAATTATGGATAGGGGTAGGAAATAGTATTGGCAGCAATTTTGAGAAATTGAGGTGGCAAGTTGTCTGCAGATGTATAGCATGGCTTACGTTTATTGAGAACAGATCCTGTATATGCTGTGGGGGTGGGTTTCAAAGAGAAGGTAGAGGCGCAGGGTAAGTGGGAGTGGGATTGGTAGAAGAAAGATTAACAGTTTTATTTTTAGTGAGATTTTTGATAAGAGTTGAAGAAGGTGTTTAGAAGAGTAGTGGTATCAAGGTCAGAGCTATTTGGACAGGGACTAGGTGTGGTAGGTTTACCTGGATACAGGTGCTTTATTAATATTGTTCCAAAATAATCTCGGATTAGACAGAGTTATTTAGTGTTTTTTTATACTTATCTTTTGTCATTGTCTATGTTTTTTGGTGCGGTTCCTGAGTTGTCTAGAAGTTTGAAGATGAGTTGGCAGATTAGTTTTTTTCCCATAACTTCCAGGCTATATCCCTGGGTAACATAAGGTTATGTGAGGGTTGAGATGGCCAAGGTGAGAAGTTAGATTTTAATCTAATTTTTCTGATTGGGGACAATGAGTTTGATATGAAGGAAGATTTCGTTGAATTTGGAGACAGCCTCAAAAAGGGTTAGGTTGTATGAGAAGGTCCAGTTGAATGAGGAAAGTTTATTGTTGAAGGTAGCAGGGTTGAAGTTGGTGAGTTTGCAACAGTCTTTAAGATGGTGGAGTCTGTGGAGCTGAGATGAATATCTGTGGACTTGGGTGGGAAAATGGTCATTGAGAGAGCCGGGAAGAGAACAGGGATTGTGATAGAGGTTTGGGTTGGAGGTGTGAATCCAGTCGGGATTCTCACCTTCGGGAAAACTAAAATATGAGTGCAGTAGCACTCTATGCAAGCAGGGTGCAAACTGTAGCAACTGTTTGCTGCATTTATAGCAAGCAGTTTGCTACAATTTAAAAATATTTTTTTAACTGAAAAATGAGTATTCCATGTAGGCAGAGTATCTGTGAGCATCACTTAATCTGCCTGCATCATTTAAGACAATACAACACAACACAATCATTGACAAACAGCTTAAGGAATAGTGTGGAAATTTGGCAGGCATCAGTAACTCTGTAGCTGTATCCCTTCCGGATAACAAGGGAGTACAAAAAAGTCGCACAGAATTTCACTTCCCTGCTGAGTCAATTTTTGAACTACAGAAACCCTCCCATGTATCACACTACAGAAACCCTCCCATGTGGCAAGTTTGTACTATTAAGCTGGTCTGTTTTTGTGAAAAGGATTTTCTTGTTTTTGTAGTTCACAAAATGTGAGCTGATTCACCCTGACTTAAAATCTAATGTATGTGGGTGTCAGGCTGTATCAGTATTATAGTTGGTATCAACTAGGAAAGGGCCACCAATGGATGCTTGATACCGTGCATGGATTGCTTTTGATAGAACATGAATTATTTTGTTTTTCTTTATCTAGCTTCCGGATTAGTTGAAATATACTCCTTGGATCACAACTTCTGTAAGGCCTTCTGAGCAGACTTCTTCACAGATTTTATTCTCATTTTTAAAATCCTAGTTTTTGCAACATTGGTTCTTCCTGAAAGGTTATCTGTCTTCTCCTTTATTGTTGAAATGTTGACTGTTATGCTTAATGAGTTTTTTATGAGAGTGAGATCCATTTTTAAAACTTCTATTAATAACTGTAATGCAATTGGTTATCATATCCGTGTGGTTGTGAATCATCTGATGAAATAGGGAGACGTTCAGAATGCGTCTTCACTCTTCTGTCATCTGGTGTAGTGTTATGCGCTATAAAGGTATCTTGACTTTCCATTTGAAGTAATTGTTCATCCAGAATGCCTTATGTCTTTGTTTTTCAGAGTTTTATTGTCAGGTGAGTACAGTATGATTATTGTCAGGTAACTACAATACTGACTGAAGATTCTTTGCTTTTGCTATTCTTTTTCGCATTGCAAAGTTGAAGTCTTTGCAACATACATTGTAGAGCTCTTTTTGTCCAGTTGTTTTGCTGTGAAACAGTGACGTTAAGTTAGGTTCTCACTGGAAAGATTAGATGCTGTATTATTACTTTTGAAACGGGTTCTAGTTGAGTTTACAAATATTGGACAAGAGCAGTGCCAGAAAAAACTCTTGTTAACTTGACAGCCATCTTAAACATCTCCAGCTGTGTAATATTTTACCACAATGGAAATTAGGAGTGTAATGTATAACACCTTCTAAATGTGTAGAAATTGAAACAAATATGTAAAAATTGTTAATCACAAAAGTCAATATCCCAGCCAGCTGTTAAATATTGACTGGGAATATTTCAAATGTCTTAACTGTAGCAGCAGGCTAATGTGTTTCCTGCATCATGGTTTAGAGTCCTGAATGGTTTGAATGACTTAACCATAACAGTGGGTAAACTGTTACAAGACATGACTGTGAGTCTTGCCAAGTATAGCACAGAGGTGCTGCTGAACTATGTGGCCAAACTGCATAACTCCGAGCATAGGAGATGCTGAAAAATGATGTTTGAAACACAAAATGGTGAAAAATTTAACTTTCATAAATTTTTGCAGGGAGCAAGCCCCTCTGCCCCCCCCCCCCCCCCCAAGATGTGGGGAAAGCATACCACAAAACCCCCAGAATGTATATGTATTATATAGTGTATGTACTATATATATATATATATGTGTGTGTGTGTATACACACACACACACACACACACACACACACACACACACACACACACACACACACACACACTCATACATATGTATCTTAACACAAAGGATGGAGGGATCTCCCAAAAGGTGGGAATCATTGCCAGAGCACACTTAGAAATTGAACTGGCAATGATTCTCCATGGAAAACAGTGATGTACTTTGCTCCCAGGCATCCTTTGCTTCAGACAACTGATGCTCAAAGAATTTCACCTCAGATGTTCATAATGGAGCGAAAAGGCATGCCTTTGTTCTAGTTCACCATGAAACTACTATGAATCTTCCGTTTTGAGAACTGGAGATGGAATTCTTGTGTTACTGATAATGTAATACATCAGCAATCTGTGACCCCCTGCTGAAGGAATCCAAATAGTTTCCACACACACTGAAGTCCCCCTTCCAAATTACCACACACATTTTAAACCCTACTGAATAACTTGGCGCAAAACAGCACTCATGCATGGAAATCACTGAATCATCCCTGTCCAACAGCCATAGTTGCATATTTGGGCTATAACACTTAAATGCTTGCATAGGATTATTTTTGTCGGGGGGGGGATGTCCCATTGCAACCATCAACCCCTCCTCGCTCATTAGATAACTCTGAGATGTTACTGTGCAATTGCAAATGTTTTCCCTACTTGTTGCAGGCAGCAAAGCAGTATATTGTTTAGTAGCTGGTCCTCACAACTGACGGTAGTACTTGATACATTGTGCATTCCAGCAGTACAACCCAAACAGTAGGATTTACTGATTCTACAACAACTTGTCTTGCTCTTCCCTGTTATGCTTTGCAGTTGATGTGTTTTTTTTTTAATTCCATTTTTCTATTTAAAAGGATTGCAGCAGTGAAACTTTTTTCAGTCTTAAGTGAGAAAGCTAATATCCCTTCCCCTTTATAAAATCTAGGTTAAGAAAATACTGTTAAACAGCTTCTACAATATCTGGAAATGAAATCTAATCATGGAATGAAAGAAGTGATGGTTTTGGTTGTGTGGGTTGTGATATGGGAAAGAGATATTTGGAAGGCAAACATTTCTGTAGTAGTTATTTATTATTCAGCTTTGCAGATTCCTTCACAACATGTAGCCAAATCTGATGCAAGTCAGCTTGACTTTTCTGTGTCTGATATCCTATCACTATATCACAGATAGTTGTCACTGTGCTTTTTTTCATTTGAAACGCTAAAGTTAATTGTATTACTTAAATCAGTGAAGAGGAAAACATGCATAAATAAAAATAAAAGCTAATTTTCCTCAACAGTAGATTGCCTCTGTTGAAATGTAGTTCTCCATATGTTGACAGTCGAAGGATAACTCAAACACTCAAGAACGGAACACTTTTGAAGCAAACAAATGTTTTGCATAATCATACCTTTAGAATTCATTTCAAATTTACATTCCAATGAGACAACATAAGTAATGAGAAATGCTAGTTTATTTTAGTAAAGTTACAGAGTTACAAAATGTGGGCGTCAAACTAAAATAGTATGAAGCAAAATAGCTTAATAATATACCTTAAGTGTATCTAGTATTTAAATGCCTTTACAGTGTTTCCTTACCCAATCCTTGGAAAGACCACAAAGAAATGTCAGTGTAATTCTCATCACTGAGCCATTTAGGTAAAACAGCATACTCAGTTATGCCACTGTTCCATTATGGATTTCCTTACTAATGTGTGAAACCACTCTAAGTTATTCTCTGAAGAAAAGATGCACCGAAATAACCATGCAAAAGAACAACAGAATTCTCTAACAAGAGCCAAAACCTGGCACAACAAATAGGTAATTAAATAAAGCATTTCTTCATTCAGCAGTTACTTGGTTGTCATTCATTTACAGCATGGTCTGTGTTGTGAATTATACTAAAATAGTCATGGTGTATATGTATGTATTCAAGATTAACATGACAGAGAATGAAAAACTAATTGTACTTATTTGGTATGCAAGTGCATATGCTAAGACACTTTACATAGAAATGTAAAAATCACAAGAAAGTAACGTGAAGTGCCTTGTCACTTGGAGAGAAGGCATGCAAACCGCAAAACATAAATCTATAAATTCCCATCAAAGACACTGGTAGCCTGATATAATAGACTGTTAATTTTTAGATTGTGGTGGTGCTGCGGTAGCGTTGTCGCCTCACAGTAAGACGTTGTCCTGTTCGATTCTCAGCGAGAGCGTCTTCTGTGTGGAGACATGCGTGAATGGGCGTACCTTCGTTCAAGGTTGTGCGTTAGGGCTGGCAACTCGGCACGTAAAAATCTACTGCCAGTCATTAGCGGACCAGAGTTCTGCTGTGGCGACCCCTAACTGGGAAAAGCCGAAAGTCACAACAAGCCTGGCTCGTGATTGAAATGTGAGGGGGACAGGGTTATCTCAAGGATGTAAATTAGTCACGTTAAGAAGGTATACATTTCCTTTGTGCTGTAAGTACTTAGAAAACTGAATTGTAATACTTTCTCTTTTTCAGTAGTCTGGCCAAGACCAAACTTCTAAACAAACACTGAATGAACCAGGCATTCTTTTTCAGTTTGCTATGTCTCTGTATGTGTTAGCCCAAAAAGTTAGGTGCAATACAAAATTCGGTTAAGTAATAGGTTCATAGGTAGGTACTAGGCTATCAGCCCAAGGGCCTACGTAAGCCTAGCCAGCAAGGTTCCATGGCTTACGCCACCCAAGAAAGTTATTTTCCTATGCCACTGTCGAGCAGATACACAGAACTGATCCCCGGGGTGTATTTCCTATTTTTCATCCACTCATCAAGATTTTTCTTGAAGAGTGCTAATGAAGAACTTTGCTTGACATAGATGGATAGCTTGTTCCAGAGTATAGGAAGTCTCTGGGACAGAAATCTATCCCTCCAGTGTGTCCTGTTTATTGTGGTGACAAGGTTTAGGTTTAGCCTGGCCATATGACTTCTACCTGTTAGAAAATGCAGGTGGTTGGCTGAAATACGATCCCTCAACTCATGCTGAAAAACGTGAGGCATTTATAGAATAGTAAACATCATTATAAATACTGGGCAAATTAAACATATTCATAGAGTAATGTTTATATACCTGTATGTGCGTTATTCACGCCTCTCAAGTGTTCAGTGCAAGAAGTCTGGACAAAGGCAAAAATAAAGGGGGGGGGGGTCAAAGGGCCAAAACCTGGAACAGATTTTAAAATTTATTCTTATAAACTTAGAAAGTTGCTAAAATAACAGGGTTTGGCATTTCCATGCATTTTTTAAGGATAAATCTGAAACTCAAAGATATTTCATTACTTGGAGACTTAACTCTTCCAAGGATTTATCAGAAAACCTCAGAATTTTATAAAGAACAGACCAAAAATATGAGTCGAAAATATAGACAGTTGAGAGGTTATTCATTTCTTACATTTTCTTTACTGGGTTGATTCTACTATACAAATGCTGCTCACAACTACATTGTACATCTGCAATTCACAAGCAAAAAAAATCATTGGTTTCAAAAAACTGAGTTTAATTTGAAACAAATAGAAAATCAAACATGTATTTTTTTAAGTTTTGATTTATTTTATTACCAGCAAAATAGGTTGATCTACAGTGACCCATTTCAGACACAGAAAGGGAGCAGAGCCTGGTGAAACAGAGTAAGTAAATGGAGTTTGAGGAAATCAAACCCTTAACTACAGGAAGTTACTGGCATTGTAAAATAAAACATTGTTAAAACATGTTACGTTTCATGCTGCTAAGTAGTTCTTCATTAACATGGCCACTAGATTAAGGATTGCATAAGAAAGACTAGGTGTTAAGAATGAAGGAAGAACAGTTCCGTTTTGAGTTTTACATGCTCTGTCAGATACACAAGTAAGCAATTTCATAAGAAAGTAATGTTGCTACTAATTGCCTTATCAGTCTTCTTACAAGTGTTGGGAAACCCAATAGACTGTCATTGTTTGAATGTTTTTCTCTACAAGGACTGTACCAGCCCAGAATTTGCCTGATTTTTGGGCATGAATCATACCTCTCCACTTGTTAGTGCAGGAAATCTGGACAAAGACTGATAAATGCGAACACTGATAAAATGGGTGGACAAAGGCCCAAAAACAGGGACATTAAGTTGCTAGAGTAACAGGATTTGTTTTAACATACATTTTCTGAAGGATATGAAGTCTGAAACCCAAATATATGTCATTATTTAGTGGCTTCCCAGTGATTTGCCGGAAAATCAGATTTTATGAGGAGTAGACCAAAAATATGGCCCAAAAATCTGGACATTCTGCGAAAATCTGTACAGTTGAGAAGGTATGCTAATTTCTTGAGTAAAGATCATTGCAATCACGTTTTAAGCGGTTACAACAGCTAATCTTGCAGGAGTCCCAGGTTCAAAAAGCAGTTTGAGAACTTGACAATGTGATAGGGAGGAATGGTTTGTGCCTATCTTGGAGGAACAGAAGCTTGAGAGGAGGGTTTTCGACCTCTGGTGGAGGTCAGTACTCAGAAGAAATGCCTGGACTTGGGGAGTACAGGGGAAGAAAAAAGTGCATCTATCCTGTAGGTCTAGGGTGGAGCACAAACTCGAGCCAGTCCTCATGGTCTGCCCAGAAAGCTATATCAATGTCGTCATATTGTGTGAAGTTAGGACTAAGGAAAAAAAAACATGGATGTGAACTGCTGTAGTGGAGGTGGGAGGGCTGATGGTTCTGTTGGTGGGGACAATCATTCATCCTCCTGTTTGGCCTCTATCAATGGAGTAAGCCAAGCTACCTATTTGGAAAATGGCCCACCTCACCCCCCCCCCCGACTTCAGACATGTTAATGAGAGGCAACTAAAGGACCACAAAAAAAAAAAAGACAATGCTGTAGTGTAGCTTACTTTTCCAAGCAGGTCATGTTGCAAGTTTGCTATAACTCTTGATAAAACTACCACTTCAACAAGCCTTGGTTGGGGCTGTCAAGTTAAAAATAAATGTTTAACCTTGGACTACTTGTTGGATTGTTTTACTCTGGCTGTAATCAGTACTCTGGTTTCCCTGTAGTACATATCCTGGTTATGTGTATTTTGGTGTGTTTACTGTCTCCTCCTTTAAGATGTGCTTGTATCAGCTCAGCAAGAACCTGCCCAGGTGACCTGCAGTCTCCTACAGCAGCAGAAGGAGAAAAGAGAGACTTTGGTTTTGATTTAAGTACTTTTTTGGCTTGTTTCTTGCTGCATATTGCTAATTCCGCCTAAACGCTCGGTTTCTAGTGTTTGTTTGATACTAAAACACCTATTTCAGCTGTATATTGTGCTTAGTTACTGTTTGCACTTTTAAAAGTGTTTCTGCGAGCATTTAAACTGTTTTAACTATTGTAGGCTACACAATCAAGTGCGATAGCCATTTTTATTTATTTATTTATTTATATTTGTTGACCGGGAGTGTCCGACTGGACGTAGGTCCATTTTCAGCGGTGGCCCGGGGAGAAAAGCTCCACAGTTAAAATAAACAGACAGTAGTTACATTGGATTACATAGCGATTAACAATTTACGTAGCAATTACTTACAACATATTTACAGATGAAGAACATAGTACATCAGTAGACAGCTAGAATCTTTATCTGTGAAGTACATAACAGACATTAACAAATGTTAAAATAAGAAGTTCCTGCTGTATAAGTACTAGGCTTATGAGCATCTGAACTTGCTATAATCAAGGTAGTTAGTGGAGTGGAAAGAAAGGTAGTGGTTGGATAGGGTGGGTGATATTAGAGTGGGAGTTGCCAGGGCATAGCCAGCATGTTTTTAGGTGCACTTTTAGTAAAGTTTTGAAGTGGGTGCATGATGGTACGGAGGTAATTGTGGGTGGGAGGGAGTTCCATAATTTGGCTATGGTGCAAGAGAATAGTGCTTCACCAGCAGAGTTATTGGCTTTAGTGATCTGCAAGTGATTTTTGTTGCTGGATCTTAGTGGTCTGGTGGTGCGATAGGGTTGGAGTAGATTCTGGAGGGATGGGACATTTAGTGGATGGTTTACTAGTTTGTGGGAGAGTGAGAGTTGATACCATTGAAGGAGGTGAGGGAGTTCCAGCCAGCCCAGTTCAGCAAGTGAGAGAGTGTGGTGACTATGGTAGGATGCCCCTGTGGTGAATTTGGCAATTTTGTTGTAGCAGGTTTCTAGCTTGTTTACATCACATTGCCTTAGGTTGGTATATATTGGAGAGGCATAAAGTAGGGTGGAGATAAGGTGGGAATTTGCTATTGAAATCTTTGCTGCTTTGGTGAGAAGATGCTTATTTCTGTATAACACTCCTAGTTTTTTGTGGACTTTTTTTATGGTCATGGATATGTGAATGTCAAATTTTAGTGTGTCTGTTTCCACTCCTAGCAATTTGGTGTGTTCAGTTGGGTATATAGTGTGCTATTTTAAAGCATTTTACTGTGCGTTAAAGTGATTTTTTGCTGTATTTGCCTTAACCTCTTAAAAAAACAAAACAAAAAAATAACCTATTCTGTACTTGTTTCCTGCCTTTCTGAAGCTACTAGAGTCCAGTTTTGAGAGTTTGCTGAATCCATGGCTGCATTGTAGTTTCTGTGTTGCCCATACCTTAATTGGATATTTCATCAGTGTGAGTGGGAAGCTTTGAGCAGCCTATCTGTCCCTGGAGGAGTGTTTTTCAGCTCAGAATTTGTAGTTTATTGGCCATTTTGGGCTAATTTCCATCCCTTTCATCTTTCTGCTATAAAAACCCGCATTTGCATGGTTTTGGACACCGCGCAGCACCAGTTAGCTAGGGTTAACTAACCCCGGCTCCACAGAGTCTGCTCATCACTTTTTCCCTTATAACTAGTCAGTCTTCACCCTAAGCACTCAGACCTGCACCTTTTAGCCCAGCACTTGTACTAAATAACCCCCAGCACTCAACCTCGGCATCTGCCAGGAGGGGAATAGTCTATATAATTCCTTGCTTGCCAACTACTTCCCCACTTAACAAAAGCAAACAGTCTATACTACTTACTCAGGCATGTCCAAGAGACACCTCCCAGTGTACTCTCCAACCTACCTGATGAGCCTGGGCATCATGAGGCAATGCTACAACTGCCTCATGTACACAGACAACCCTCTCCTCCTACCACCAAACTAACACTTGCGAGAGATGCACTTATACAGCCAATCTAGAGGCAAAGCTCTCTCCAATCAAGACTGGAACAGACAGTCAAGAGGAGAAGGTTATAACTTGCAGCACCCCACTCTCTTCACATAGAACAACTAAAACCAACACCTCCAAAACCCACACATAGTAAAAATCTAAGTCTGCCTAGGCAACAGAGATCTCCAAAGCAAACACACAAGCTACCTCCTCCCACCAACACACCCAAACAACACATAGCCCACAAACTCAGTATGCCACACAACCATAGCCAATAAAGCAAAACCACATGCCCAACAAACTAGTGATAGGTAACTGTATGGTCAGGCACACCAATGTCCCACTCACCAGGCTGGACAAAGAGAAGCTTACTGTCAGCTGCTTGTCAGGTGCCAGAATCCGCCGCATAACGCATGCACCCAGGTCACTACAAGGCAAGTACAAGTATGGCCCTTTCATTGTCCATGGTGTAAATGACCTGAGATGTACCTCCCTGGACTACATGAAAAGAGACATGGAAGAGCTCTCCAATCTTGTAGCCCAGGCAGGTATAACCCTAGCCCTGAGTAGCATCCTGCCTTCACCAAGAATGATCCCACAGTACAAGGATAAGATGATCAACTTCAATAATTGGCTAAGCTTCTGGTGTCGTTCAAAGGGGATCCAGTATCTGTCTGCCTGGGATGACATGCTTGACAGGCCACGATGCTTTGCCAGAGATGGCCTGCACCAGTCACCCCTGAGATTCAAGATATTGGCCAAGGCTCTTGCCACCCCCATTGTGCCTTTTTTAGGCATGCCTCAAAAGACAAACCCACCACCGTAAGAACTACAGGTGACAAAAAACTGAGGGCAATGCTTCTCAATGCTAGGAGTCTAAACCTCAAAGTGCACTCACTCGAGGAACTCCTCAAAATGGAGAACATCGATATCTGTGCAGTGACTGAGACCTGGTTCAAGGCTCCCGAGAGCACCCCAGCTCTACAAGGCTATAATTCATACCACACTTTTCGGCCACAAAACTCTGACCGAAACACGAAGGGCAGTGGTGTGTCCATATTCATTAAGGACATCCACAACTCCAGGCTAGTTGCAAAACACGATGCCTCTGACATCATCCAAGTGCAACTAACCCTGGGCAAAAATGCATTCCAAATTGTAGCTGGTTACAGATCCCCCACCATGACCCAGGACCCCACTCCTTGATCCTTGGGACATTGGAAAAAATGAGGGTCCAACCAAATACCATAATAATGGATGATTTCAACTACCCTAACATAAACTGGGAAAACTACTCTTGTACTAATCTTCTTGCTCAATGATTTCTGGAATTTATAAACTCTAGCGCCCTGGATCAACTTGTCAACACCCCCACCAGGGGCAACAATATTCTGGACCTGGTCATTACTAACATGGTTGACCAGTGCCCAACGCCCAAGATCAACTCCTCGCTTGTTAGATCGGACCATAAACTAATCACCCTAGAAATCCACCCCCCCAACCCCACCCCCACACAAGGAAACCATAGTGAAAAATGTCTCCAAAGCGAACTTCACGCTACTCAAAACTGAGGTGGCTAACTTCACAATGCCCCTGCAAATGGATAACACAGTCAAGACTGCTGCATCCTACACCGATGCACTCTACAAGCACTTGCATGAGTGCATTGATTGTGCTATCCCCAACAAAACCAAGACGCTATCCTCCAAAAAAAGGAAGCTGATCTGGTAGTTGCCTGCCATTAACAAACTCTGCAACAGATGGAAGAAACTGTTGCAAAAAAGAGTAATAACCCAGGAATGGGGGAATTCTCTGACAGGCCTCAGTAAGAAACTAAGATCCCTCATAAAATCCTCCAAAGCTAATTTTGAAAGAAAAATTGCCTTGGATTCCAAAGACATCCACAAGGCATTCTTTAGCTATGTCAAGAATCTCCATGGCAACACCCAGATCTGCACCGACTTACAACAGAATGGCGCAAAATATGCAGAGCCAAATGATATTGCCAACAGCTTGTCAGATAGGTTCAGTGCAAACTTTACTCCCCCTCACCCCCCAAAGGTCCTATAACTACACCAGATGATTGGAGAGCCCCATCAATCATGAACACGCAGGTAAAAACGGCACTCTCTAAAGCCAAAAACACAGCATGCATGGGACCAGACAACATCCCAGGCTGCGTCTTACACGAACTCCAACATGAACTAGCCCACCCACCTAAACTCCACATTCAATCACAGCCTCCCCCACAGGCTATGTGCCCACCGAATGGTGTATAGCAATTGTTATCCCACTCCTCAAAGGAGGAGCCACCACAGACCCCGGGAACTATTGACCTATTAGCCTGACAAGCCTCTGCAAGGCCATGGAGCATGTCATCATGGAACTCATAAACAAAGACATTGGGAACCTCCAAACTTTGGATGCTACACAATTCGGATTTGTGAAGGATAGATCATGTCTCCTAAACCTTGTAGACTTTTTTGAAACAGTTACCAAGGCCATAGACGAGGGCAACGTGGTCCACACAGCCTACCTGGACCTCGCTAAAGCCTTTGACTCTATCCCCCATTCAGGAATCATAGATAAACTCATCAACCTTAACATAAATCCTTACGTCACAAGATGGGTGGATAACTGGTTCACAGACAGAACCCACACCGTGAGAGTTGCAGACTTCAGATCTGACTCCAAACCAGTGACAAGTGGAGTGCCCCAGGGTTCAGTCTTGGGACCTCTCCTGTTTGGTATATACTTCTCCAAAGTGCAAGCAAACACTGAAGGTCTATGGCTAACCAAGTTTGCAGATGACTGCAAACTGGTGCCATTATCAATTCCCCTGCTGACATAAACATCCTGCAAAAGGGCCTCACCAAGACAGACACCTGGTGCCAAAAGCATGGCCTCAAGCTAAATGCCAAAAAGTGCGTTGTTATCCCCCTTGGTAAAAACACGGTACCTATGAATTACCAAATAGGGGAAGTTCACTTAACACAGAAAGTTTGATAAGAGACCTTGGGACCTAAGGGGATAGTAACCTCTACTTTGATAACCACATTGCCACAGTGGTCAGAAAATCTTTCTACATGACCCACGTAATCACAAAAGGGTTTGTATCTAGAAAAAGGGAAGTCATCGTCCCCCTCTACTCATCACTTATCAGAGCCCTCATTGAATACAATGCCTTGTTTAGGATGTACCTTACAAGACACCTACAACAACTGGAGAGGCCCCAAAAGTACCTCACCAAGAGGATTGTTGGCCTCAAACAGTTGCCCTATGCCGACCGGCTCAAGAAACTCCAACTCTACTTGGTCGCATAACGCTTACTCCGAGGAGACCTCTGACATACAAAGCCTTGTCAAACCCAGAATTGATGGACATGCTCCACTTAAAGAAATCCCAATCTCCATGAGCTACACGCTGTAGGGACCTAAACCTCACCACTACAATAAACAGGACAAGCTGGAGGGAAAGATTCTTGTCCCAGAGACTTCCCATGCTCTGGAACAAAATTCCCATGTATGTCAAGCAGAGCTCATCATTAGCATTATTCAAGAAAAACCTTGATGCATGAATGGGTGACAGGAAATTCACCCCTGGGATCATGTTTGGGGCTCTGCTCGATAGGAATTCAACACTACATGAGTGGCAAAAGCCAATACAATGTTGGCTAGGCTTACTTTAGTCCTTGGGCCATATAGCCTAGTACCTACCTATGAACCTATATGTGCTTGAGCTTCTTGTCCAGATTTCTAGAGGCAAAGTCCCATCTCGTATCCTTGCAAGCTGTAGGTCAAGGACCAAAAAAAAACATAACTCATATGCGGACTTACTGGAGGCTCTCATCATTTCACCCAATACCACTTTGACTACCCTACTGTAAACTGAGATACTTGCCAACCCCAACTTACAGGCCCAGAGATTCCTGGATTTTGTAAACAGAAAAACCTGGCACTAGATAGTTCACATGCCTACTAGGGGTGCAAACATAATCAACCTAGTACTCATAAACATGGGAGAATGCTATACCTCCCAGTAGTGTTGTCTCTGGTAAAGGCAGACCACAAAGCTGTTTCCGTAAAAAAAAAAAAAAAAAAAAAAGTCATGTGAATCTGGCTAACCCCATACGATTTAAGAACTATTGTAACACAACACTTCCTGCTAAGTGATAATGTGTCAAACTTTCAAGCTCCCCCAAACCCAGGGAACATGGCTGCCTGTGCAGAATTGTTCAAAGAAACCGTGCAATCATGTCAATAATTGCATAGAGACAGCTGTGCCTGTGAGAAATAACCAATAACTAACTCAAAAAACAAATCACCTTGGTGGAACCAAAATATAAACTGGTTGTACAAGAGGTGAAAAAAAGTTGTAGCCAAGAACAGGAAGTGCTAAGTCTCCCATGAAAAAAAAAAACATGGTCATCAATCTAAACCAGGGCCATATTTAGCATATTTGACACCTGGAGCAGAATGTTTTTTTTTTTGTTTTTTTTTTTTTTTTTTAACACACACACCTGCCCCATGGAGATTTTTTCCTAACACCTCCTGCTCCTCCTATGTGGCAATTGTTTTTAGTAATTATGATGTGAAATGAAATAATGGCCAGCAAGGAGCAGTGATCAAATCCCCAAAAGACTAGGCCATTCTACAGGAAGGCTTGTCCAAACAAATAACTAGTGTCAGACCCTCAGACTAAATCTAAATGTCAAAAATGTATTATTATCTCCTTTGGAAAGTTGAATATGCTCACATTGACAACACATCCCCAAGATCTAACCCAGTAGTTTAGGATTTGGTAACTTATTTGGACAGTCAACCTCAAACTCTGTTAGGAACAGATTAAGATGAACCAAACATAGGGACATTTTGCAAAGTCAGGAACAGTTTCAACTTGGTTTTACAAATACAGCACCCAGAGAAAGAGAGAGGGAATAAACACTGCAGCATATTTCATGCAAATACACACAAGTCATGTAAAATCAGACCATAAGCTAAGCAAATAATATGAGATTAACTTGCAGACCAAACCTATTAGGCAAATACAAGAACATTCTGTAAAATCGGGGACACTTTGAATAAAGTGCTCATACAGCAGTTTCAAAAGTGCTTCTTACAGTATTCCAGTTTATTTCACAGAAATGTACAACAGTCTTTAATGCCTGACTTTAAACTGAGCACCAGTTATTTCATCAACAACACAGCTAGCCACCCCTCCCAAGAAAAAAAAAATAAAAAGTGCTCTTATCAAACTAAACAAACAACTCAGAGGACCAATAAAGTCTACCAAAGCCAAATTTGAGGTAAGTTTGGCCTCTCAGGCCAAGGACAACCACAAAGCATTCTTTAGCTATGTCCACAACCTCAAAGGCAATACACAGTTGTGTGCAGAGCTCATTGTAAATGGAGCCACCTATACTGAGCCAGAAAACACAGTAAACCTCCTAGCTGATAAATTCAGCTCCAACTTTGCCCCCTCTCACTCCCTCCACCTTCCCTCAGGAAATATCAAATATAACTCCCCTTACTATTGCTAGGGAACAGGTCCTTAATGGTCTCTCTTAAGGCCAAGAACACTGCATCAATGAGCTCAGACAATATCCCGGGATGCCGTCTAAATAGCGTGAAACATGACCTACCAGGGCCTCTGGAATTACTATTTAACTATAGCCTCCAAACAGATTTTGTGCCTCATGAATTGAGAAAAGCAACAGTTGTCCCTCTGCACAAAGGCGGGCCATCTACACACCCTTAATTCTCACTAGTCTTGTATGTAAAGCCATGGAAGTAATTATCATGGAGATGATCAATAGAGATGTAGTAAACCTCCAGACACTGGACCCAACCCAGTTTGGTTTCGTCAAGGGCAGATCATGCCTATTCAAACTGGTGAGAAGGTGTCCAAAGCAGTGCATGAGGGCAAAATTGTTCACACTGCTTACCTTGACCTGGCCAAGGCATTTGACACAATACTCCACTTGGGCATTGTTGACAAACTCAAAAGGTTATATACAAACCCATATGTCACCTGTTGGATAGCCAGCTGGCTCACAGACAGGACCCATGAAGTTAAAATTGGGGAGTCCACATCTACAATGAGGCCAGTCACAAGTAGAGTCCCTCAGGCATCAATCCTTGGACCGCTCCTTTTTGGCATTGACTTCTCAGAAGTCAATACCAATGTCAGTGGTCTCTGGCTGACTAAATTTGCAGATGATTGCAAATTAGGAGCTGTTATTGAATCTCACACTGACGCAAATCTTCTCCATGAGGGGCTGACACAGACAAACAACTGTGTCACAACCATGGACTAAAACTAAATGCCAAGAAATGCAGAGTAGTATCCTTTGGGAAGTCATCCATCCCTGGTAACTATTGTATTGACAACACACCCCTTAGAGATCAACCAGTAGTCAGGGACTTAGGGACACGCATAGATAGTAATCTAGACTTTGACCATCATGGGTCTACAGTGGTGAGGAAAACATTCTGTATTGCACAACTTATAAACAAAGGTATTGCATCCAAGTCCAAGAAAGCCATTGTTCCATTGTATTCAGCATTCATCATATCTGTCATTGAGTACAATGCCGCCTTTGGTATTTACTTAGCCAGGCATATCGAACGTCCACAGAGGTTCCTCTCTAAACAAATACAGGGTGTAAGTAAAATGTCCTATTCAGACCACCTCAAGTTCCTGTCCCCTGTATTCTGTCTCCTACAGGCTTTTGAGGGGAGATGTATCCCTAGCATATAGGGCATTGTCAGACCCCACTCTGATGGACCTTCTGCATGTCAACAAAGCAAACGGCACCAGAATTATTAACATCTACAACACCATTTTGTAGGCACTGCTGGATGATTTTAAACATAACTAATACAGACCAGTTTTATTGTCATTAGAGCAAGCAACATTTTAAGGCACATGAGAAACAACTCATTCATTACATTTTAATGTCTGTGAGGTAATCCAGAACTGCCAAAGGGAAGATCACCCTTTCCACCCAGTTAGAATCTGGTATGTCATTATTTATCAGTCTTAGTCACAAACACCTTACAAAGCATCTTCCATAAAATACGCCATTTCAATGCAAATTCTCCACAGCAAGATCACCAAAATGTATATCACTACGGCAAGCCACGTGGATGCCTGTGGACCGAAGAGTTGATCTTTTTCTCTGCACATTATTTTTTAAACATCTCCACCAGGACATCCCACCTCCAGTCTGTAATAAATTCCTTACATACAGCCTCTCATATTACAACCTTACCAGACATTCAAATTTTGGCCCTATGCCCCAAACGTCATAACCAAAGCTCTTTCTAATACATAAACTACTCATCCCAAAATCTGAGACAATCTTCCCTCGGACCTTAAGGAGCTAATCAGTTACTCTAAGTCCAGATACCTATACAAATACTTCTTATCCAAACAAGGAAAATGTAGCTGTACTTGTATGGGGCACATCACCTAATTCACCTTTTGGCTCCCTCATTTGTTTTGCTTCTGCTTTCTCTCACACATTTCTGTCACTACTGCAGTGGAACTATTTGATGTTCTTTGTGATTCACTGTTGCAGTCATTACATTTGGGTTATCTGCTTGCAGTAGCCCTCAGTCAGCCTGATTATCAAAGTCTTGGGTCCTGTGTCAGTTGCTGTCTCATTTTCCATGACATCAGGTAGTCGGGGATATAAAGCATGCAGAGCCAGTGCCATTACATCACTCTTTCTTGCCGTGCGGTGCCCGAAGTAGAAGCAGTTCACTAGTGCCGGTCAGCCGACTCCTAAAATTTTCATTTTCCAGTTTCAGAACCAAAGTGTTCAACTAAAGCTAAGTACCCCATTGGGGAAACTTTTTCTTGCTCTAAACCGATGTCAGTAAAAGTCAATAATTGTATTTCTTGTAGAAAGCAAATACCTCATAAAGATTTTCATTTGTACTGTATTCCTTGCCTAGGCCCTGACCATGACGTACCTTGCTGTCGGTTCTGTGCCTTATTTACACAACAAACTATTTGTTGTCAGTATATTTACGCTTCTAAATATTTTGGTACTCTGTTCAATTACCTAGATATGGCTTTGGTAAGCCACCCGACTACCGACATTCCGAAAAAATGCAAAGATAGACAGAGACAGACTGCAGAGGTCCAAAGCTGCTGACGACACTTCTCCTAAGCTAGTCACCAGTTTTCTGGTACTCAGGCACTTTCGCAGCCCTGATACCCACTACTTCAGATTCGCAGGCCTCTACTGAGACCCATTCAGAGTCCAGTATGCTGCGAGATGCTTCAAATGTGGAACCTGCTGATGTCTCTACCTTAGATGGGTCCAGAGCCGCTCTGCAGGCACCGGCTTCTGAGGGTGTATTTAGGCCTACTGACTTGCATATTAAACAGACGCCATCTTCTTCTTCAAGGCCTAAAACTCAATTCATGCCTAGAAAACAGATGCCCAGACCGCATGGCCAGGCCTCTATGCCTAAAAAACAAATAAGAATGGCTGAAGACCTTATTACTTTAATCAAGGGAAGCCAACCTTTCCCTTCTAAAATAGGACTGAATTTTCTTATGATTCTTCTGATCAGGAGTCTGAAATTTCTGTTTTCTCTGATGACCAGGATTTGCCCTTATCTACCTATGATGTACTGATGCAGAGGACTATATTCCATCTGCTTCCCCTCTAGAGGATTTCTCTTTTGATGAAACCTTGCATATACTTAGGGAGCATTTTCACTTGGAAAGCCAGGATTACTCAGATTCTAAAAAGAAGCTTAGGGATTTCTTACTCCTGCCCCAACACAGGCCTTTAGCTATTCCCCCTGTACTGGACATTGTTGATGATGCCTTTTCGGAATCTACTTGGCCCCTGACTCCTTACCCCCTGCTCCCAGAAAACCAGATAGATATTGCAGGGTTCCTGACTCTCGCAAGTTCCTCTTTAAAAATCCTACTGCAGATCCTGAGACCATTTCACAGGGACCCAAGGGCATTAAGGCTACTACTGCCAAAAATCCTACCCCCCTCTGATAGAGATTCCAGGGCGCTGGATAGATGGGGTAAGAAGGTATACACTTGCTGCAACTTTGGCCATTAGGGCCTTAAACTGCCAGTTTCATGTGTTAAAGTATCAGCAGCATATTACTGGATTGCTTAAACAGAAAATTATGTTGATTCCTGACTGTGCTGAAAGTAAAGATTTACAGGATTTAATGCGTTCTGCTGAACAAGTTGGAAAGCATACTTTGCAATGTGGTTTTGATTCACTAGAGGCATCTTGCAGGGCTGCTCTCACTGGGTCTGTACTTAGAAGTCCTGCTTGGCTTAAGGAGCAATCTTTGCCAGATCATGTTAAAGGTAAACTGCTGGATGCTCCCTTAAACCAGTACCCGCCTGTTTGGCAACAAAGCAGTAGTAGTACTAAAAAGATGGAGGAAAAAGCTAAATCTGTGCAAACTGTTAAAGATTTCCTGCAAGTACAGCCTCCCAGATTTATTAGGCATTGGCCCTCTAAGAATTGGTCCTTTCCTGCCTCTTCCAGGCCTTCTCAGTCCAAACCCAGAACCAGCAGAACACCCAGGCTTCAATCCCAAGGTACACATAGGACTAAGCAGTGGGGGGCTCCCACTTCCAAAGCAGGGAGTAGTAAGACCCCCCCCCAATGGTAAACTGTCTCAATGACTTAACTTTAAAACTTCAAAGCTCTGCTCAACTGACTGCTCCTTTAGGGGGAAAGATTGCTCTGCAGGCAAAAAACTGGGAACTCTTTACCTAGGACAAATGGGTTTTAAATATAGTTTCCCAAGGATACAGATTCCACTTCCACACTTTACCAACCCCAAACGGTTGGCCAGATCTACCCCCAAATCAAGTTCTCTCTCTCTTAAGTATCAGGGCTATTCAAACTGTCCCAGAAGAGGAAAGGGGACAAGGTTTCTACTCTACTTTTCCTGGTGCCCAGAAAAGACAACTCCTGGCATCCTATCCTGGGCCTCTCTAGCCTAAACACATTTTTGGTGATCCCAAAATTCAAGATGCTAACTCTTCACCAGTTGCTTCCTATGCTAGGCAAGGGTGCCAGGTTGGCAACACAGGATTTAAAGGAAGCCTACCTGCACATCCTAATCAGGGAATCTTGCAGAAGATACCTACACTTCAAAGCAGGCTTGATGCACTATCAGTTCTCTGCACTGCCCTTTGGCTTATCTACTGTGCCCAGGGTATTCACAAAGTGCCTAGCTCCAGTCATTGCATTTTGCAGGCAAAGAAATATTCAAATATACCCATACCTGGACGATTGTCCAATTCAGGCAGAAAGCTGGGACATAGTATTGAATCATCTGGCGTTTGTACAAAAATTGCTAACTTCTCTGAGGTACACCATAAATGAAAAGAAATCACATATTGTACCCTGTCAACAAACTGTATTCCTGGGAGCAAGCTTGAACACAACATCCCAGATGGCTTTCCTCATGCCAGAGAAACAAGTTCATTTGATAGCAGTGTCTTTGTGGCCATTAGTTTGAAGTACGGCAAGCCTTTGGGTTCATGGCCTCTTGCATTCTCCTAATTCCATATGCAAGACTGCATATGAGGAAACTACAATGCTATCTAAGAAGCCTATGGTGTCAACATTCTCAGGATCTAGAAGCAATGATTCCTTTCATACCTTAATTCTGGAAGTAGCTAGAGCCTCTGCAAGTACGGCAAGGACTCAAACAGAACCAATATCAAAAGAAAAATTGATAAGACCAGCAGCTGTAGCATCAAGGTAACATTTAATCCATTGGTAGTACAGACTACATATCAAACAGAAAAAGTGGGTGCACACACAACAACAAACTGGTTTCGGCAAATAATAAGAGTGCCTTCCTCAGTGTAAAGATCATGAGATGATGTGCACTTCTTATATAGTATTAATTCAATCAAACAATCGGGACCATTAATTATAAATGCTCATTAAGTCCAGGAAGGAATAATCCCCCAAGTTTAATATTCCATTTCTTCTCTTTTTTGTTCAAGATGTTATGCCAGTCCAATTTGTTGGATATAGGAGCTCTGATTTTGTCAATAGTAATAAAATTAAAAGAGGCACTTGGATGTAAAAGGGTATGTTTGTACAGTGCATTGGTCATTTTGCCATTTGTGATTTCACTAAGATGTTCCCCCAGCCTAAATTTTACAGGACATGAGGTTTGTCCGATATAAAATACCAATCAATGGCATGTGGCCAAATATATAACCCAGTCAGATTGGCAATTAGCATAAAATGATAAATCAAAAATCTGACTGGTATTCTGATTGGAGAATGATTTGGATTTAACAAACTTAGGACAATAGGAACAGTGTCCGCAAGGGAAACCGCGTACTAATCTGTCCCCTAAGAGAGTTGTTTGTGAGAATGGCATATCAGGCAGAGAATGCTTGTAGTGATTGAAAAATGAACCTACATTTTTACCTTTCTTGAAGGTAAAGGAACATCTGGTTGGTAAAATATCAGAAAGCGTTTGGTCAGCCAACAACATATTCCAGTGACGACTGACACTTTGAATTAATGAATCAGTACTTCTGCCATATGTAGTAATAAAACAAATGGCAGAACCATCATTATTATATTTGTCTTTATATTGGAGAAGTTCATCCCTGGCCAAACCATCAACCATATGGGACGCCCGGTGTACATAACCAGCCTCATCGCCCCTATCCTTGAATCTCATAATCAGATAGTGTTTGTAAGCATTGTAAGTCTCTGTTTCAGAGCAGGTACATTTACCTAGAATGAACTGAGAGTTCGGGATATTTTGACAAACATGAGGTGGATGAAAGCTGGTGGCTTGGAGGAGGGAGTTGTATTGGGGGAATTTACGGTGAACCTGAGTGGAAAGAGTATTGTCAATATTTCTGCTTATATTGACATCCAAAAAAATGATGTTATTTGGAGCATAATTAACCATAAATTTGATACACTATCTATTATCCACAAACTCATGTAGATATTCAGCATCTGATCTCCACACCAACCAGCAGTCATCCAAATACCTCATCCAAATGTCAATTTCATCAAGGTAGAGATTATCTAACGGATCATAAATCTGCTCTTCCACATAAGCCATGAATAAATCATCATAAATTGGCACAAAAGGAGCACCCATGGCTGTGCCCTTACTCTGAAGGAGACATTCGTCTTGATAGAAAAAGATGTTTTTGGTAAGAACATGTTCACAAAGGATGATGAGGAAAGTGTTGAAACCAGGTTGGTAAAGTTCGGATTTATATAGCCAATGTTCAAGCGCATCTATACCAGCCCAATGTGGTATATTAGTATATAATGTTTTTACATCCAATGTGCAAAGCAACCAACCTGGTTCCAACTGTGTATCCAAAATTAATCTCAGGAACTGCATAGTGTCCTGTATTCGAGCATGTACACATTTGAGAAGGGGCCTGAGGTATCTGGTTAAAAAGATGGAAAGTGGTTCTACTAACGAATTTCTGCCTTGTACAATGGGTCTGCCTGAGGGATTGGTTGCATCTTTGTGTATTTTGGGCAAAAAATATATATATATATTGATGCGTCGGTTCATTCACAGTAAGATGTTGTAAAGTAGTTGTGAATTTATCCCCTCATTTTTAGCTGATAGTAAAAATTCATCAATTTGTTTCTTAAAAAGTGGAGTAGGATCAATAGTCAAATGTGAGTAATACCGGCCATCTAAAAGTTGTTTATTTGCCTCATTAGAGTATTGGGTCCAAGCTTGGACTACAACAGCACCCCCTTTATCAGCCATTAGTATAACTAGCTGATGGTTACTGGCCAACCGTGAAATCACCTCCATGTCTGCCCTGGATATGTGGTTTGGTTTCACCCTGGTTTCCTTGGCATGAAAATGTAGATCTTTGAGTATAGATTTCTGAAATAGAGAGACAGTATGATGCAGAGGTGGCATGAAAGTCAAGCTATATCATCTAAATTCCTGTTGAACATTGGTAGTTTCTTTATCCTGAAAAAATATTTTTTTAATTCAGATTTCTACAAAATCTCAACACATCATCCACAAAACTGTCCTCCGACACAAAGAAACCAGGGATGAATGAATGACCTTTATTGAGTTTATTAATCTCGCCTTCAGTAAGGGTATGAGAAGAGATATTACATACATTTATTGTTTCATGGTAATCCTTCTCAACAATGTCTGCATGTCGTCTACCCTGTTGATGTTTCCTCCCTCCCCTTCTACGTTTGGCCCTAAGGGGACACTGGTGTTAGTACGTTTGTGAGCTGGTGAACCTGTAGGACCAGAGATATCTGCTTCGTAACTGGAGGAAGAATCTTCCCAGTAGTATCCGGACCAGAGCCTGATGATTTTTTAAGGATGGAACGTGGCCGTTTTCTCTTGGCCAAATTTTTAGGTTGCTGTACAAAACAAACCCTCTTTGTATTATCCCTATTAAAGGGGTCACCCCTTTCATGGCCAGCCAGATCTCGGAGGAATTTCTTCCTCTTCCTTTCCTTTAACTGTTCCTCAAGTTTGATTAAGTCAGTACTTAATGCTTCAAAGCAAGTCTTATATTCTGGTTTGCCCTTGAATCTAATAAGTTCTTCCCCTAATTTCGTGAAACTGGTAATTTCAGAATCAATAGTACGTTCAAAATATTTTGTTAAAATCTGTACAAAATCCATGGTGGCTTTATGTTGGGCATTGGCCCACGCTTTGTCGTCAGGGTTGCTGACTAAGGGTTGTGTATGAATCCTGAGGCCTCTGGGGTGATATTCTTAGCCATATAGGCCTTAAAAAGTTTGTAATGCCAAACGTTACTATGCAATGTCTGCATCCCTTTGTTTAATTTAGAAAATAATATCTCACAGCTGTCCTCGAGGGGTAAAGAGGATGATCCTGCTGAAATCCCCTAGATTACCTGGACCAAGGCCAAATATGGCCAGGTCATCCCAGTCAGAGGCTAGGCCTCTTAAAAGTTGAGAGATTTCCATTTTTGCTGAAACCCAACAAGAATCTAAAAGGCACACAAGGTAAATATAAAAAATAAAAAATTGTAAATGTGTCCAATACTGAGATTTGCCACCAAAATGGCCATCACAATGACCAGAACAACTTTACAAAGTCAGATAAATACTCAAGAATAAATAAATAGCAAAATGAATGGACATCAAATCACAGGAGAAAAGACAATAGCAGCCAAAAACCAAAATAGCACCACTTGCATAGATCAAAATGCCGTGATGCTATTTATGCAGTAAGTAGCACGTGCAATAAAAGCAATTTGCAGATTAGTGGTGCTGAAGAGAAGGTTGGACAATAATGGCCTATAGTAGAACTACGCTGCGTCTAAACCACTTATAAAGCTGAGTCTAATTCTGCCTGTGATTCGAAAATAAAAATAAAAATTACTTATCAAAATATCTGTGTAATCACAAAATCATATGATTACCAGTTTGATGATACAACTCAAGCTAAGACCATAACAGCCTATAGTAAAACTATGCTGTGTCTATACCTCTTATAAAACTGGATATGGACCAGCCTATATTGCCATAAAAAATATTCTTGGTAAAATATCAGTATGATCGCAATTTCACTGTGAAATGTTCATAGTTGCTCAACAAAATGGAAAAAAACTGAATAAAAATGTAACCAAGTATATGGCGAATCGGAACAAACATTGCCCCAAAAGGACAGCAATGTGAAGCATTTCTGATGATAGAAACATTGCAAAAACACCTAACCATAGCATATGTTGCTTAATATGATTCCTAAATCATAACATATATGCTTATTTGAATAAATCAGAAATTAAACAGAGCAATAATAAAGTCAAAAAAAATTGAATAGTATTGTGTAAAATACAAAAATAAATTAGTCGAGATCAACATAGAGCTAACAATAGCATACTAATGCAATTGCTTATAATCCCAATATACATATATATTTAAGAGATAAACCGTCAACCCTGCACATCAAAAGTCACAAACTCACATAGATAGCTCCCTTATATATGTATATATATATATATATATATATATGTGGAATTTGCAACTCTTTGATCTAGTGATCGTATATAAAGGGCAAACAAAAAATGACCGATATCCAGCAATCACTGACATATTAATGCACCGTATATCCCATATAGTGTATAAAGAACCATGTTAAGCATTTTGACCGATGTTAATAAAACATAAACATTGACTATTGAACATGAACTGAACCACAATTTTAACATGCAAAGTCAGGCCGATTAGAAAGGTATGTCATGTACATTAGTAAATCGACATAACAGATATAATAGATCCACCTGAAATAGTAAATATTAATCAAGATAAATGTCCAATTCTGTAAGTCCAAAATATTATTGAACAGTAAGCAGATACTGTTTGCTTTCCTGCCATTCCGTTGTCCACGATTACGCAAAACATGCATCTGCGTTTAGGGGAATCCCAAAATGGCCGACGCTAAAGTTAAGTGGTGTAACCACATAGAGGGACTTGCAAAAAATGCATTAATCCCAGTCAGAAATGTAATGGAATTTAAAAATAAATCCAACCTCCTTGATATTATGGTAAACACAATTTATCCAGCCAAGTCCAATACAGAGCAACGCCAGACTGGCGTGATGATAATTAACATAAAAATGTAGCCAGATGCACACATGAGAGTATTAGGGAGCCCCAAAGAGGAGTAGCGAGATCCAAAAGAAATGTCAGTGTGTTAAATCATAATGTAGAAGAAGGTCTGTTACCCTTACAAAAATTATTGGAACTTCCAGTCCACGGATGTCCTTAGATCAATCGTTCTTAGCAAAGATAAGTTGAAAAATGCCAATGTACAAATGTCCTTGGCACTTATGAACCAAAGTGCAATTAGTCCAGGTAAATGTCCAATTCTGTGAGTCCAAAAAAGTTTGCAACAGTGAGCAGATGCTGCTTGCTTTCCTGCCATTCCGTTGTCCACGATCACGCAAAACATGTATCTGCGGCTAGGGGAATCCCAAAATGGCTGATGCTGAAGTTAAGCGGTGTAACCACATAGAGAGACTTGCACAAAGTGCATTAATCCCAGTCAAAAATGTAATGGAATTTAAAAATAAATCCAGCCTCCTCAATATTATGGTGTAAACAATTTATCCAGCCAAGTCCAATACAGAACAACGCCAGACTGGTGTGATGATAATTAACATAAAAATTTAGCCATATGCACACCTGAGAGTATTAGGGAGCCTCAAAAAGGAGTAGAGAGAACCAAAAGAAATGTCAGTGTGCTAAATCATAATGTAGAGAAAGATCTGTTACCCTTACCAAAATTATTGGAACTGCCAGTCCACAGATGTCCTTAGATCAATCGTTCTTGGCAAAAATAAGTTGAAAAACGCCAATGTACAAATGTCCTTGGCACATATTAACCAAAGGGCAATTGCATCCAACTGTAGAAGAATAAACCTGCTAGTATTCCAACAAACAGGAGCTGGTCATTAACAACGAGCATGTATAAAAAAAAGTCCAACAGTAGACTTTTAGAATAGTACAGTAGAATACAACAAGAATAGAACAGTAGAATACAAGATATCCCTGGTGCTGCAGGCCAACAGCAGAGAAAACCACGATTCTAGAAGTAACTAGAGCCTCTGCAAGTACGACAGCTGCAAGGACTCACAGAACCAATATCAAATGAAAAATTGATAAGACCTGCAGCTATAGCAACAAGGTAACATTTAATCCATTGGTAGTACAAACTACATATCAAACAGAAAAATTGAGTGCATATGTTGTTGGCTGACAACAGTTTGATATTTTACCAACCAGATGTTCCTTTACCTTCAGGAAAGGTAAAAATGTAGGTTCATTTTTCAATCACTACAAGCATTCTCTGTCCGATATGCCATTGCCACAAACAACTGTCTTAGGGGCAGATTAGTAGGCTGTTTCCCCTGCAGACACTGTTCCTATTGTCCTAAGTTTGTTAAATCCAGATCATTCTCCAGTCAGAATACCCGTCAGGTTTTTGATTTATCATTTTATGCTATTTGCCAATCTGACTGGGTTATATATTTGGCCACATGCCATTGTTCGGCATTTTATGTCAGACAAACCTCACGTCCTATAAAATTTAGGGTGGGATAACATCTTAGTGAAATCAGAAATGGCAAAATGACCAATGCACTGTACAAACATATCCTTTTACATCCAAGTGCCTCTCTTAATTTTATTATTATTAACAAAATCGGAGTTCCTAGATCCAACAAATTGGGCTGGCATGATTTCTTGAAGAAAAAAAGAGAAGAAATGGATTATTAAACTTGGGGGATTATTCCCTCCTGGACTTAATGAGCATTTATAATTAATGGTCCTGATTGTTTGATTGAATTAATCCTATACAAGGAGTGTACTACATCTCATGATCTTTACATTGAGGGAAGATACTCTTATTATTTGCCGAAACCAGTTTGTTGTTGTGTGTGCACTCACTTTTTCTGTTTGATATGAAGTCTGTACTACTAACGGATTAAATGTTACCTTGATGCTACAGCTGCTGGTCTTATCATTTTTTCTATCATACCTTGCCTACAGATAGAGTTCCTTTGGTGGGCAGAGACCTGCCACCAAAGCAAGGGACTGCCTTTCAGTCTACCCCCTGCCACCCAAACCCTAACAACAGACTCATCAGACTATGCATGCGGGGCTCACTTGGCAGGGAAGTGCATTCAGTGCAAATGAAACCCAAGTCAAATGCACCTGCATATTAATCAAAAAGAAATTTTAACTGTACAGAATGCTCTGACAGCCTTCAAGGACCACATTCTTCCAGGACAAATAATGGTAAGACGGGCAACGCCACTGTTATGTGGTACAGAAACGAGCAGGGGGGAACCCACTCATACCCTCTCTGCAGGGGGGAACCCACTCATACCCTCTCTGCAGACCAGCCATGGCTCTGTGGAACACAGCCTTGAGCTACCAAGTGCACCTACAGGCTCAATTCCTGCCAGGAAAGCTAAATACACTGACAGATGACCTAAGCAGAAATCTCATGGACCCACATGAGTGGAAACTGGAAACAAAGACTTTCAGCATGTTGATAAACAAATGGGGGAGCCCAGAGATAGACCTGTTTGCCTCCACCAGAACTACAAAATGGACTGCACAAGGACTCCACACAAACAAGCGTGGAAAGTGGATGATCTGTCCTTCAACTGGAAAAACCTATCAGCTTATGTCTTTCCTCCTCTGCCTCTCCTCTCCAAGGTACTACTAAAGATCAAACAGGGCAAGCCAAGGACGATTCTGATTGCACCAGACTGGCCATGCCAACACTGGTACCCCCTCTTGCACAGTGTCACTACTGGCCCTATGGCACCTGCCTCAGAACCCTACCCTGCTGTCCCAGGGTACTATTCTGCACCCTCGGCTTCAAATCCTAAACCTGGCAGCCTGTCTAATTACCTGATATCTCCATCATCATCCTTCAGTAAGCAAGTGTTGGATGTCATTCTGGAGGCAAGGAGGCCTAGTACTAGAAAATCTTATGCTGAAAATGGAAAAGATTCTGTTCCTGGAACCAAACTCAGGGGATGGGCACAGCAGCCAAATTTACCTCAGATTCTTCAATACTTAACTGAGATGCTTCACAAGGGCCTTTCCTTCTCCTCCATCAAAATTCATGCTTCAGCCATTTCAGCTCATTACAACACAGAACCACCCCTCTTTTCTCATCCACTGCTCAAGCAGTTCCTCAGAAGGGCCAAAAACTTAAGCCCACCCATGAGAGCCCCAACTCCAGCTGGGGACCTTAACTTTGTATTGGAAAAACTCACTCTACCTCCTTTTGAGCCAGCTGCAACTGCAGAGTTGAAATTCCTTTCTTAGAAAACAGCCTTCCTTTTAGCCATCACTTCAGCATGAAGGGTGTCTGAATTACAGGTCCTTATGGCAGTGGAGCCTTTCATCATCTTTCATGTAGACAGGGTGTCCTTCAGGACCAATCCCTCCTTCATGCCAAGGTGGTATCCAGTGTGGCTCTTAATCAGTCCATTCATTTGCCAGCCTTCTTTTCTAATCCATAGAACAAAGGGGAATGTATACTGCACTCCTTAGATGTGCACAGGTAACTTAGATTTTACTTGACAGGACTAAACTTCTCAGGAAATCTGAACAGCTGCTGGTTGCATTTGCTGCAGGGGCAGAGGGGAAGGCCATTTCAAAGCAAACCATTTCTAAATGGATAAGCCATTGTATTAATTTCTGCTATAAGCACCATGGAAAACCTACCCCACAGGGGATAAGACCACATTCAACTAGGGCTGCATCTACCTCCACAGCCTTTCTCAGAGGTGTGCCTACCAGGGACATCCTAGAAGCTGCTACCTGGAGTTCTGTACATACTTTCACGAAGCATTACCATTTGCCAATTTTCTCTAAATCCAGAGCTGGCTTTGCCACTGCAGTCTTGCAGGGCCTTATAGCTGGTCCCAATGCTATCTAATTTCCTCCTTCCATCTGTAGCTTTGGGAATCTACCCAAATGTGATGACTGCAACAAGTGAAACACGAAGAACATTGTACAGTTGTGTACACTTACCATAACTGTAGATGTTCAAGTGTGTTCACTGTTGCAGTCCTGGTTGCCCTCCCTCCAGCCCCCTGACTTCTTTTGGTTATACCTCTATTCTTGTTTACTATGCTTAAAGCTTTTTGGTATAGTTGCTTTTTTTGTTGGAGGTGTAACCTTGTATATATGTGTATGTGTGTGTGTGTGTGTGTGTGTGTATGTGTATGTATATATATATATATATATATATATATAATTGCTTCCCATTATGGGGCAAGAAAAAACTGATGTAATGGCATTGGCTGCATGCTTTTATACCCCTGACTACCTGACGTCATGGAAGATGAGACAGCAACCGACGCAGGACCCAAGACTTTGATAATCAGGCCGAATGAGGGCTACTCCAAGCAGATAACCCAAATGTGATGGCTGCAACAATGAATACACTCGAGCATCTACATTTATGGTAAGTGTACACAACTGTACTTTTTGAGTATACTTGTAGAACTGAATAGACATTAAAATGTTTTGACATCTTTGCCTTTTTATGTAACATTCCTTGGCTTTTTGAAAGTCTTGCCACAAGCAGGAAGCATTAACTTTGACATTTTCCCACTTGTGGTAACCCTTTCTGCTTTTTAGACTGCCCTACCATTGACATTTCAGATAATAGGAAACTCAGCACGTAGGGTGGTCTCACTGGCATTGATGTGTGCTAAAGCATCAATCCAGGTGATGTGGCTAATGATAATTAGCCATGTGATCGCTGTCAGAAATACCATTGGCTTTCAGTTTAGGCAGCCAAGCGATTCACACAATTGATTGTTCAGCTGAGTAGCTTTCACTATAGAAAAAAAAAGTTAACCATCAAAAGATGGTGACTCATTCACTGCTATGGAAATAGTTTCTATACAGGTACATTGAGGGGATCAGCATGGGGGTGGTGGTGGGGTATTAACTTGTACGCATATGTGGGGATGTGTGTGTTTGCATGTCTATGGGGCATGAATGTAGCTGGATGAACATGCATGTGTCTGCCTGGGTGGTCGCACTAAGAGGGTTATGTTGGGAATCAAAAGTCTAAATGAGTATGTATTTTATTGGCGATGGAGTGTAAATGTGAGTGCATCTTTGAGTGTTTTTTTTGACGGGTGGATGCGTGTGTGTCTGAATATATGTGTGTGTTTCTAAATGTAGGGGGTTTACTTTGCCAATGCAATGCATGGACTGCCTGGGGTAACAGTACCACCCTTAGTTCTGATAGTACTAATGTGGAAAATGTGATTCAGGAATATGCTAATGAGCTGAGCATGTCTCTAAATTGCATTTTCTTACCATCATGTGAATATACCTACCTGTTATAGGTAAGGGGTGAGGATCTCTCCGAATCCAAGGGACGTTTTTTGTACTGCTGCCGTTTTCTTATTCTTTCAATTTATTATCCAACATAACTTGAAAAAGTCTACAATATTAACAGAGTTTAGCATCCAGGTTTTCTGTGATGCAGCACAGCTTTTTGTAGTACTTCTGTTTACTTTGTTCTTGTATTATATTTTTGTTCTTGTATGTAACATGTATGAAGTATTATGAACATGTATGAATTATATGTATACATATGAATGTAGATTACATCTATATGTATGAACTTTGTTATTATATGTAAATTATATAATCTGCAGCCCGGGCTGAGTTTGCAGTCATACTCGATCAGTGGTGTAACCCGGCAAATAAACAAAATAAGTAAAAAAAAAAAAAAGACAACCATTTTATACAGTTTTTTTTTTTGGCTTACTAATTAGAATGGTACCTTATAAAGGTGTTAGGTTAGGGTTACTATTAATAATAACTCTGAAATCAGTAGCTGACTGCACCCCCTTGTGTTTAAACAGTACCTTTTTATCACTTTTATTATTTGATTTTTGAAAAAATGCTGCATATACATTCTGAATTAATTAAAAATAAATTACATAAAATGCTTCTCAGACCAGGTATTGAAACATTATATTCAACAATGCATGACAGAAGTGTTTTGGTGGTTTAGGGTCTTCAAGATTATGTAAATAAAGAACATAATTTCTGGGCCTTGGGAATAGTGTAGTAACAGTATTGAATTATAGGAAAGTGGACGTGGCTTTTGGAGGTTCCCTGGTTCAGTGATTATGTAGATATACAGTTATATTGAACAATTGTGTATTACAACATGTTTTGCAGGATTCTGCTGATTGCAGAATAGTCATCTGTTAGCTATTATAGGTCCCTGATGAAAACTGTAATTGTTTACAGATGCCATTAATGTTAAGTGCAATTAATTTGCTGGTTTGGAATACGATTCTGAGAATTCTCAATCTGTGAGTAAGAACTGTTGAAATGCAATGTCTTTTTTTGTCATTCTATGTAATTGAATAGATGAGTCCCTCTGCTGTTTGACTGAGTCACAGAGTGACTGTATGACAGTAGTAATTACCTTTAAAATAGCGCTGTGTGATTAATGGAATCCAAAAGGGCAATAAATACTTGTGTTGGAATGGTACATCACAAAAACACACAAAATAAATATATAATGTATTTTAAATGGGCTTTCATGTAGTACCACTTCAAGTTAAAGCAACTGCATATCACAAAACAATATGATTTCAGTGAGTAAACAGTCACATGACTAACCCCAGACTGTTGCTGCCTCAACCTCCTCTGCTTATGTATGAACATTAGAGTCTCCCATAGGCCATGTGATTTTTTTTGTATTACACAACAGAATTCAGTTATAATACAAAATAAAATTAAAAATGGACAAGTACCAGACAGCTTAAAAATGAAAGTAGGACCAACATGGTCTCGAGCTAAACAAACTAAAATAAATAAAACTAAACTCCCATAAAAGATATAACCAAAAAACGAGTCTGGTATATTCTAACATAATCCTCAGTACACTGCTAGAATTATACCAAACACTTGTGTGAGAGCTTAAAAAATACTAATATACTAAGTTAAACTGAACACACAAGTTGAAGAAATCACCCATGTTGACAGTCCAGTCATAAAGACCTGTGGAAACTGCAGGTACACAGCATGTGTAAGCACTGTTAAGTGCTCCATTCTGTTGAAACAAATGGGTAATAGTATCTAAACCTAATACAAATATAAGCAGCAAAACTGGGTAAATGGAATATATGGGGCTCTTATCTTTGTGATTAATAGTGTCATACATTGCAAGGACTCATGACTTATGACTTACTCATGATGAAACTTGTTCAGTGTCATACATCAAAATGTCATGTGTCACACTCCAAACCTTATCTGTTTGTTCATCTATCGAATGTGTGTGTGTGTATACATGTATATTTAAAGGTGCACCAGAAAATAATGAAAACACCCATAGTCAACTGCAAAAATATCAACAACATATGGTCAAAAACATGGTGTTGACACGGCCCTATGCACGTACCAAAAAGCAGCCTTGGTGCACACAGTGTCATAATTAAAAATAATAAACAAAGTAAAACTTGTTTTTTCTCTGTGGAGGCAAGTTCACTCGCCACCCCACCCTGTGTTGGTGGCTGTCCCCCACATCCCACCTCCTAATTATGTATATTAATTATAAGATCACACAGTCCCCAGTAAAGGGAATATTCCTGTACCTGGGGATTGTCTATCTCGAATGCCTGTCAATCAGGTGCCCTTGTGTGGCTGTGTGTGTGTATGTGTGTGTGTATGTATATTTATTTATATATATATATAAATACATATTTTTTTTTTCTCAAACTCCCACCCTTTTTCTCAAAACAGGGCAATTGTTAAGGGCCAATTAATTAGAATGGCTACTATGGATAGTGATTTTTTTTTTTTTGGTAGTGTGAAGTGCTGAAAGGAATGTTTGTAAAGAGGGACTATTCCAACACTTTGGTAGATGAACTTATTAGTGAAGTAAACGGAAAAGAAGGTATTTTCACCATATATTAGAATACAGAGAAGAAGAAAAAAATACACTTTATGCATCACTGCTTAGCTAGGGTTAAACTATTCCCGGCGCCATAAAGTCTGCTCTTTAAATGTTCCCCTTAAAACTAGCCAGTTTTTTAGTTTTAGCACTCAGATCTGTTTCTCTGAGCTCAGCACTTGTTCAGAACTCGTAAGCACCAAGTAAAAATTACTACAGCACTCAACTTTCCTCACTTGTCTAGAGGAAAACAGTTTTTAGTACTTAATAAATAAGCACCTATCCAGGCATGTCTAAGGGTCAGCTCCTGGTGTTTCCTCCTGTCTACCTGATGAATCAGGGCATCTTGGGGCAATGCAGCATTTGCCTCATGTACACAGACAACCCTCTCCTCCTACGACCTAACACTACAACGTGTGAGCGATGCACCTATATAGCCAAACTGGAAGTAAAGCTCTTTTCACCCAAGAGGAGAAGGTAAACACTTGCAACACACCACACTCATCACATAGTCCCTCAAAACCTACACCACCAAAACAGACACATAGAAACACAAAACACACACCTACATTTGCTGAGGCTCTCAATAAAAATCTGCTCAAGCAACAGAGACTTTCAAAGCAGAAAAGCAAGCAACCTCCGCCCCCAACACAACCCAAATGACACATAACCCACAAGCTCAGTGTGCCACTCAACCACAGCTCATAAGGCACAACAATGTACCCAACACTCTAGTCATAGGTGACTCTAGTCAGGCACACTGATGTTCCACTCACCAGGCTAAACAAGGAGAAAAGTTACTGTCAGCTGCCTGTCAGGTGCCAGGATCCGCCACATAACGCACGCACTCAGGTCACTCCACAACAAGTACAAATATGACTCTGTCATTGTCCATGTTGGTGTGAATGACCTGAGATGTACCTCCCTGGACTACATGAAAAGAGACATGGAGGAGCTCTCCGATCTTGTAGCCCAGGCAGGTATGACCTTAACCCTGAGTAGCATCCTGCCGTCACCCAGAATGATACCACAGTACACTGACAAAAATGATTGACTTCAACAACTGGCTAAGCTTCTGGTGTCATTCTAAGGGAATCCAGTATCTATCTGCCTGGGATGACATGATCAACAGACCACGATGCTTTGCCAGAGATGGCCTGCACCTGTCCCCCTTGGGATTCCGGATACTGGCTTAGGCTCTTGCCACCCCTATAGTGCCTTTTTTAGGCAAGGTTCAAATGACAAATTCACCACCGTAACAGCTACAAGCAAGCAAAATCTGAGGGTAATGCTATTCAGTGCTAGAAGTCTAAACCTCAAAATGCATTCACTCGAGGCACTCCTTAAAATGGACAACATTGACATCTGTGCAGTGACAGAGACCTGGTTTAAGGCTCCACAGAGCACCCTTGCATTACCAGGCTATAATTCATACCACACCTTTCGGCCACCTAACGTGGACCGAAACACTAAAGGTGGAGGCGTGTCAATATTCATTAAGGATATCCACACCTCCAGGCTAGTTGCTCAGCATAATGCATCCGAGATTATCCAAGTGCAACTAACTCTGGGCAAGACCGCAATCCAAATTGTAACTTGCTAAAGATCCCCCACCATGCCCCAGGATTCCCACTCCTCATTTCTTGATGCATTGGAAAATATTAGGGTACAACCCAACACCCTCATAACGGGCAATTTCAACTACCCCACCATTAACTGGGAAGAGTACTCGTGTGCCAACTCTTTTGCTCAGTGTTTTCTCGAATACATAAATTCCAACACTTTGGATCAACTTATCCACACCCCCACCAGGGGCAGCAATATCCTAGACCTGGTCATTACCAACATGGGCGACCAGTGTTCCACACCAGAAGTCAATTCCTCATTGGTCAGATCCGACCACAAGCTAATCACCCTAGACATCCACATCCCACCCCCCATTAGGGAAAGCACCGTAAAAAATTTCTCCAAAGCCAACTTCACACTTCTTAAGACAGAAGTGGCACACTTCACGACACTCATGCAGACAGACAATAGAGGTACGACTGCTGAATCCTACACAAATGCACTTTATAAGCACTTACACGAGTGCATGGATTGTGCTATCCCTAACAGAACCAAGATGCTATCCTCCCAAAAAAAAAAAGGAAGCCAATCTGGTGGTCCCCTGCCATAAACAAACTCTACAATAGAAGAAAGAAACTGTTGCAAAAAAGAGTAAAATCCCATGATTGGAGGAACTCCCTGGTCAGCCTCAGTAAGAAACTGACATCCCTCATAAAATCCTCCAAAGCTAGTTACGAAAACAAAATTGCCACTGATTCTAAAGACAACCACAAAGCATTCTTATAGCTTTGTCAGGAATCTCAATGGCAACACTCAGATCTGCTCTGAGTTACAGCACAATGGCACTAAATATACAGAACCAACTGATATTGCCAACATCCTGGCAGATAGGTTCAGTGCTAACTTTATCCCTCTCTCACTCTCTAATGAGCTCATCTCTGTACGGGAAGAATGCAGAGTTCCTGTAGTCACGGCTGCACAGGTAAAAACCACACTCTCCAAAGCCAAGAACACAGCATCCATGGGACCTGACAACATCCCAGGCTGCATTCTACATGAACTACAGAATGAATTGGCACCCCACCTAAGCACCATGTTAAGTCATAGCTTCACCTCAGGCTTTGTGCCCACTGAATGGCACACAGCGATGGTTATCCCACTCCACAAAGGGGGAGCCACCACAGACCCCGGGAACTACCGCCCCATTAGCCTAATGAGCCTGGTCTGCAAGGCCATGGAATGTGTCATCATGGAACTTATAAACAAAGACATTGGTAATCTCCAAACTCTGGACCCCACCCAGTTCGGGTTTGTAAAAGGCAGATCATGTCTCCTAAACCTGATAGACTTCTTTGAAGCAGTCACCAAAGCCGTAGACAAGGGTAAAGTGGTTCACACAGCCTATCTACATCTCGCCAAAGCTTTTGACACCATCCCCCCTCTGGAATTATAGATAAACTCCCTAAACTAGGTATAAATCCCTATGTCACAAGATGGGTTGCCAACTGGCTCACTGACAGAACTTACACTGTGAAAGTAGCAGACTCCAAGTCCGACTTCAGACCAGTGAAAAGTGGGGGGTACCACAGGGTTCAGTCCTGGGTACTTTCCTGTTTGGTATCTACTTTTCTGAAGTACAGGCTAGCACAGAAGGTCTTTGGCTAATGAAGTTTGCAGATGACTGCAAACCAGGATCCATAATTGAAATTCCTTATGATGTGGACATCCTACAAAAGGCCTCACTGAGACAGATTCCTGTTGTCAAAGCCACGGCTTCAAGCTCAATGCCAAAAAGTGCATTGTCATCCTCTTTGGTAAAAACTCTGTACCTAGGAGCTACCACATAGGTGGTAGTCTACTTAACACCGAAAATGTGATGAGGCCTTGGGACACAGGTGGACAGTAGTCTCTCCTTTGATAATCACATCGTCACAGTAGTCAGGAAATCCTTCTATGTGGCACACCTCATCACAAAAGGTTTCTCATCCAAGAAAAAAGAGGTCATTGTTCCCCTCCACTCATCACTCATTAGACCCGTTATAGAGTACAACGCCCCTTTTGGTATGTACCTCACAAGACATCTACAACAACTGGAAAGGCTGCAGAAATACCTCACAGAGGATTACCGGCCTCAAACAGATGCCCTACGCAGACCGTCTCAAAAAACTCCAGCTTTACTCTATCACATATAACTTACTCAGAGGCAGTCTCTGCCTAACATACAAAGCTATGTCAAACCCAGAGTTGTTGGACATGCTCCACTTAAAGAAATCCCAATCCATCCGAGCTACACGCTCTAGGGACCTAAACCTTGTCACCACAATTAACAGAACACGCCGGAGGTATAGATTCCTGTCCCAGAGACTTCCCATACTCCTGAACAAACTACCTATCTATGTCAAACAGAGCTCCTCATTAGCACTCTTCAAGAAAAATCTTGATGATTGGATGGGAAATAGGAAATTCACCCCGGGGATCACCCCTGGGGCTCTGCTCGACAGGGGCACAGGAAAATAATTTTCTTGGGTGGCGAAAGCCAGGGTACCTTTTTGGCTAGGCTTGTATAAGCCCTAGTACCTACCTATGAACCTATAATAATATAATAGAGACAGTACAGGATGAAAATAATGAAAACATTAATAGGAATATGATTAACTTAAACAGAAATCTTGTATACGAAGATATTTATTAACAATTTCTGTATGGATAATGGATTAATTAAATGGATCCTTAGTAAAAATTGGAACATACTGAAGGAAAATAGAGTAATTAGTGATAAAATATGGGAAAAACCTGTAATAGTGTACAAAAGAGGTAGAAATTTTAAGAGCATTTTTCAAGAACAGGCAAAAAGAAAAAGGAGAAAGTATATATACTTTTTTACTCCAGTTTTTTTTTTTATTTTTCAAATACAGTTGAATAAATTCCATAGTATTTGTGTATAACATCTTAAGTAACTATGTACACTATTTACATCAGCCTGACACTATAACAGAGCTAAATATATACAATTACTTTATAGGTATAACAATCCAGTTAAAGTATATATTTCTATGAATAAATGCGGGATGTGTAAATATTACAATAATATATAGTAGACCAATGTATAAAATAAAAGGAAAGGCGTATTCTGTGAAAGCCAGATATAATTGTGAGAGTGTAGGTTTGGTCTATGTGGCTTTATGCCAACAATGCCCAAGCTTCTATGTAGGTAAGATGGAGCATAAGCTTTGTGAGCAAATATATGAGTACATGTATGAAATAAGAAATGAGAAAACAACTAACACTTGGTATAAACATATTAAAAATAATGAAAGACATTTATTTAAGTTTGTGGTAGTGGAGAAAAATGGACATGAATAAAAGTGGTATTCCTTGCGTTTTGTTGCTGGAAAGAAGGGAACGTTTTCGGCAATTGATTTGGGAAGCCAACAATTGGTCAGATTTAAATGAGCAGCTTTTTGCATAGCCCCTGTCTTGAAGTATAAGGCTTTAATGAGAGAGATAATTTATATTAATATGTATATATTTATGTTTAGAATGTATAAGAGTAGCATGTTGTTGTCTTTCGGCTTTTCCCGGTTAGGGGTCGCCACAGTGGAACTCCGGTCCGCTAATGATTGGCAGTAGATTTTCACGAACGCTGAGGTGCCAGCTTGATGTTCAACCAAGGCACGCCCATTTACGCATGTCTTTCGAACGCCCACCCAACCACGGGGAGGACATGCAGACTCCTCACAGAAGGCACTCCCTGCACTCCAGCCGAGAATTGAATGGGAGAACCTCTTGCTGTGAGGCAACAACGCTACCACTGCACCACCGCAGATGTATAAGAATAGCATAAAAGTATTTATTTATTCTTTTCGTGTCTAACAAACTTTATTAAGTAGTAATCTTAATAGATTTTAGATTTTTGACATGTATTCCAACTTTTGTTTTGTGCCTTTTAAAATAGTTTAAAGTATATTTATATTTTTTAGGTAATTAAGTTACATATTTAATAATTTATATGTATATTTTTAAGTGCTGTATCCAAGGTATATTGGCAGAGTTTGAATAAAAATAAATGTATTTGTTTTAGGAGAAAGGAAGGGGAGGGGAACTGCTATATGATGTCTTGAACTGTTTGCACTTGGATCATGTGGTTTGTTTTATTTTATATAAATGAAATGACGGAGTTGAATGGCTATCTAAAGAAGTTTTGCAAGTTGTAGAATGAAAGTGCTTATCACATTAAATTTTGTTGGTTCATTGTTGACAAGTCTTGAGTAGTTTGGTATTTCTTTCTTTTTTCTTTTTTTAGTTTGACATTTTTGTTGATCATCGGAGACAGGTGCAGCCCCATGAGCAAGCTGTTAGAGGGCACCATCAACATGTCTCAATGATGAAGGGAGTACTGTACTGGAAGTGGATTTTGCAGCTTCATAGAGGAATAACAATACTGCATCTGCTGTCACAGCTGAAGTGTTAACTGTGTAGTGATAACTGTAGCAAGCTGCATTTTACATTTGTAACAAGCAACTTGAAGTTACAGAGGAGCTTCAGCCCTTTTTTTTGTTTTTATCTCCTCAGCTTTGAGCTAAAGGGGGGACACTGCCTAGAATTCTCCAGTACAGTTTCCTTAGTCAAGCAAGCCAGTTTGTAGTATGCAGGAGGTCATGGACCTCTCCTCTTTGAAACTAGAAGTACTCAGGTAACCCCATTCAGGCAAACTTTGATTTTCTGGGATGCAAACTTACTATAGCCAGTAGCAGCTAACAAAAGAACTGAAGGCAGAGTCGCGATAATGAACAGGTGTGGTGGAGTACAACATTTGATTCTTGCCTGTATGACTGCAATTTATGCCAGTGTTTTTTTTGTAAAAAATTACAAAAACAATTTAAATGATTTACATTCCAGTATTTCAAATCACCCCATAGTGTTATGATGTGTACATTTATCTGTAGATATGTTCTGGTAAATTTACAAATTACCTGATCATAGTGTATTCTTAAATATTTATCTTTTGGAAATGACTTATTGTGATACCTGAATACTATGGTAGTGGATTTGGCATTATCCAAACTACTGGAAAAAATACTCTCTTGAGAAAATGAAGACACTCATTTTTTGACAGGTAAAAGTACATGGTTAATAAGGGAGAAAAAATTCCTCGCACATGCAATATGAACATGCTCTTTGAATGGACTTTGATCCATGTGTGGGGACAGTCATCCCCTCCTGTATTATGTAATAAAAGATTACTTGGATTGTTGGGATGGTTAACTAGAGTGCAGGTTGCTCAGTTATCCATAGAAAATGAAGAAAAACTGCATACATTAATACTGACGTATGCAGCACAAGTGACGTCTAAATGATACTCTGGTCATTTATTGGTAATGTCAGAGCAAATCTGCAAAGTTTAAGAAGTAATTAATTAGGCTCATAGGTTCATGGGTGTATACTTGACTAATGATCACAGGGGTCATTATAAGCCTTTCCATTCATCCCAGATGTATCTAAATGTTTTGGTGCCCTAGAGAGGTTATTTTAAGGCTTCTATATAAGCTGGGACATGGGTGGCCAAACATTTACAGGCTTACCCCTCTGTCCAGTAGAAATAAGGGTACAAGACCAAGGGTGAATTTCCTATTTCTTAGCCACTGGCTGAGTTTACACTTGAATACGGTTAGGGAAGAACTCTGCTTCACAAGGATGGGATGCCTGCTCTAGAGAATGGAGTAGTCTTTGAGGCACATACCTGTCCCTCCAAAATGTCCTATTTATGTTGCAAGCAAGGTTGAAGTCCCTAGATCATGTAGTTCTGATGCTGTTTAGTGGACATCATTTTCCCCACTCTGGTATCTCCTTTCACTCTTATGTCACCGGTGTTTCATGTTGACCCACTCTTATACTGCACAATCAATAGCAAGGGGGAAAAATGCATGCCACTTACCTCAAAACAACTGAATGAGAGGAATTATTACATTTCTATAAGATTATCAATACCAAATTTTTAAAGCAGACAAGTACAGGAAATGAAAGAATCACTGCCAGAACAGAAAATTCTGTCATGGGCCCTTTTACTAGCAGTTCTTCCTTCAATCCCCAACTACTGCAGCCTTTATCAATTCAGATCCGAGCAAACGGCACCAATTGTTGTATTTAACATTTTACCTTAAATGAAGACAAGACACTTCTTCCTCTCTCAGTGGTATTTATTACACACGTGTGGGAGCCTCATGGAAAGTACCAGGGAGACTCCCCGCACAAAGGAATGCATATGCTCGTGATATTGCTGACAGTACAAAAATATAAACTAGACCAATTAAATTAGTACAAAAGACAAGTAACCAATCAGTGGTTTACCCGTAGGCTTGAAGCAGTTCACATTACTACATCTCTAGGCAGAGAAAGAAAATCGGATACACTTTTATATAAGGCACATTTCCTGCTTTTAAACAGGCTCTTGTTTTTTAGTATTCTTTCACTATTCACAGTTTACTCAGAGTTCGTAGTACAAAGTTCTTCTCAATGCATACAGATTTTCACATACTCAATCTCCTTGAACACATGCTTTGACCATTCCTATTCTACACAGGTAAGTCAGGACACATTCAGTAGTTTAATAGGTAAGTCAGGACACATTCAGTAGTGTAATAGGTAAGTCAGGACACATTCAGTAGTGTAATAGGTAAGTCAGGACACACACAGTGGGTGTAACAGTTAGTCAGGGGACACACAGTAGTGTAACAGGTAAGCCAAGACACACACAGTGGTGTAACAGGTAAGTCAGGGCACATACAGTGGTGTAACAGGCAAGTCATGGCACACACAGCGGTGTAACAGGTACATCAGGGCACACACACTGGTGTAACAGTTAAGTTAGGGTACGTACAGTGGTGTAACAGGTAAGCCAAGACACATACAGTGTTGTAACAGGCAAGTCAGTACACATACAGTGGTGTAGCAGGTTAGTCAGGGCACACACAGTGGTGTAACAGGCAAGTCAGGGCACACAGTGGTGTAACAGGTAAGTCAGGGCACATAGTGGTGTAATGGGCAAGTCAGGGCACATACCATGGTGTAATAACTAAGTCAGGACACACACAGTGGTGTAACAGGTAAGTCAGGACACAAGTGGTGTAACAGGTAAGTCATGGAGGCATGAAAAAACACTTCAAATGTGTGTATCTGTAGGCAAACAAATTATTTCAATGTATAAAAATGTTCTAGAAATCCATTCTTATATTCTCTGAATTGGCAGTTAGGAATGTTAGGAATAAGAAAGCTAAAGATGTGGGCATTTATGATGATTTAAAACACAAAATGCTGGCACAGAAAGAAAGCCAACTTATTAACGTAAACACATTATAATAAAAGCAGAGACATAAATGAGCCTTACTTGTGCACCACACTTCATCTGATTAAATTACATTTTACAAAAATCCCAACTTTCATACCATTCACAGGAATGATAAGAAATACAAGACAATTAAGTTGCAAGATGATTTATGACTCCACAATCCCCCACTTCTCAAGAAGGGCACAGCAGGTCAGTCCCAGAGTAAATTTACAGGTACTCATCCATTTATGCAGGTTTAATGTGAAGGATGCTATGGTATCATTCTGTTTAACTTGCAGACCAAAGATGCTTCAGAGGTTGGTAAATGTTAGGCAATAAATGTTTCTCTCCAGTGTATTTTACTTAAGGGGTCATATAAATTTTAGTCTGTAGTTCTGGTATTACTGGAGCTATTTGGCTTTTGGAGATGCAGGAGATGAAAGAAGATGGGCGCCCTAATGTCATGTAAATCAAGTAAAGATCACCATGCGGGAGCCAATAAGAGTTTTAAGCCTTTCCTGGGGGCCAGCAATCTTCATGGTTACGAAACTTTCTTACCTTTCCAGTTGCTTAATATGTCTAGAATGGCATATCCCAAAGGGAGCATTGTACTCATTAAATTTTTTAATTAGGGCTGCATAAAAAGAGACTGGATAATGTCCTCTTTTCACCTGGATGATATGCCTTTAGATATTAATTGAGCTAAACAGAATGATTTTCTGAGTACTGCTTCCTTCATGGTGGATGAAGGAGAGGGAATTATCAATGCAGGTTCTATACTCTTGACTACTTTATCATTTTGGGGTGGTGTATTAGCTGTACTGTACAATGAAGGAGAGAGCTGCTTACCAATTGTCAAATATTACACTTTTCACATTTAATTTTGGCCCTTTTTCTGTAAATCACTTGTTTATGAGGGTGCTCAGTGGGAAATTTTTCAGTGATGCCCAATTTATAGTCATCTGAAAACAAGGTCCTAATTTAAGATCTAGAGATTAGAGAAGTAGATTCCAAAAAAGGAGGGGTCTCCTTTCTGAGCCCTTGGTTACCTTCATACTTTCTGAGGAGGTATCATTCAGTCAGTTGGCTGCTCACTTCACCATGTATGGCTCTATGGCGTATGGTGTCAAATTATTTGGCAAAATCCAAATATTCTGTGTGAATAGAATGACCAAAGAAGTTAACTATAATTTAGTAGGCAGGATCACCTTTGGAGAGAGCCAGACTGCTGTGGGTCTAGCTTGATGAGTTTTTTTTTTTATATAATAGTTTGAGGTCAAATCTAGTGGGTTTCATGGATTTGCAAATCGGACCAGTCAGTTTAATGGTCTATAGATTCCCAGCTCAAAGCTAGGTTCACCCCAGGGGCATCAGTACAGCATTTTGAGCTCAATAAGAGCATGTTGGGAACTGTTTATTACACATCCAGGTAAAGTATCTGATCTTATGGAAGCATTGTGTTTTTGTTTTAGAGACCAAGCACCTTCGGTGCATTTTCCTTTGTGATATTGGGAAGTGTGTAAGGGATTTGCAGAATTAAGATAGTTGTTTCTGGGGTAAGGTCTGCACTAAATTTGTCTGGCCAGCTTCTGTGTTTTATACTTTCACCTTCATCATCAGCTTCTGGAACCCTTCCTCACTTTCAGCCATCAGACTAGTGTCGTCTGCATGTCTGAGGTTATTCTTATTTCTCCTGCCATTTGTGATTCCAGCATCTGAATCACACATTTCCTGTGATATCTTCAGTGTATTAATTAAATAGGTAAGCCAGCAATATGTAGCCTTGTTCCACTCCTTTTTCAGTTTTGAACCAATCACTTATTCCATATTTAGTTCTACAGGCTGGTTCTTGATTTATATATAAATACTTCTGATGGTAAATAAGTTGTCTTGGTATTCCAGTTTCTCTATAAGAGCTTGTCACAGTTTGCTATGGTCCACACATTCAAAGGCTTTACAGCAGTCACTAAAACAGCAGTCAGTATTTTTCTGAAACTCCATTACTTTCTCTTTTATCCACTGGATGTTGGTAATTCCATCTCTGGTGCCTCTGCCCCTTCTAAAACCAGCTTGTACAGCTGCCAGTTCTTGGTCCACATATTATTGTGGAGCCTAACTTGCAGCAGGACCTTGAGTGTATTACCTTGCTGTCATGTGAAACAAGTTCTGTACTTCAGTATTGTCCTTTTTGGGAGAGGAATACAAAATGACTTTTTTCCAGTCTGTCACTGTCTTTTTACCCCCCCCCCCCCCCCACATTTGCTGGCAAATTTCAAGGAACTTTGCAGGATTTTAAATAACCTAACTGGAATTCCATTACTTCCTGCAGCCTTGTTACTAGTAAAGTTTTTAGACCCCATTTAACTTTTTTTTCTCTCTCTCTCTTCCCTCCCCCCTCCTGTCTCTCTTCCTCTCACTCCCTCTTTTTCTCTTAACACTTTTTAGATGTTTGGATTTTTAAGCACTTTGACAAAGGATGTTTTGAAGAATCCTTAGCGCAAAAGTTATTTGTATCAGACAGCCCTCCCCATTTATGGAAATATGTCAAATTTAATGTCAGTCTAAAGAAAGTAGCTTTTGTCAAAACTCAAGCCTCCTTTTCCTTCAAAAAACAAAAAAAGGATTTTGTAGGAGACAAGCCACCTGTACTTTCTCATATGCCACTTTACCTTCTCACAATTTTGCATCCCTATAATTACTAACTCTAGAATTACAGAAAAAGTGTGAGTAAGCAGAAATAACCTCACCCACCTTATTCTGTAATCTCACTGCAAATTAAAAAACGTTAAAACACTTTCCATACTGCATAAAAGCACTATCACTAATCAGAAACCCCTGACTACTAAAATAAAACTTAATACTTCATAAAAACCTTTTGTGAAATGAATGCGTCTTGATTGACAAAAATAGGGAAATGCATCACCAAATTACTTTTTTGACTGAACGGGAAAATGACAAACTGAAGTGAAAGCCAAATATTATTACATCTCAGATGCCTAGGGCATCTTTTCTCCTCACTAATGATGGTGAATGATCAATGGAAACAAAACTGTGTGCTAAATACTTAATGTATTAAAAATATTTAAATGCCTCAGTCCACTGCAGTTTATATAAAAATGCAATACAACAAACTGTTAAAAGGCAGCAAGTCCAAATTAAAACTGGTGGAAATACTAGAAAAAGATTTAAACTAAAAATGTAATACTTTTAAGGTAGCTGATGTACCATTGCTATGATGTAAAGTCTCCTGTAAGAGATTGGTACCTCAGGTGCCTCTTTTTGCAGTATTCATTTTCTCACTCAAATCTAAGAAGGTAACTGGTTCCAGTGAGGCCAGGCCAAGATCTACAAACGTTATCCTGCCGCATACCTCCCAACTTCTTAGCTCAACAGTTCTCGAGAAAGCAAAAAATAATGGGGGGGGGGGGGCACAAAGGACCAGGATCAGGGACATATTTTAAATATTGCCCCAATAGACATAGAAAGTTGCTAGGATAGCTGGATTGCCATCACCATGCATTTTGTTTTGAAGGACATGAATTCAAATTTAAGTCATTAGTTAGTGACTGCAATCCTAAGTGATTTGCCAGACAACCACACATTTTATGAGCATCAGACCATAAAATGTAGTAAAACTTTGGATGTTCTGAGAAATTCTGGACATTTGAGAGGTGCGTCCTGCCATAGGGCTTCAGTCTAGTCTGTGGAACAGCCAATAGCCCGGGAAGGTGTCTAGCCAGGATATATAGGGTCCATGAATCTCCTTGAGATTAACAGGACTCAGACTTTGAAGGGCATGGTAAGTAAGGGTCACTTTTCTAAAGACATGTCTAACTGTGAATGGAAGTCAGTATTGATTCTGCAAGACAGGAGCAATATAACTAAAGCAAGAAATACTAGTCAGGATTCTAGCAGCAAAGTTCTGCAACTGGACCAGATCTTTATTCACAAGCCCAAGGCAGATGATGTTACAGTAGTCCAGACATGAGGTAACCAGTAAATGAGCCACCAGTGTCAAGTCCAAAGATGGAATAATTTGCTTAATCCCTGAATAAGTTCTTCAAGTAGAAGTAAGCTGTCTTCTGTAAAACTGCTACCAAATTATCTAACATCAGCAAGAAATGCACTCAAATTGTGAACACAAGTCACATATTTAAGCTTGGTTAACCCCAAATGTTTTCTAAGAGTAAGCAAAGAAGGATATGATTAATGAACTGGGTTGAGCTTAAGATAACTGAGCTTTAGCCAGCTACAGGTCACTTCCAGACCGTTCTCAGAAGCATTCAAATGTGGCACAGAATCCAGAGGAAGGAGAAGTAAGGTTGAATATCATTAAAATATGAATACCCTGAGAGGTGAGACACAAACTGAATGAGAGGGGAGCAAAAATAGAATCCTAAGACACACCGCAGTCCAGGGAGAGAGGCAAAGAGGAACCACAAAATGGCCCAACAGGTAGGAGGCAAACCAACTCAAGTACAGAACCTGTAAAAATCACAGTAATATTTGAAGTGATCTGTAAGGATCCCAGGTTTTACAAGATCAGAAGCTTCCAGTAAATCAAATAGGCTGAATATTGAATACAAATATTGATATCATGCCATCAGTACATTATTAACTAATTGGATGAGGGTAGTTTCAGTACTGTGCCTGGATTTAAACCTGGACTGGCACGCAGATTTGTTTAGTGAAAGTAATTTCTCTTGAGGTTGTGCTACCTGAGAGAGTGTTGCATATATTAAGTAAGTAGGTGCAAGGGGCAAAGCCCTATTTATTCGTGGAGTGGTATGACATCTAGGCCCCAGCCCAGCCCAGCCCACACACACACACGCGTCATGCAGTGCTGCTATCTAATTACTTTTAAGTGCTTTACAGTGAAAAATTCCATCAGTAAATTGGAACATCATAGACAGTACTATATCTGAGCAAGGCCATAAGGAAATTGAAAGAATATCTGATCATGTGTGTTGAGATTTGAATGGGCTTACATATGAGTAGTGGTGCCCATAAATATAAGACGTATAATGGTACTGAAAGCAAATGTAAATTTCAAGTGTCACAATTCATAATTGTGAGCGAAAATATGATGTAAATCTCCTGATTCTCTACTCTCCCCTTCACCAATAAGGCACCTTTGTCTTCCTGACATTATTTTCCCTATTATAATATATTTTTTATTTATTTATTTAACATTTGTTTACTGGGAAAGTCCGACTTGGAACGAAGCCAATGTTCAGTGGAGGCCCAAGGAGAAAGGCTCCAGATGTGTATGTCTTTGTAACATGGGAGGAAACCGGAGTGCCCAGAGGAAACCCACACAAATGCAGGGGGGACATGCAGACTTCACACAGAAGGCACCCCCAGCCGAGAATCGAACTGGAGAACCTCTTACTGTGAGGTGACAACGCTACCACTGCACCGTCCATATGTGAAATTTCTTCCACATTTTACATATTGTATATAGTTAATTTCTTATTTTTGCTATCTTTTACACTTTGCGCTCTATCATTTCACTCCTTAACTTAACCTACCCATTCCTTCCTGTAGTCCACAAGAATTTGCACTATATTATTATTACACTTATTGATTCACTGATATCTACACACAACATTTTGTTTGTATCAATAATACTGCTTGTTAGCTTAGTTGTCTACTGTCATTTACATTTGTTCAGGCTGATACTGAAAAAAGTCCATTTGGATCAATTCTCTAGCTAAGTCACCAAACTGAATGAATGAATAAATGGAAAATTTTAATTCAATTATAAAATTAAATATTTCTACAATTCCTAACATTAATGAAAAGGTTTCAGTCAAGCCAGTGTTAAAAAGGGAGATGCCGAAGTGTTAATTATATAAAATGCATTAATTATATAGTTCAGATATAAAAAATGATCTGTTGGTAGGATATGATTTAATGGGTCTACTTCATGTGACCTAAAACTCATTTCACTGACAATGAGTACTGGCAGTCTGTAGAGCACTGTAAGGCAAGTAAAAGGTATATGCCCTGTTCCCCACTGTAGTGTGATCCTGGAGTTAGAATATATAGTTGGGGGTGGCGGGAGCACAGCTTTACTGAACAATATAAAATCAAACCACATAATATATCATTAAATTAGGTGGGTGGGGCTACGCCATTCACCTCCCCCCTCCACACACACACACACACACACACACACACACCCTACCTATGTATTCTAACTCCAAATGAATTTCGATCATATGAAATTTAGGTCATATGAAGTAGACCCGATTTAATCTACTGAAATGTGCTATACACAAAAGCTCATTTCTGTTTGTTTTTATTATAATTTATTTCTCAGTAGACTTTCTGGTTTTCCTATGCCAGCTCTTTCTTTTTTTAATTTTATTTTGCTTTGTAATCTATTGGCTTGGGATAGCTGATGATCTGTTTTGGACATAATTCATGATGATTCCTGAGTTCAGCCCTCATACCGTAGGGTACTTAACTCAATGTAAATTGCATATCATTCATCCCAGCAGTGCCCATTTGCTCAGACTATCCATTCAGGGCTGAGTACCTAGGTAGTGTTTTGTCCAATACTTTAGACACACTTTTGATATGGGGAGGAGCAAAGATCCCCCATATTTTTCACGTTGCAGGTTGCACTTCTGCAGTCCCATAATTATTTGTAAATTAGTAGCAACCTGTAAACTTCATAGAAAGCCATAAAAGTACAATCTTTTAAAGGTTTAGTAATGGGCCCTTCTTTCACTCCATTTCATGTGAACAGTCTTACTACAAAGATGCTGTTGAAGCAACTAATGCCCTACTTATTATGATTTCATGGTAAAAGTGATGAGTAGATTGTTGAATATTGATACACATAATGTTAAAGATGCATAGTTAAGTCATTTGTGTCTGATGCATGTTCTGAGTTTTTAATAAAATTTGATACATTAATAATACACTTCACAGGTGTTGGTGCATTGCAGAGATTAAAGATACAAGCAGTGGGCCTCAAGAAAAGTCAAGTGAGGTAAAAAGTTCAAATGAGTGATCAATGAGTGGTCCATCAGCTAATACCAAACAGTAGTGTCTGTATATTTTGTCACAAAACAAGACTCATTATGGGCATTATCCCTTGGCATACCTCTCAATTGTCCCTGATTTTGACTCAAATTTTAGTCCTCTCCCTCTTAATCTCTCCTAAAACTGGTGACTTTTGGAGAAAAGGTGGTAAATTACACTAAGTAAATTCTGGCAATAATTAGTTGTAGACTTATAGACTTCTTTTACTTCAGAAAATGCGTATTAATTCAGAAAATGTATATTAATTCACATCATCTTATTATGTCAATGTCTCAAGTTAATAGCACTGATATTTTAAAAGTGTCCCTGCCTAGACAGGAGCAGAGAGAGTGTTCATGATTCTGTTGAAATTCATCCCTGATTGGTTGAGAGCTATGTAATTTAGTGCTAACAGTAAGCTCTGCTTCTCATATGGTGGCTAATAAAGTAATAAGACAGCAGCCAGTATTGTTAGCACTTTAATGTAGCAGTAATTATGTGGTTAAGATAGTTTACTGACAGAGAGATGTGGCAACTTTCAATTCTGGTGGTGACCTGGAATCAGATGTGTGAGCCCTTTCAAGTAAATCTGGATCAGTTAGCAAAAGCCTAGCAGTCCCTTCTCATGAGTGAGGGTGTGGAATTGCCACACCTGTTTTTACCTCATTAATTTTACAAGTGGGGGATGACTCTCAGAGCACTGTGGGATGAGCAGGATGAATTCTGTATGGAACTGAGCATACTCTACTTTTATGGCATTTCTTGTTCCATGCAGAGTGTGACAGGTCTGCCATTATCTACAGGAAGTCCACCACAAAACATGACCCACAGGAAGTCCACCACAAAATATGACCCACAGGAAGTCCACCACAAAACATGACCACCACTCAGTCATTAATGCCATGTGTTCCTTAGAATGTACATTTGAAAGGATTTCGGATTACCTTCCCATCTTCATTCTTTGCCTTAGGAATAAATCAGCACACATATCCCAGACCACTAGCTTCCAGTTAAGTGGTGATCAAAGAAGGACAATAAACAATTGGAGGCTGTGGTGAGTATTCCATGACTAGAAACATTGGAAGCAATAAACTAAAAAAACAAATAATTAATTCAGTGGGTCATTGCTTGGCCTCTCCCTAGATTATCTATATGAAACTTAACCGCATGGAGCCTATCCATTTTTATTATAAAAAAGTAATGCATTTCTTTGAAGGATACCATCAGATTATAAGTGTATTGTAATTTCTAGGGCATTCGCATTTATTATACTATGGCATCAGAGATTCTAGCATTCATTGAAATACAGTATATGTTTAGCTTATTTTCTTTTGTTAAACAAGTGAGTAAACTAATTCAAATGGTCAATTTTTTGTCCAGGAGTTGAGAAATGCACACAACAGAGAATGGAGGAAAATGTAGTCGCACAACTGAGTAAAGTGATGATATGTTTGTTTAATAAATAACCATAACTCGTTTATTTAATTGCATATTTGTTAATCAGAGTTGAATACTGATCTAGCTGGGCTGTTTTCAGGTTCAGCCTGGGTGTACATTTACATGCACAAACAATATGAAATACGTTTAAAAGATGTCCAATATTTTCAAGGCAGATGGACAACTTATTGGAGCATACGTGGTATACTGATATTGAAGTTTAATATAGCAAACTGTGTGTAGCACTTGTCGATAACATGGATCTTTAGATGTAGCGCTCGTAGCATGAGCCAAGTCTGTGGAGTTAGAATAAGTATATGTTTTGAAGTTGTTAGTCAGGTGCGTAACATAGAGGCTACATGACCTATCCTGTGTTGAGGCTGTTGAATTTAGCTTATTTGGAAAGGTAACCCTTTAGATATTTCCTGAAAGTAGAGAAGGAAAGGTGTTGCTTTCTTGTTTGGGTATGGATTCTCAGCCTTTCGGGCCCATGATAGAGAAGGCAAGCTTTAGTTTTGTGAATATGGTGAGGAGGTTGCTGGTAGAGGTGGATAAAGACCTGAGAACTGTGTAGGGACTGCCTTTGAGAGTCTGGTGGTGATGGAGGAGATGAGTCCTTGTTGATTAGTCTGAAAATCATGGACGCTAACGGGAGGGTGATTGGTGGGATGTGTAGCCACTTGGCACTGGTCTCTTCTGCATAAAAAGGTAATTAATCTGTATAGGTAGTTAGTGATGGTTTAGTGTTGATGATTTTTTTTGAAGAAGAAGATGATGCTGTTAGGAGAGGGCATATTCAAGTTGTGGGAGAAGGACACATTTCCCTATAGCAGTTTTGCCATGGTGAGACAAAAAATGATTTTCCCCCAGAGTAGTATTTGGTTTACTTTAGTCTTGGTTACTCGAATGTGATATGTAAAGCTGACAGAGGGGTCTCACCTGGACACCTGGAAATTTATAACATTCAGCGTTTTCAATGGTGCCTTTATTGTTGATTGTGGTGCTTTTCAGTATCTGAGGTGTTACAATTTTCTTTTTAGGTTTTTTTGTTAAATGCTTGCCTAACCTCAGCTAGTAAGCTTTGCCCAGCCATGTTATAGTCTGAAGTGCCTTGCCATAGTGTTCTTTGCATCTTTGTGATACCTTTTCAAATAGAATATTCCATTTTCTAAAAATCTTTGTATTCTAATAAGCTGATATAATGTCCCTCTGCTCCAGTCTTCCTACAAGTCCTTCCCTTTGCTGCACTTAATTTTTCTTATTTGTTAACTGTATAAGTGGTTTGGAGTACAAACTTTTTCAGTCATGGGACTTGTCCAATAAGGAGAGCATGTATAGTATACAATGTATATAACAGGAGAGCATGTATAGTATACAATGTATATAACAGGAGAGCATGTATAGTATGTAATGTATATAACAGGAGAGCATGTATAGTATGTAATGTATATAACAGGAGAGCATGTATAGTATGTAATGTATATAACAGGAGAGCATGTATAGTATGTAATGTATATAACAGGAGAGCATGTATAGTATATAATGTATATAACAGGAGAGCATGTATAGTATGTAATGTATATAACAGGAGAGCATGTATAGTATATAATGTATACAACAGGAGAGCATGTATAGTATGTAATGTATATAACAGAAGAGCATGTATAGTATGTAATGTATATAACAGGAGAGCATGTATAGTATGTAATGTATATAACAGGAGAGCATGTATAGTATGTAATGTATATACCAGGAGAGCATGTATAGTATGTAATATATGTAACAGGAAAGCATGTATAGTATGTAATGTATATAACAGGAGAGCATGTATAGTATATAATGTATATAACAGGAGAGTATGTATAGTATATAATGTATATAACAGGAGAGCATGTATATAGTATGTAATGTATGTAACAGGAGAGCATGTAGAGTATGTAATGTATATAACAGGAGAGCATGTATAGTATATAATGTATATAACAGGAGAGCATGTATAGTATGTAATGTATATAACAGGAGAGCATGTATAGTATGTAATGTATGTAACAGGAGAGCATGTATAGTATGTAATGTATATAACAGGAGAGCATGTATAGTATATAATGTATATAACAGGAGAGCATGTATAGTATGTAATGTATATAACAGAAGAGCATGCATAGTATGTAATGTATATAACAGGAGAGCATGTATAGTATGTAATGTATATACCAGGAGAGCATGTATAGTATGTAATATATGTAACAGGAGAGCATGTATAGTATGTAATGTATATAACAGGAGAGCGTGCATAGTATATAATGTATATAACAGGAGAGCATGTATAGTATACAATGTATATACCAGGAGAGCATGTATAGTATGTAATGTATGTAACAGGAGAGCATGTAGAGTATGTAATGTATATAACAGGAGAGCATGTATAGTATATAATGTATATAACAGGAGAGCATGTATAGTATGTAATGTATATAACAGGAGAGCATGTATAGTATGTAATGTATGTAACAGGAGAGCATGTATAGTATGTAATGTATATAACAGGAGAGCATGTATAGTATATAATGTATATAACAGGAGAGCATGTATAGTATGTAATGTATATAACAGGAGAGCATGTATAGTATGTAATGTATATAACAGGAGAGCATGTATAGTATATAATGTATATAACAGGAAAGCATGTATATAGTATGTAATGTATGTAACAGGAGAGCATGTATAATATATAATGTATATAACAGGAGAGCATGTATAGTATGTAATGTATATAACATGAGAGCATGTATAGTATATAATGTATATAACAGGAGAGCATGTATAGTATATAATGTATATAACATGAGAGCATGTTTAGTATGTAATGTATCTAACAGGAGAGCATGTATAATATATAATGTATATAACAGGAGAGCATGTATAGTATGTAATTTATGTAACAGTAGAGCATGTATAGTATATAATGTATGTAACATGAGAGCATGTATAGTGTATAATGCATATAACAGGAGAGCATGTATAGTATGTAATGTATATAACAGGAGAGCATGTATAGTATATAATGTATATAACAGGAGAGCATGTATATAGTATGTAATGTATGTAACAGGAGAGCATGTAGAGTATGTAATGTATATAACAGGAGAGCATGTATAGTATATAATGTATATAACAGGTAACCTGGGAAAGCCATCAACACATGCAGAAAATATGCAAACTCTACTCAGACTACAAGACAGGACTGAACCCAGACCCTGTATCTGTGAGATAGAGATCTTACCATCAAAATGCCAAGAAAATAAATACACAAATGGATGCAGCCACATGGTCCTCATGTTTCCTTGCAGGTATATATTTTATTTTAATTTGTTTTGCAGAGAAGGACACTGATCACAATTGACCCAATTTAAGGCACAGCCTATGTATAAAGGCTCCACATTTAACATAAAAATGAAAATATGACAGTTGAGATAGAGCAGCATATTTGAGATTATAAACAGCATAACTTATTTGTAGATAATGTAACAGAGATAAAGCTACCTAGCATA
>NC_056748.1:1110672057-1110768641 GCF_019279795.1 Protopterus annectens
TTATTTCAAGGCCTTCTACTAATTTACCCATGAGTGATAAATATCCGTTATTCTCCAGTTGCCCAGTATGAAAATGTCTGCTGTGAAGTATTCAAGCAATATTTAACTCATTATATCCGTGTGATACCTCCAGGTGCATCAGCAGTTAACCCCTGCTGATGCCTCTAGGCATCAAATATTGTTTGTTCATATTTGTATCAATAATTCCAGAATCATGCCATGTACAATGTCTTAAAAGTTTTCATCTTAAAGCTTACACAATGACAAACTCAACTGCATTAATATTTGACCTCTGTCTAGTGCATATAAATAGATATTAACTATTGTTTTTATGATATTAATTTATACAGATATAATTTGCACATTTTTCTAAATATCTCAACAACCAGGAAACATAGAACTCCTTAGCCTCATATGAAAGCTTTCAGGTTGATAAATAAAATGCTGCTGACAGTATGTGTGTAACTTGAATGGTTGCTGAGATATTGTAATTCATTTAAGACCTAGAACCTAAAGAATACTACCACTATAAAAATAGTCTGCACTGAAGAGTTTGCCATTTATACTTCTTTCATAATCCTTATGTTTCCAGAAGTATGAACATTTGTTTGAAATGTGAGGACATAATTTGATTCTGTCAAAAGGCTTAGGCTCCGCCCATTGGAAGTTACAGTACAAACTTCCTCAGCTCCATTGGAGTGAATGAGTTGCGTGCTCAATCTCCCTACCATACATTTTTACATTTTTTATTAAGTCATCAAGTAGGAGAATATGATATGAAAAGGTAGGGGAGCAGGGCATCTACAGCCACTTTGACCTAGATGCACAAAATAAAAAAAGTAACTATAACATAAATATACATGGTAAAACAACTAAACAATAAACCTGATCCAGTATAATGTGGTTAGTACAAACATTTGTATCAGTAGCAGAAGTGATCGAAACTCATCTCTTCTGCCAGAAGATTGCGCACCATGGGGATCAGGGAATTTGCCCCGTTCACACTGTAAAGCAATCTTGGAGGTGGTATATATAATTAGCAGGAGGTGTGGGAGCACCAGGGGGGCTTGCCTGCTACAAAAAACATAAGTGTTTTGTTTTTTTCAGTGGTTGGCTTTTGATCTTTGCAGATCGATGTTAATTGAATTTGAGTATTTTATCGCTATGGAAAAGGCCCATCCTTTTGCCATTATTCTCTTCAGCCCCTACTTCTGTTGGCTTTCCTTTTTCTCCTCCCTCTCCACCACTTCCAGCTGGCCCGTCTTCACTCCTGTACCATAGTGGAAGAGATTTTCCCTCCCTCCCCCTCTGTAAATAAACACTCCCCTCCCATTCCCACTGGTATCCTTACCTGTGAGTCCCCCACTATGACTGGCATACCACTTTATTCCTCCGGGGTTATGTCTACATGGTTTCTGTCCCCTTGTGCAGTTTCTAACTTCTTCATGACTTCCTGTGTTCTTTCTGACCACCTCTTCCATCTGAGGTCCTTTCTCCTTCTCCCAGGCCAAGTGACCCTCCCATCTTAATTCTCTCTGACATTTTCTTCATCATCATCACGTTTGGTTCGTCTTTCTACTCATCAGTCATTACAGCACTTGGTCCGTGTCACTCCAGCTTGGCTTCCTTTTCCTTGTCATTTATTTTGTAGCTAGTTCCCATGCCTTCTTCCATTTTTACCTCCATTGCTTCTTGCTTAATTCCTCATTGTCTTTGTTATCTCTCTTGTTTGCACTCTGCTTTCTACCTGTTGCCATGTATCCTTTTTACCTTCTTACAACTTGCATTGTGTACCATACACTTGCTGTTCCTTTAAATCCTGTCCTTGTTTTTTGTCACCTGAATAGCCAACCCACTACTAGCTCTAACTCATAATACTTCCTGAAATTCTCTCGTTTTCATGCAGACCCCTAGTATCTTCTCCCTCAAGGCTTCATAAGCAAACCTCCTTCGTTCTCTTAGAGACTTATCAGCTTCTGCCCTTCCTTTCATCTCCTATATGCATTGCTACCTGTCTCCATCATCTTCATTATAGATTAGCCCCTAGCTAGGCCTTTCCACCAGGCAAGTTAAGAGATGTATAAGTAGTAAGCAAGCAGTTAACACAAACTTCCTCTAACAATGCCTGAGACAAAAAAATAAATAAAAAAGATCAGCACCCATGGGCCTGCCATACACTGTTCTCCAGACTTAAATGTTTGAACAAAAGTTGTTCTGCAGGTTTGTTAGTTCGGAAATTCTTCTTTAATGCAGAACAATTAGAATCTTGTAAAAGTCCTTGGTAGCAAACCCTTGTCCCTTGTATCCCTGTCTGTTTATTGCCTCCTTTAAATCCTTCTGTGGTTCCTAAGTGCAAAAGAGACCAAAATATGGCAGTGAGAGAGAGAGAGAGAGAGAGAGCAGTAGTTGCAATTGAAAACTAGTAGACACCGTTCTCAGGTTATGAGAAGGCATGTTACCAGCTTGGATAGCAAATGCTGATGGGGGGAAGCACTCCAGATGGGATCCGCTATCAGCTGGCCTAATTTCATACAGTTGTAGATGGAACTTGGGAATGTGAGGAGTGCTGACCAGTTACTGGGTCAGACATAAAGCCATCTGCTTAGTCACACAATAGGCCTTACTTATGGAGGGCCTCCCTGTGATGTGCGGACACTGTGGATTCTAGAGTCTTGGAGACAGGAGGTAGGTGTGAAATATGGCAGTAGCTGTTGATATGATATTTTCACATCTTGTCTGTGGGTATTTTGCTCACTGCCTGTTCAAATCAAGGAAAGAATAAAAAAAACATTAAATATTGATAAGATGGGTCTAAGGCCATGTGCTGAAGTATTTGGATTCTTTAATGAAGCAAGTGGGTGGCTTCTGTCTGGTTTACTATGATTTGAAGGTTTTACAGAAGTTGAGTCTTGTGCAGATGTTCTTCGTGTTTCACTGTTGCAGTCATCACACTTTGGTTATCCTACCATGGGTAGCCCTCAGTCAGCCCGAATGCCAGAGGCTTAGTATTTCTGTGTCAGTTGCTGTCGCTCCAGGACTGACGTCAGGTCATCAGTGGAATAAAATCAGACAGCCGACACCATTACATCAGACTTTCTTGCTGAGGAGCCCAAACCAGAAACAGTTGGCATGAGTGCCGGTCGGCAGCTACCTGAGTTTTCATTTCCGAATTGATTTATTCTAAAGCTAAGTACCCCATTGGGGATCCTTTTTTCTTGCTCTAACCGATGTCAGAAAAAGTTAACAATTGTCTCGCCTGTGGAAAGCAAATACCACACCGAGATTTTCATTTTTACTGCATCACCTGTTTAGGCCCAGACCACAACGTCCCGGTTTTGTGCTTTGTTTAACGCCAGAACTTTACGTCATCGGGCCCTTATTGTAGCTAAATATTTTTGCTTTCTATCTCCGTATTCTGAAATGGCTTCGGTAAGCCATCCGACTACCAATCTTCCAAAAAAACATAAGTATAAAGATAGAGACAGACCGCACAGGTCCAAAACTGCCAACAATGCTTCTGCTAAGCTAGTCACCAGTTCGCCGGTCCTCAGTGAGGAGCTTTCGTAGCCCCTGATACCCGCTTTTGTGGATTCGCAGGCTGCTACCGAGACCCGTTCGGAGTCCGGTATGCCGCGAGACTCTTCTTTGACTAAGGATCCTGCGGATGTCTCTACCTTGGATGGGTCCAAAGCTGCTGAGCAGGCACTGGCTTCTGAGGAAGTTCTTTGCACTACCGATTCTCGACACAAACTGACGACTTCTTTTGCGTCTTCAGTTCTTTCTAAAACTACCAAGTTTCTAAGGCCCAGGGTATGAACTACGCCTAAAAAACTGATGACTCAAGCTCAAGCACCTGCTTCCATGCCTCAATCTCAAGTGCTTAAAATGGCAGAAGACCTTATCATGCTTATTAGGGGAAGCCAGCCTACCCTTTCTAAAAGAAAAAGAGACTTGTCCCCAGCAGTTTTATCTGACCAGGAGTCTGATGACTCTCAGATTTCTGAATATGAAGACATGCAACCCTTGTCTGCTTATGAGGAGTCCATTCCTTTTGCCTCTCCTCCAGAGGATTTTTCATTTGGTGAAACCCTACATACTGCAGGTATTACAGAGTCCCTGATTCTCACAAATTTCTTTTCAAGAATCCTACTGCTGACCCAGAGGTTCTCCCAAGGACCTAAAGGAATAAAAGCAACCACAGCTAAGAATCACACCCCCTCGGGCATTGAGTCCTGAGCTTTAGACAGATGGGGTAAAAAAGCACACACCTTTGCAACTCTTGCAATTAGCGCACTAAATTGTCAGTTCCAGATGAAATACCAGCAGCATACTATGGAACTCCTTAAACAAAAATATCTACCTTTCCGGCTTTAAGAAATAAAGAATTACAGGAGCTTATGCATTTTGCAAGCCAAGTTACTAGACACACCTTGCAATGTGGCTTTGATGCCCTAGAAGCATCCTGCAAGGCAGCAGTCACAGGTTCTGTACTTAGAAGACATGCTTGGCTTAAAGAACAGACCTTGCCAGACCATGTCAAATCAAAACTATTGGATGCATCATTGAACAAAGACAATTCATTTGGCACCAAGGCAGAAGGGGTCTTAAAAAATATGGAAGAAAAAGCTAAATGTAAGCAGACAGACTTCTTGCAGGTCCAGCCTCCAAGGTGCAGTAGGCATTGCCCTTCCAAGCACTGGTCCTTTCCGGCCCCCTCAAGACCAGCTCAGACAAGACCTAGGGGAAGCAGACCCCCCAGACAGCAGTCCCAGGGAATGCAGAGATCTAAGCAATGGAGTTCCTCCACTTCAAAAACAGGGAGTGCTAAGCCATCCCCTTATGGAAAGAACTCACAATGACTTTACACCTCCACCCCTTACCTCTGCCCACCTGCTTGTGCCCCTAGGAGGAAAACTCTCCTCCCATGCCAAAAACTGGGCCTCTATCACCAACGACTGATGGGTTCTCAACTTAATGTCCCAGGGATACAAATTTTATTTCCACACACTACCTACCCCAAAAGGGTTCCCAGAGCTTTCTCCAAACCAGTGGGCAGAGGCACAAAACCAAGTCCATTCCATGCTCTCCATGAGGGCAATACAGCCTGTTCGTGCAGACAAGGTAGGCCAAGGTTTCTATTCCAGGCTTTTCCTGGTACCCAGAAAAGAGGGCACCTGGCACCCAATCCTCGATCTATCAATTCTCAACACCTTCCTGGTGATACCAAAATTCAAAATGCTCGCCCTCCAGCAGCTTCTTCCTCTGATATCCACGGATGCTTAGTTAGCCACCGTGGACCTAAAAGAGGCCTGTCTACACATCCCAGTCAGGGATTCCTGCAAGAAATATCTATGTTTCAGAGCAGGATCTATGCACTTCCCTTTGGCTTATCCACTGCTCCCAGAGTTTTCACAAAATACTGGCTCCAGCCATTGCTTTTTGCAGACAAAGGAATATTCAAATTTACCCCTACTTAGATGACTGCCTGATTCAGGCAGACAGTCAGGAAAAGCTGTTACAGCACCTGACCGTTGTGAAGCACCTACTGACCTCCCTGGGATACACTACAAATGAAAAGAAATCCAAACTAGTACCCACTCAAAACATTGTATTCCTGGGAGCAAGCCTGGACACAGCATCCCAGATGGCATTCCTTACTCCAGAAAAACAAGCCTATCTAACAGGCTGCTTCTCTTAACTAGCCACCAGAACCCAGTTATCTGCAAGGAAAATCCTGCAAGCTCTAGGGTTCATGGCATCCTGCATTCTACTTATTCCATATGCCAGACTGCATATGAGGAAACTTCAATGGTACCTAAAAAGCCTTTGGTGTCAACACTGTCAGGACCGGGAAACTATCATACCTATAATACCTTGTCTAAGGAAATATTTTCTTTGGTAGGCAGCAGCATGCAACCACAACAAGGGTCTTCCCTTCTCACAACCCCACGCTGCTCAGACCCTAACACAGATGCATCAGATTATGTCTGGGATGCACACCTGGATGGCAGGTGCATTCAGGGCCATTGGAGCCCAAATCAAATACATCTGCACATCAACCAAAAAGAGATGCTAGGTGTTCAGCACCCTTTGACAGCTTTCAGACCCCTACTTTCCCTGGGGCTTGTACTGATCAAAACAGACAACACCACAGTGATGTGGTACATCAACAAGCAGGGAGGAACTCACTCTTATCCCCTCTGCAGGCTTGCCATGTCACTTTGGCACACTGCTTCAGTCATGCAAATTCACCTGCAAGCACAATTCCTGCCAGGCTCTCAAAACTCTCTGGCAGACAACTTAAGCAGAAACCTCCTAGACCCACATGAGTGGCAGCTGCACCACAGCACCTTCAATCTTGTAACCCAGAAATGGGGCACCCTGAAGATGGACCTCTTTGCCTCCCACAACAATCACTAGCTCAGCAAATTCTGCACCAGGGAACCTCACAGCAAGGCCTGGAAAGTGGATGCCCTATCCTTCCAATTGGTAAACCTCTCGATCTATGCATTTCCCCTTCTACCTCTACTTTCAAGGATACTACTAAAAATAAGGGAGGAAAAACCAAGAACAATCTTGATTGCCCCAGACTGGCCACACAAGCACTGCTGCGCAGTCTGTCATCCCTGCCAACCATGCACCTACCCCAGATCCCAACTCTCCTGACCCAGCAGAACAGAGAATTCATGCATCCACAATTGCAGACCCTGAAACTGGCAGCCTGGCTTATTCCCTGACCTCTCTTCCAGTTGCCAGTCTAAGCAAGCAAGTCCTGGATGTTATACGTGAGGCCAGATGCCCCAGCACTAGAAAATCCTATGCTGACAAGGGAAAAGGTTTTGCACCTGGATCCAGGCTAAAGGAGCTGAAACAGCAGAGCCCTCCCTACCTCTCATCCTGGATTACCTAGCAGACCTACTGCACAGGGGCCTATCCTTCTCTTCTATTAAAATTCATGCCTCTGCCATCTCTGCTTATTACAGCACAGAGCCACCTCTCTTTTCTCACCCTCTCATCAAACAGTTCCTAAGAGGGGCTAACAATTTAAGGCCACCCAGAAGATGCAGCCTCAGCAGAGTTAAAATTCCTCTCTTGGAAAACAGCCTTGCTTCTGGCCATCACTTCAGCTAGTAGAGTTTCAGAGCTACAAGCACTCATGGCAGTAGAGCCCTTCATCATTTTTCATGCTGACAGGGTCTCCCTCAGGACTAACCCAACTTTCATGCCTAAAGTGATGTCCAGTGTGGTTCTCAACCAATCTATTCATATGCCCACCTTTTTCCCTTAACCCACAACATAAAGGGAAAAGGATTCTGCATTCAGTAGATGTGCACACAGCTCAGATTCTACCTGGATAGGACTAAATCTTTAAGGAAAACTGACCAAGTGCTAGTCAGCTTTGCAGCAGGGGCAGAGGGCAAGGCCATATCCAAACAAACAATCGCCAAATGGATAGTACGCTGTATCAATTTCTGCTACAAATACCATGGGAAACCGCCCCCTAAGGGGGTCAGGACACATTCCACCAGGGCAACCTCAACCTCTGACTTTCTGGAGGCTGCAACATGGAGTTCTGTTCATACCTTCACCAAGCATTACCACATGCCTATCTTCTCCAAATACAGGGCAGGCTTTGCAACCGCAGTCTTGCAGAGCATCCTAGCCAGCCCCAGTTTTCTTGACTGCCTCCACCCTTTTCTTCAGCTTTGGGAATCAACCCAAATGTGATGAGTGCAACAGTGAAACACGAAGAATATAGTACAGTTGTGTACACTTAGATGTTCGAGTGTATTCACTGTTGCAGTCCTGGTTTCCCACCCTCCATCCCCCTGATCTCTCTCTCTTCCTCACTCCTTACAGGGATTTTTGGTATTTACTTTCTACTGGTGGTGTAACATAGCTCCCTATTTGCAGGCTCCTGACATTTGGGTCAAGAAACGCTGATGTAATGGCATCGGCTGCCTGATTTTATACCACTGACAACCTGACGTCAGTCCTGGAGAAACATTAACTGATGCAGAAATACTAAGCCTCTGGTATTTGGGCCGACTGAGGGCTACCCCTGGCAGGATAAACTAAGTGTGATGACTGCAACAGTGAATACACTCAAACGTCTACATTTATGGTAAGTGTACACAACTGTACTTTTTAGTGAAGCTGCAATGTGGGATAGGTAATCTGGGTACAGCACTTTCTATTCATGTAGGGATGTGTGGAAGTTCTCTGTTTCTTTAGGTAATCCGGGTACAGCACGTTTTGTTCATGTAGGGATGTGTGGAAGTTCTGTGCTTCTTTCAGGTAATCCAGGTGCAGCACTTTCTGTTCATGTAGGGATGTGTGGAAGTTCTGTTTCTATAGGTTATTCGGGTACAACACTTTCTGTTCACATGGGAATGTGTGGAAGTTCTGTGTTTCTTTCAGGTACAGTGCTTGGTAAAAATTCTATTAATGGAACCAGAACACTTACATTAGTATGCATTTTCCTAAGTGCCTTACTCACCACTCTGTTTCAGTTAGTCCTGGGAAAAAGAAGTCTGCAAAGGAAGCAATCGACATTGTGGGAACGAAACACAGTTTAAGTATGTCTATAATTGCAGTTAACCCACAGTGTTCCTGGATTGTAACATAATCTATGAGAAGATAAGAGGCCTACTTTTTATCTGTACTGCACACCGTTTCTTTCCCCTTCTCCTTATCTGTGCAGCATGAGGGATGCTACTGGCCATGATCTGTGAGAAAGTGACCGTTCCTGTTATCTCTGCAAGCCCTGGGGATTTAAAGTGGCAGTTTAATCTTTCTGATGAAAGATGAAAGCAGCATCTGTTACCCACACTGTCAATCCGGCATGCTTGGGTTTTCTAGTGTGAGGAATGGAAATGTATGAAAATAATCCACATTCCATAATTTATTAATCTTTTATTCTCTCCAAGACATTTCCAGTGATCACCATGCAATCTCCAAGGTTCCTGTTAAAATTGTAATCTTCCATATTTACCTTAAGTTGCTTTTAGGTTATTTTTTTTTTGTGCGTCTATTTTGTGACATTCTCTTTTCTTGCTATTTAACACTGGATTTGTGCTGCTATTATCTTTAGATTTAAATTAAATAATGTGCAGCCAAATGCACCGAATATCTCCTGCTCGGTAATAGCTGCTGTTGCTTGTTATATCTGGAAACATTCAGGGTATTAGTTTGGTTTCAATGCATGCCATAATTTTATACAACATAGAAATGAGACTTGTTGAATGTTATCACTGTACAGATTTTGATATTTTTTCTTAAGGGAAAAGTTCTGTATGATAGCAGCTCATTAAGCTCACCCCTGAATAAAATATTAACTGGCATTCTTTCTGCAGCTGAATTGTATACTCAGTAATGACCATAAACCTGCTTTTTGTCATTAAGTTTTGTGATGTTTTTCATAAACAGGCTATGTTCCTCGAAGTCCAGTCACCTCCAGTAGTGCAATGGTTTCTGTTCCCTTGTGGCATTTTACTAACCTATCTTTCAGTTAGACAATTTTTTTGCAGAAGCCAGTAGAACTGTTGGGTAACACATTACAATCTTGTTACAAAGATAGTTTGGGATAACAAAATTTGTGCAACTTTACATTTTTACTTTCATTTGTAGTCTGTATTAGCAACCTGTCGTAAATATTTTTGTAACATTACCATGCAAATGACCCAAGTGTAACAGGTATGTTTTATCCATCTGCTTATAAAGTCTGTGGTAAACAAAAGGTTGTCATCAGGGTTGCTCAGCTTATGAGAAGGAGAAGTGCATGTAAGGCTCTATCATTTAGACATAAATCAGAAGGAAATCCTCAAAATTTATTGACACCCTGCTATGCGAGTAAATATTTAACTATATCAGAACTGATGAGCTGGGCCATGCAGCATAGCAGAGAAACGTGTTGCAAAAATTCATGAACATTAAGTAATCACATTTGTCTTTGTGATCGTGTGAGATGTTAGCAGATGTTTGGATTCTTAGAATGGGTGTCCAGTTAGAGAATGGCATAATTATTCTGTTACTGTTTGTCAGTGCACTGTTCGTTCAATGCCTTGTACACTGTATGTTCCAGATCCATGTGGTCAGACATGTATTTGCCCACCAAAGGTTCTCCCTTAAATATTCCATGCTGGGTAACAGTCAGTAGTTCCTACCTTACATTTTTAAACATCTTTTGTTATCACTTATTTCAGTGCATTTCCTGTCCACATCAATTCAGGTGTTTTTTTCCCCTAGGAACATAATGGAGCAGTAAAGTAGAAATGTAGTAGTAGTCCTTGAGGTTTAACCATTCATTGTTATTCTTTTTTTTTTTCAAAACAGGTTTATTGTTTTAACATATAAGAGAAATATCATAACAATTTTATACAAGTAATTAAAAATAGGTATTATTATAATATTCAACAAAACAACTAAAGTATTTACAAAGACATCCACTACAATCAGATCAATTAATTAAACTAAAATACCATGCTATTGAAATTAAAATTTTTTAACAAATTTTGTAAATTATCCCATACAATAAAATAAGATGTTTTTCTGTTTGTTCTAGTCCTAATTGTGTTTATTTCCATATGGCACACTATATTCATAACATTTTTAAATTCATTGAACGAAGGAGGTGTATCTGAAATCCAATTTCTAGTTATTATTTTCCTAGCCACTGCTAGAATAGACCATAACAAGGGAAGCTTAACCTTTTTGACACTTTGAGGTACAGGTGTGTTGAATAATATAAGAGATTTAGAAATAATGAAATTATCTGTAAAAAGAGCCTGCAAAAATTCATTAATTGACTTCCAGTATTCTTTCAATTTTATACAGTCATAAAACATATGAGCCCAGTCAGCATTAATTTCTACATTACATCTCTTACATAGATTATCTTTATTATTTATTTTATTCATCATCAAAGGTGTATAAAAAGATCTATGTAAAAATTTCCATGTATAAAGTCTCCAGACAATGGAAGACGTAGTTCTATAAGCAGATTCCAATATATATTGTTTATCTTGTTGATTCATTCATTGTTATTCTAAGTGCCTGCTGCCACATAGAACGTAAGACTCCCCATAACTGAAATGCAATTGAACCATTGCTATCAAAGCTAGTGACTTTTCTACCACCTTGCCCAGCCAGCCAAGTGAATTTCCTAGGTCATCTTTGACTGCAGAACAATTCCTGGATGACTTCATAGTGGGAATCTAAATCCTTAGGAGCTGTGGTGCTTGCTTTGATAGTTAAGGTTCCAAGGACTGTTTTCTGATGAAAGTAGGAGTTTTTATGTTGCAGGAAAATCCAGGAATAAAAAAAAACTAAATTTGTCACTATTTATTTATTTCTGCAATATATAAATAGGTATAAAAATGAACCAAAGCTAAAGCAAAGATGCCATCTTTAAATTCCTTAAGTAAATTGCAATACTTGCTCTGTTTCTAAATGTCCTCAGATGCTGGAAGTGCAGAAATTTGCTGGGAAGCATCTCTAGTAAGCAAGCAATTCAAAATTATTGATTTAGTAAAATTTGCATTTTTGTTGTTGTTGGAAGGTATTTTCCTGGTAAGATATTCACTACCATCCTTGCAGCTACATATTTTTTGTGTTCTACATCAGAAATGGTTGTGGGCTTTCACTTTTTGTCTGTGTAGCTGAGATACGACCTTGGATCTAAAAATTCACCATGCGAGTTGCTTCATCACACCAGCACTACGTCATTTAGGAATAACATTAAGTTTTGATTGAATTTTTTTATGCTTGTATAGATAGTACAAAACTGTAAGATATAAATATAACAGCATTACATGTAGTAAGGGTCTGTTTAAATTGCTCCTTATGTCATTGAATTTTACTTTTACTGACTGCCAATTGATGCCATGTATTGATTAGTAAAACTGAGAAGAAAAATTGAGAAACAGCTTCCCTTACAGAAAATAAGTAAATGTATATATTTATATCTAACCTCACGACTTGAAGTAGGGCATAGAAGTTAAAAAGGAAGGCGATTCTTCAGGAAACTAGAATCCGCATTACTCAACAGTCCTTTAGGAAAGGCAAAGGCTTGATAGTGGGGTAGACGTAGCTCAGGTTTTGAGCATTTGTCCACTGAAGACAGCTGCATTTTCTTCTCTGTTCTTATCCCTCTGGGGCTAGGAACCACAGCACAAAGCCTACAGAGCTAAGAATGTAGTGTAGTTCACGGATCTCTATACCAGAGTCTTGCCTGGAGTGCTGAGCACGCCTTGGCAAGTGTAGCACCTCTTTGAGTCCATTGACTATTGACCTGCTTACACACAGCCACTCCACAGTGCCTCACCTACAACCTGACTACCTTTAATCATCCTGAGATGGAAGAGCCGAATATCATGGTTTAATGTCATGACCTGTTAATCGAACCCTGATCACAGGGGCTGCAGTCTGGACTAATTCATTCTATACTGAACTGGCTTTACTGTGTTGCTTTGTGTTACCTTTTATTTATTTTTTTTAATCTTGAAAACTAGCATCCTTGTATACTTGTTGCTTCTGATGCTGATTTGATTTGTGTAATTTATTTGGGATAGGAATATTAAAAACAATTATGTCTCAGTGGGTTTACTTCAAAACATCGAAAGCCTACAATATCAAAGACCAAATCATCGAGACGAAAACATCGAAACCTCACTTCACTGAATGGACGGATCATTGAATCCATTCCCAGGGTAAGCAAGCACTAATACCGCAAGTATTGAAAATTAAACTGTACCATCCCCAACCCACCCCCTCTAACTAAATATACACTACAGTTGGGAAAAGGGTAAAGTCCACCTTGTTGGCCAACAGGTTACTTACCATGGGAATGGATTTGCTGATCCAGTCATTCCTTGAAGTGAGATTTTGATGTTTTTGTCTCGATGATTTGGTCTTTGATATTGTGGGCTTTCGATGTTTTCAGGTAGATCCGTCTCAGATTGTCTGACTATAAGATCAGCATGGTTTTCTGAAACATTTTTGTACAAGCGTGTGATAAAGTGGCAGGGCTGAGATGAAACTGTTGCCACCATTTTAATAAGCTTAGTAAAAAGCATTTGTCAGTTATCTCACTCGTGTATTTTAACAAGTATTCACTACCAAAAGATCAGTTTTGGGCTGGGTCCTTTCCCTTTAGTTTTTTGTACATGAATCATCAGAATCCTCTTAGAAACTACTGCTAGCTGTCTCTGAGGTTTTTCTTCATGTGGTGAATTTAACTGTCCATTGTATTTTTCTTCTTGGGTAAATATTTGCCACCACAATGACCCTGTAACCTTGTTATCACTGTATCCATCTGTCTGTGGGTATATAGTATTCAGTACCTTTGCGCTCTTCAAAGTTAATTTTGAGATAAGAATGTCACAGTGTGTATTGGTGATCTAGCATTACAGAGTATCTTTTCTTTTAGATCTGCTACCTCTTTCCAGAATGCTATTAAAGAACAGCTGTGCATAAAATGAAAACCTGTTTTAATGCTTTTCATCTAATCTCAGTTGTCAGTGATACAGAAGCTCCTGGGTTACCTTTAAGTGTTTTTATGACTTGTTCTTGCCCAGAATGGCTTGGTGGTTGCATCATACTGCCATAGTTCTCTTTTGAAGAAACACTGCTTGTTCCAGTTAAAGTTCACTCACTCATTTTCCACATAATGTAACAGCTTATTGAGAATGCATTTGTGTACCTTCTCTGACTTGTCGGGAGACCATGTCAACACATTTTTATGAAAAAAAAATCCTTTGAATTTTTTAACTAAAGATTTCCTTGGAAATTTTTAAAATTTATTTGTTGCCGGTATTATTTTTACCCCCAAACTGTTGTCTCAGACAAAGGCCTTAAGTTTCCCGTCACTTGTGTCTGTGTATACTTAGTTATTGGCGAAGACCAGCTCACTTTGCTGGACATTGTTGGCAGAGAACATTTGTATTCATACTTTCTTCTGTTTCTGTTTCTCTTATTAATAACATTCTAGTGCATAAACATTTATTTCCCCCATGATTGAGCAACTAAAAAACTCATGGCAGCACTTTTAGTGCTCATGAGAAAATATGTGATATGTATTAGTTCCCCATTTGAAAAAAAGGGAGCTGCTACTGCATACTGCAGTTGATCTGCTGGAATTCATTCCGGTCATTTGGACATTTGGCATAAGCCATGGTATGTTGGCATGACACAACAAAGCTTCATGGAGTGGAAGTGAATTCTTATGTTTACTTATGGATCTGTGTGCTCCCTTTGTCACCCCTTCACCATAGTGTAACACTAAAAGTTTTTTCACAGTACTTTACAGCATATGAGTAACATACTTGTTAACAAAAGGGTTACCTGATGCATAAAGAACACGGCTGCTTATTTCTGCTGCCATTTTGACCCAAAAGTTTTTCAGGATATTTTATCAAATGTTTCATAGAAGTTGTATGCTGTTGTGTACAAAGTTCTTAGCACTGTTATAATTGCAGCCAAATGTTGAAGACAGATGACCTGGATCTCTAATTGTGACATACTTCAAAATGTGATAAAGGCAGAAGGGGTATTTGTCAGAATCTTCCAGGTTTCACATGGACTTTGTGCAATGTTTCTTTTTGTTTGCTCTTTGGACTTTTATGGTATGGTTAAAACAGAAGTTTTGTGTCAGCTGATTGTTCAAAGGCATGTTAAATATTCCTATAATCTCGGCATTTATTCGTTACTATTTATTACGGCCCAAATGTTTACTGACAAAGCACACATTTGTCACACACACACAGTTTTCATCCTAAATGTTTGTAATTAACATAAACATCTGCACATAAAATATATTTTGTTTATCAGGTTAGTACAGGGGTACAATAACTCCTAAGTTATTGTCTAGTGTATATATAAACTCAAGCATAATTGAGCAATAGCCCAGTAAACATGTTTGAAGTAAGAATTAATGCTAGGTGTTTGATCTTTTTACTTATCTGGGTACTTTTCAAGAAGTGTAGTATTGAATTTTATTTTACTGTGCTGCTTTGCACTTTACATATATTAAATGGTATCTGTAATGATTTATATGGTAAACTGTATGATTGTGCCCTGGTTGTGATTAACTTCAGTAGCTTCATAAGAAAGATGGCATATTTATTATGTCAGAAACTTCTTGTGAGAAGCTCAGAGATCCTGGACATTTCTGTTGTAGATTATTTTTCATTTTGTTAAAGCCAAACATTTTGCTTGCTAGAACATGGAATACAATTTTTTTTTATTTTTCTATTTTTGCAGAAAGTATATTGATTTTATGCAACCTTAACTCTTTCCACTAAAAGAACTTATTTGTGCTTGTGTGCTAGTTTATACAAGTTATACATGACATTTAATGCAGAATATGTGCATGTACTTGTATCTTGTATAGTTTTGTGTGAATGAATTTAAAAATTGGTGTGCAGTTTTTCAAAAGTCATAATCTAAATATTAATTGTATGAGTTTACTAAAACATTTTGACGAATCTTTCAAATGTCTGTATGACTGATTTTTCTTGCTTCTATCCTGTACGTAATATTGTGCCATATCACATGAGCAGAATGAGGGTATGCCAAGTGTGTCTGTTTACACTGAGCTTCCTTTTTTAATTTCTCCAAATCTTTTGGGTTTCTAATACCATGATGGGAATGGACCCCATTCCTAAGTCAAAGTACGATTACAGTTCATGAAATTAGTATCGTTTCACTCTTTGTCAGCCAAAAGTGCTCTTCACAGCACCCGCAGTGTGCCCAGTAGTGATGACTCCTGCAATATGTACGGAGTTACATGTATTGGTAGCATATCTAAAGATGATTGTAGACACTTTTTTATAAGACCTGTTGCTCCTACTACTATAGGAACAATCTGGGTATCTTTCTTCCAAATTGCTCTCATTTCTGCTTGCAAATTCTGATATTTTATGACTCTCTCTCTCTATATGCAGGACACTGTAGTCACTGGGTGTGGTGATTTCAATGATCATTGCTAATTTTTATCCTTTCTTGAACCACTATATCCAGTTTTCTAGCATCTGTCTTTTGAACTGTTGGCAGTGGATAATCCCATGTGATGCAGACTTCATCATTTTCTATGATGCTGTGTGGCTCATGTTGCCAGTGTTATTCAGCCACTTCAGTATCATAATGTTTGCACAATCCCCAGTGCAACACTCTCGCCACATTATTATGCCTTTCAGTATACAGTCCTTCTGTCATTAGTATGTCACAGCCAGAAATGGTGTACAACTGTTTCCAATTCTGTTTTACAAAACCTGCATTTGTCTGTTTCTGCCATATGTTCAATGGACTTTGTAAACCAGCGTGTACATAGCCCACTATCATGTCCCGATAGTATTAACCTTTCATCTCTTGGTTTGAATTCTCCTCTCCATAACCATTCCTGCATTCGTTCCTGATCAACATGAGGTTCTTCCAGAAGTTTTCTTGCAACTATATTTATGCATTTTCCCCATTCCTTGTCTTCTCAACTGGTTCTTCACCTTATATTCTTTTTTTTTTTGGCACATTCAGTTGCTGCCTGGTTTTTATCCAGTTGTGGGTTAATTTCCATTCCTGCTTGATGCCGATATGCTTCTGCTACCCTAAGCAGGGAAGTCATCTTAGATTTATTCTCCTCGTGTTTGAAAACTAACTTTTACTACATTTGGGTCTTGTGAGGTTAGCAGATATATGTGGAGTCCCATAACTGCAGATCTGTACATGTAGTCAATTTCAAGGAGGCCCATCCCTTCTTCGGAGCGGGGAATATATAATCTTGGTATACACTGATTTTTATAAATCTGAGATTGGAGACTGTAAAGTGGTGACCGGGGAAAGTGTAGTTAGGCAGCATAGGATGGTGGTTTGTAGGATGACGTTTGTGATCAAGAAGAGGAGGAGGAGTGTAAGGGTAGCACCAAGGATCAAATGGTGGAAAATGAAAAAGGGTAATTGTGAGGTGGAGTTCAGGGAAGAGTTAAGACAGGCACTGGGTGGCAGTGAAGAGTTACCAAATAGCTGGGTAACTACAGCAGAGCTAGTAAGGGAGACAGCTAGAATGACATCTGGAGAGAGGAAGGACAACAAGGAGACATGGTGGTGGAATGAGGAAGTACAGGAGAGTATACAGAGAAAGAGGTTGGCAAAGAAGAAATGGGATTGTCAGAGAGATGAAGAAAGTAGCCAAGAGTATAAGGAGATGAGGTGCATGGAAAAGAGGTGGCTAAGGATAAGGCATCTGAAGAGTTGTATGAAATATTGGACACTAAGGAGGGAGAAAAGGACCTGTACTGATTGGCTAGACAGAGGGACCGAGCTAGGAAAGATTTGTAGCAGGTAAAGGATAATGAGGGAAACATGCTCACAAGCAAGGAGAGTGTGTTGAGCAGATGGAAAGAGTACTTTGAGGGGCTGATGAATGAAGAGAATGAGAGGGAGAGAAGATTGGATGATGTGCAGATAGTGAATCATGAAGTGCAATGGATTAGGAAGGAGGAAGTAAGGATAGCTATGAAGAGGATGAAGAATGGAAAGGCTGTTGGTCCAGATGACATACCTGTGGAAGCATGGAGGTGTTTAGGTGAAATGGCAGTAGAGTTTCTAACCAGATTGTTTAATGAAATCTTGGAAAGTGAGAGGATGCCTGAGGAATGGAGAAAGTGTTTTGGTACCGAGTTTTAAGAATAAGGGTGATGTGCAGAGCTGTAGTAACTACAGAGGGATTACATTGATCAGTCACAGCATGAAGTTATGGGAAAGAGTAGTGGAAGCTAGGTTAAGAAGGGAAGTGATGATTAGTGATCAACAGTATGGTTTCATGCCAGGAAAGAGCACTACAGATGCAATGTTTGCTCTGAGAGTGTTGATGGAGAAGTACAGAGAAGGTTAGAAGGAACTGCACTGTGTTTTTGTAGACTTAGAGAAAGCATATGACAAGGTGCCTAGAGAGGAGTTGTGGTATTGTTTGAGGAAGTCGGGAGTGTCAGAGAAGTAATGTAAGAGTGGTACAGGATATGTACGAGGGTAGTGTGACAGCGGTGGGGTCTGCAGTGGGAGTGATGGATGCATTTAAGGTGGAGGTGGGAATACATCAAGGATCAGCTCTGAGCCCTTTCTTATTTACAATGGTGATGGACAGGTTGACAGACGAGATCAGACAGTAGTCCCCGTGGACTATGATGTTTGCAGATGACATTGTGATCTGTAGTGAGAGTAGGAAACAGGTGGAGGAGACCCTGGAGAGATGGAGATTATGCTCTAGAGAGAAGAGGAATGAAGGTCAGCAGGACTAAGACAGAATATATGTGTGTGTGAATGAGAGGGAGGATAGAGGAATGGTGAGGATGCAAGGAGTAGAGGTGGCAAAGATGGATGAGTTTAAATATTTGAGATCAGTAGTTCAGAGTAATGGTGAGTGTGGAAGAGAGGTGAAGAAGAGAGTACAGGCAGGATGGAGTGGGTGGAGAAGAGTGTTAGGAGTGATTTGTGACAGACGAGTACCAGTAAGAGTGAAAGGGAAGGGTACAAGAGGGTAGTGAGACCAGCTATGTTATATGGGTTGGAGACAGTGGCATTAACAAAAAGGCAGGACTCAGAGCTGGATGTGGCAGAGTTAAAGATGTTAAGATTTGCACTGGGTGTAACGAGGGTGGACAGGATTAAGAATAAGTATATTAGAGGGTCAGCCCAGGTTGGAAGGTTTGGAGACAAATCCAGAGAGGCAAGATTACGTTGGTATGTGCTGAGGAGGGATGCTGAGTATATTGGGAAAAAGATGCTAAGGATGAAGCTACCAGGTAACAGGAAAAGAGGAAGGCCTGAGATAAGGTTTATGGATGTGGTGAGAGAGGCATGCAGGTGGTTGGTGTGGCAGAGGAAGATGCAGAGGACAGGAAGAAATTGAAACAGATGATCTGCTGTGGCGACCCCTAACAGGAACAGCTGACAGAAGATGCTTTGTTGAGTATGAAGCATACTTCGTGTTTTTCTATCTAATCTATCCAGCATGTTTTGGGACTAGTCAATCACTGCAAAACTAAGTTAGGACAGGAAGAGCAAATTGGTTTATAGCTTGGATTTTGTTCCTAGATGTCAATGCTGTTTTCATGATTAATTTAAGTCTTCTAAAGTATTCCTTACTAAGTTTTATTCACATTTGTTCATGTTTTATTGTTGATCTTTTATCAATTCCCAAATATGTATACACTCCCTCTTGCTCAAGTTCTTTTATATCACATTCTTGTCCTAAACTGATGTTTTCTTGGTGCTGCAGTTTATCATCTGAAAAAGTTTGACAACTTGCAGTTGTACTTTCAGTTCCTCATCTGATGAACTGTACAGTTTCAGCTCCTCGACAAAGAGAAGATGAGAAGTCTTTACACTTAGCTATGGCCTAAGCTGTCAAGTAGACAACTTAATGAGGTTACAGGCAAGGTAGAATAGCGGCAGTGACAGAGAGTCACCCTGGAATATTCCCCTTTGAATTTTTATCCCTGGAATAATAATTTGTCCTTTATCGTGGCTTAATTGCAAACTGGTCTGTCACTGTTTCATGGTCACTAGAATGTAGTTGATCAGTGTAGGGTGTATATTATACATTTTTAAGCACTCTTTTATAGGTTCATAGGTTGGTACTAGGCTATCAGCCCTAGGGCCTGTACAAGCCTAGCCATACCAATTCCCTGGATATTTCTTCCCACAATATTTACTTCCCTGGACCCCTATCTAGCAGGGTGACTGACGTGATCCCCGGGGGAGAATTTCCTATCTCCCATCCAATCGTCAGGGTTCCTTTTGAAGAGGGCCAAGGAGGCACTCTGCTTGACATGTATAGGCAGTCTGTTCCAGAGTATGGGGAGTCTCTGGGTCAGGAATCTATCCCTCCAGCATGTTTTGTTCATTGTGATGACAAGGTTTAGATCCTTAGAGCATGTGGCTCTAAGGGATTGGGATTTCTTTAAGTGGAGCATGTCCAACAGCTCAGGGTTTGACATGGCCTTGTATATTAAGCAGAGATCGCCTCTGAGTACACAATATGCAACAGTTTATAGCTGGAGTTTTTTTAGATGGTCAGCATAGGGCATCTGTTGTAGGCCTGTGATTCTTTTTGAAAAGGTATTTCTGTGACCTTTCCAGCAGTTGCAGATGTCTTGTGAGGTACATAATGGAGAGTTGTACTCTATAATGGGTCTAATGAGGGATGAGTACAGTGGGACGATGACCTCCTTTTTTCTGGATGAAAAGTCCTTAGTGATGAGGTGTGCCACATAGAAGGATTTCCTGACTGTTTTGGCGATGTGGTTATCGAAGGTGAGACCACTGTCCACCTGTGTCCCTAAGTCTCTCATCACACTTTCGGTGTTTGTACTGCCACCTATGTTGTAATTCATGGGTACATGGTTATTCCCAAAGGGGATAACTATACATTTTCCAAAGGGGATAACTATACATTTCTTGGCATTAAGCTTGAGCCCATGGCTCCGGCACAAAGCATCTGTTTCTGTAAGGCCTTTTTGTAGAATATACATAATCATTTGGGGATTCAGTAATGGCTTCCAGTTTGCAGTCATCTGTGAAATTTGTTAGCCAGCGTCCCTAAGTGTTGGCCTGTACTTCACAGAAGTAGATGTCAAACAAGAGTAGTCCCCGGATTGAACCCTGAGGTACTCCACTTGTCACTGGAGCTGGATTTGGAGTCAGCTACTTTTACAGTCTGGGTTCTGTTAGTAAGCCAGTTGGCAACCCATCGAGTGACGTAGGGATTTTATACCCAGCTTACTAAGTTTATCTATGATTCCGGGGGGGGGGGGTAGTGTCGAAGGCCTTGGCGAGGTCCAGATAGGCTGTGTGGACCACCTTATCCTTGTCCACATATGACTTTCTTTTATTGCCCTTTTGTTCTATTGCCATAATTGAGTTCTCTTCTAAATGACTATAGACTCTATTGGCATCAATTCCAGTGTATAGTTTATACGTCATCGGAAGTTATTGGTCTATAATTTTTGGTGTAGCTTGCAGGTTCACTCTTGAGTTAGAAGCATAATTTTTTCCTGTTGTTAAGCCAGGCTGGTGTCTGTTCCAGGTGCACATATAAATAGTTCTTACTCATGTCTAATTCTTCATGCAAAGATGTTAATACTTTTAACCAAAAATTAGGTACTGCATCTGGGCCTGGGGTTTTCCAATTAGATGCTTTTCTTAACTTTGTTTCAATCTCTCTGGTTGTTGCTTCATCCCATAAACTTCTTATTTTTCTTTAACTTCTATCCATTTAGCATCTTTATTATGTTCCACAGGATCTTCATAGATATTTCTCCAAAATGCATCTATTTCTTCTTTTGTGGCAGTCTTCCAATTCCTTTCACCTTGTTTCCCAGTTCTCTGTTAAACTTTTTTGAGTCATCAATAAATTGCTTATTTTGTACTTTTCCTTTATGTTTATCTTCATATCTTGTAAGTTTTTCTACCTGTGCTGAAATTTTTACTTTATTTGTGATAGTGCACGACAGATCCTGGTCTGTTCTAATACTGTGCAATGCTTTTCTCACATCTTTCTTAGTATTTTTGTTGATCTGTTCCCTCTTCTGTAGTCTTCTAACAGTGACACGTCTTGTCTTGACTGCTTTATAGTTTAGGTTCATACTAGGCTATCTGCCCTAGGGCATTTATAAGCCTAGCCAGAGTGTGTGTGGCTTTCACCACCCCTTAGGATGAGAATACTATACCCATTAGTTTGCTGTGCCTCTGTCCAGCAGTGACACAGAGATGTTTCCCGGGGTAAACCTACGATCTCCCATCCACTCGTCAAGACTTCTCTTGAACAGAGTCAGTGAGGGGCTCTGCCTCACATGGACTGGGATTCTGTTCCATAGTGTAGGGAGTCTCTGGGTGATGAATCTGTCCCTCCAGCACGTCCTGTTTATATCCGTGTTGAGGTTTAAGTCTCTTGCTCTCGTGGCTCTGGTGGATTTGGATTTTTTGAGGTGGAACATGTCCATTAATTCCGGGTTGGACATGGCCTTGTATGTCAGGCACAGATCACCTCTGAGCAGACGGTATGCGACTGAATAGAGCTGGAGTTTCTTCAGTCAGGCATCGTATGAGATATGTTTGAGCCCCTTTATCCTTTTGGTGAGGAACTTTTGAGGTCTTTCCAACTGCTGCAGGTGTCGGGTAAGGTACATTCTGAATGGGGCGTTGTACTCAATCATTGGTCTGATAAGTGAAGAGTACAGAGGTACAATGACCTCTCCTGATCTGGATGTGAATCCCTTCATGATCAGGTGGACAATGTAGAAGGTCTTCCTAACCACTTTGGCAATGTGAGTGTCAAAAGAGAGGTTACTGTCAACTTGGGTCCCCAGGTCCCTGATAACTTCTTCCGTGTTTAATGGATTACCACCTATGTGGTAATTAGGGGTTACCTTGTTTTTCCCAAAGGGTATGACTATACATTTTTTGGCATTTAGCTTAAGGCCATGGCTCTGGCACCAGTTATCCATTTCTATGAGACCTCTCTGGAGGATGTCTGTGTCTGATGGAGTGTCAATTATGGTGCCCAGTTTGCAGTCATCTGCAAATTTTGTCAGCCACAATCCCCCTATGTTTGCCTGCACTTCAGAAAATTAAATGCCGAACAAGAGGGGGCCCAGGACTGAGCCCTGTGGGACACCGCTCGTGACCAGCTTAGAGTCTGACATGGCACCAGCAACTCTAACCCTGTGTGTTCTGTCCTTGAGCCACTTTGCAACCCATCTTGTGACATATGGGTTTACATCTAAGCTGGTGAGCTTTTCTATGATGCCCAAGTGGGGTATTGTGTCGAACGCTTTTGCTAGGTCAAGGTAGGCTGTGTGAACTGCCTTACCCTCATCAATGGCCTTAGTGACTGTTTCAAAAAAGTCGACCAAGTTCAAGAGGCAGGATCTGCCCTTGACAAAGCCAAATTGGGTAGGACCCAGTGTCTGTAGGTCCCCAATGTCTTTATTTATGAGTTCCATTATGATCCTCTCCATAGCTTTGCAGACAAGGCTCGTCAAGCTTATGGGGCGGTAATTTCCAGGGTCCGTAGAAGCACCGCCTTTGTGGAGTGGGACCACAGTTGCCGTACGCCATTCTTTGGGTACGTATCCTGTAGTAAGGCTAAAATTAAACAGCAGCCTTATGTGTGGGTTTTATTTGATATTTCCATGATGTTATTCGATTTTCTTTCCCTTACTACCCTGTGCTCTTGTGGTAGAACTTTATCAGCTATTAATTTAGCTGCACAGTAATATATCCTATTTATGTCTGTTTTATCGCATGGATATTTCTGAACAGTCATAACTACTGTGTTCATTTGTTTTATCAAACTTCTGACTTTTTGGGTTTTATTAACCTTCTGCAGTCTATTTTTTTCAATGATCTTGATATATATGTCTGTTCATTAAGTCAAGCAACTCTTGTCTTAGCTCATTTTCTTCCAAACTGAGGGCACATCCCTTGTTTTCCATTTCCTGAGGGCATTCTATACAAGGTTCTATAGCATCTTCCTGTGGCACCATCTCTTCAATTTCATCCTGTGCCATCCATTGCTCTATCATATGTGAACTCACTGGCCTATCACTCCTCAACATTGACTGCATCAGAGTTTCTACAGTTTCCTGTTCCTTCCCTCGCTGTCCAGCTTCAAGTGAATGTTTATACTGGTTTCCTGTGGAAGGCTCCAAATTATCTTCATATGGCACGTGACCAATTGCTTCCCGTTCCACTGGTTTCCCTTTAATTTGGATGTCCATTGCTCTATCCTGTTGTGGTGCTTTCTGCATTAGATTTTCTACACTGAATCCTTCACTTCGCAGGTGCTCCATAACCTCAGCCTCTAACTTCTCTATTACTAATCTCCTTTTCTACTTTTCCTGTGTCTTATTTTTTATATTGTAAAGTTTTTGATGTCCAGATTCCTTTGCCTGTATTTCTTTCCAGATATGTTTGATGCTACTCTTTTTGTATTGGTTATTTTTGCTTTCTCCTTTGCATAAATATTACACCATATTAGATCTCTTTTTCTTTCCCATGTTCATATTACTTTTTTATACTTTTCAAATATCTCTTGTTTTTTTTGTTTGCTTTTGCGCTTCCTGAGATGCTTCTTTCTCCCAACAGATCAATGTTTCTTGATCTAGATACTGTTTTTCACAAATCTCTTTATTAATTAACGCAATTTTCATTTGAAGCTTCTGAGAGTTTTCTTTTGGAAGTATTTTTCTTTCCTCTAATTTCTCTTACTTGTTTTGTATATCTTGTCTGGAAATTCTGGGCTTCTTGCATAGTAACAATACATAATTTCTTTCTTATCCTCAGTAGACCATTCTATTGACTTTATGGCTCTTCTATGGCCTGTCAGTTTTTGTGATTTTCGTGGACTGCTACTTCCTTCTGCAACAGGGAGGCCATCCCCCTGGGCCTGGCTCCATTGTAGGTATGTTTCCGTATTTTGAGGATTCTACGCTGTCATTTTTTTTCAGTCCTATCACAGGTGTGCTTACCAGGATTGGGCACTTTTTTATCCTCGGTCACCCAACTATCTCTTCTAATTTTTGACCTACTTCTGTCCGTGATATATGCTATATAAATGCAGTCCATATATCAGTGTTGCCTTGGTGTGATTTTGTATAAAACAGGGTCCACCTCATGAAGGTACTCACCAAGACTTGAGGATGAATTCAGTTACAGCACTACTCTCCTTTGCTTGCGGACTTTCATCTTTCCATTCGGATCCCAATGTGTTTACACTGAGCTTTCCTACATGGTGGTGGTGGCGATATTAGACGGAGTATTGCCGGGAAATGACTCCCATCTCATTTAACTGACTCCAGTGGCTCAGTTAAAAATACTATCTTTCATAGGGAAGACAAAAGTGCCTTCAGCATGTTTATATCTGCCCAATATAACAAGGATATTACACTGTATGCTAGTGAAAGTGCTTCTTTTAGGTAGCATTAATTACTTACTTGTTAATTTTATTTATATTCTTTTTGTTAAAAACTGTACCAACTTTACCTTGTAGTCAAGAAATTATACTTCATAGAGTAATAAAATGATATTTGCAAGCTGTGATGTCCAGCCAATACCCCACCAGACTGCAGACAATAAATGTGATGTCCCTTACTATCCTGGGTCAGCAACTAAGGAGCCTCAATCCTCACTACTGACTCCAATGTGAGATTGTCAATTAAACACGAGTAATATTTCATAATTTTCACCTAAGAACACAACAGGAACATGCTCAGTAATCTGGGACTGGACTGTATACTTCTGTCCTCCCCTAATGTAATTCCTTATTGCACACTTCAGAGCAATGTGTCCCAGTTTAAGACCTCTGATACACTCACACTCAAAGTAAATTTAAATCTCACACATCCAAACACTTCTGGGAAAGCCTGACACAGATTTCCAGCTGTGTCCCTTCCCCAAAACAACACAGTAATGCTGTCACCAATCAGAGTGTCTTCACTACCTTCTAAATGGGGTGTCCAGTTATGAAAATTAAATATCAAAATAAATGGTAGCTATGACCAGAAGACCAGGCCTTCAATGTGACCTGGGGAGTATCAAACAGGTATAAGCACTCTCTAATCTCTAAAGAACACACTGATTTCCAGCCACAATGTAAAGTACTGAAAAACATTTAACAATAAATAACATGATTACAAGAATGTAAATCAAAAACTTTCAGTAAATACCAGAATTCAGTCACCAGAGATGTAAACTTAAACTGTAGGGTAGAAGTCCATCATTCTAGAAAAACTCTTGCTGAATAACTAAACTTTCCTATTTTAACTGGAGAATACTGTCCCTACTCTAAAGCATAACAGCAAGGCAAAGGCAGGCTTACAGTTTTTGGCGTGTTCTTTTCTTCAGGTATCACTGCACAGCACTGTAACAGACTACTGCTTTTCGTAAACTGCTCAGCACTTGACTAAACTGTACAACTTAACAATCTCAACTGTCATATTTTTAAAAATAACAGCTGTTTTATAAATTTTGTTTTCCTCTCAAGTCAGGTGTTCAAATAATCATATAGCAACCAGGAACATTCTAATGACATCATGTACTGTTCAGCAGATTCTCCGCAGTACTTTACAATCTCCCTGTCAAAAATACACAATTAGAAGTGTATCAAAACACTGACAGATTCTTTAAACATTGTGTATACACAGGGGAAATGCTCAACATTAAAAAACTTATTTACATTTTCACAGTTAGACATGTTGGCATACAATACAAATTAATCTGAGAATATACACCTCTCCTGCCAGACATGCTAACACAGATGACAGTGTTTTCAGTTTTTTCACATTTCTTCCCAATTATGACTCGAGCACAATATTCAAGTGACCCTTGAAAACTGACGCGAGTCTTATCTAGGAATATTAACCCACTCCTTTCCTCTGCAGTCTGTCCGCATTGACATTATTAATCCCACTGTGATGTTGTATGGTGATATATGCTTTCAATCCTAGAGTTTACCTCAGTAACTTGGCATTTTGATTACTGACCCTATTAAGCAATGTTAAGGGGTTATGATCTGTGATTACAGTGAATTTTCTCCTATAAAGATAGGGCTGCAGCTTTTGCAATGTCCACACTTTGGCCAAACGCTCTTTCTCCACAGCTGCTTAACACTCTTCTCTAGGTTGGAGTCTGTGGCTCAGATAAACCACTTGGGTGCTTGGTGCTTTTCTCCTTCTGTGGAAACTTGACTGAGAACAGCCCCACCCCATAACTTGAAGCATCTTACCTGTACAATAAATTCTCTGTTGTAATCTTGGCTGGCTAACACGGGCAGTCTTCCTAAAATCTATTCTAGTTTTTGGAATGCCTGTTCACAATCTGTGGTCCACACTAGCTTGTCTAGTTTATTCTTCCTAGTTACATCCATAAGGGGTACAGTTATGGTACTGTAATTAAACACAAATTTCCTATAGGACCCCGCTGTCCCTAAAAATACTTTCACTTGTTTCTTAGTAACAGGAACTGGACACTCTTGAATAGTTTCCACCTTGACAGGTTCTGGCATAATTTTACCATTTCCCACTCTGTCTCCTAAGTAAGTGACCTCTGCCATACCCACTTGACACTTACTGGGATTGATGGTTAATCCTGCCCTACTTAATCTGTCCAAGACCTCCCTCACATGTTGGAGATGTTCCTGCTGGGAATGGCTGTAAATAGCAATGTCATCCAAGTATACTAGAACGTATTCCCCTGCTCCTTCCAAGATGTAGTCTACTAGCCTCTCAAAAGTTGCTGCGGCATTTTTCATTCCAAAAGGCATCCTATTAAATTCATATAAGCAGTAAGGGGTTACAAAAGCTGACCTTTCTGTAGCAGCAGAAGTCAAGGGTACCTGCCAGTATCCCTTAGTCAAATTAGTAGTGGTCAGATACCTACCCTACCCATCTGTTCTGGGGATTCATCTGTTCTCCGCATGGGGTATGCTTCTGACTCTACGGAACTATTAATTTTCAGTAGTCCACACAGAATGTCACATTACCATCCTCCTTTGGCACTAGCACTACTGGGGAAGCCCAAGGACTGTTGGACTCTTGAATTACCCCCAGTTCTATAATTTCCCTTATTTCTTTGAGTCTGCTTCACTTTCTCAGGTACTCTATAAGGAACCTGCTTAATAGGTTTTTGGGGTCCTGTGTCCACATGGTGCTGCATAAGTCAGTACACACAGGTTTCCCTGTGAACATATCCCGAAATTCCTGCAATACCGTTTTTATCTCCTGTACTTGATTAGGAGTTAACTGCTGTGTGATCTCTTCCACAGAGGTGTCCGTGTCACCCAAAATATCAGTTACCATATCCCTTTCAGACTCTTCCTGCCATCCACTATGAATGCTCAACACTAGGGCCTCCCTCTCGAATAAAATCTAAAGGCACCCTCACCCTATGCCAGTATAACGACTCAAAGGGTGAAAAAAAACTGTAGATTCCTGTGGTACTTCCTGTATGCAAATAACAGATGGGGCAAATACTTGTCCTACTCCCTTTTAGACTGGTCTGCAAATGCCCATAGCATAGTCTTCAATGTAGAGTTTAACCTCTCCACAAGACCATTTGTCTGGGGATAGTAGGGGATGGTCTTTAGATGTTTCACCCCACAACACTTCCACAGACAAGTCAGCAGGTCTGACTTGAAGTTCGCACCTCAGTCAGTACTTCCCATGGAAAATTTCCCATGGAAAACCTACTCTGATTTGCTACCTTCCCTGCCTCAATAGATGATAGAGCCACCACCTCAGGATATCTGGTAACATAGTCTACTACCATCAAGATGTATTTCATTCCTGTAGAACTTGGAGTACTCAGGGGTCCCACATTATCCAGGGCCACACTCTGAAATGGCTCTTCAATAACAGGCAAAGGCATTAACGCAGAGCTTTAGCCTTGTCCCCTGCTTTACCAACTTTTTGGCACTGTTCACAAGTCCCACAATATTCTACCACATCCCTTGCAATCCAAGGTCAATAGAAATTTTGCACAATACATCTCTTATTATGCCCATATGGCCTGAGAAAGGAATGTCCTGTGCTATGCCTAAAAGTAGAACACAGTAACCTCTAGGCACTACCAGCTGCCATATTACTTCACCTTCTAGTCCACCTCCAGGAGTCCACTCTCTATACAACAAACCTATGTTCCAGTATAGAGACTCCCTTCTTCCTTGGGCCTCAGGTGCCTCTTTAGCAATCTCCCTCAAGCTTTGTAACATAGGCTCCATAAGTTGAGCCTGTCTCAACTCTGCCTCTGTGACCTTCCCCAGCTGCCTGCCCTTCCGCAGGATGCCTAGTCACTTCTGACAGCTATACCTCTGGGTACCACCACTGACCTCCATCATCCCAGTCACTGTGTCCAAGGGAACATCAGTACCCACCAGCAGCTGTGGTTCACATTCAGACTTATTGCTACCAAATAACACCTTCTCTGAAACAGCCACCACACCAGTCCCAGCTTCAAGTATGAGATCGTTCTGGGTTTCTCCCAGTCTACTGGACCTACATGCCTTTCGCCAAGCCTGACTGCCTGTCACTGCATGTACACAAGGTACTGCATCATCAGAGTCATTCCTTATCAGGACATCAGAAATACCCTCAAACACACCTACCTGCTTGCTTCATCTTCCACCCTCCCAGTCTAGATGACCTTTAACCAAAGGTATTTGGAATGGGGTCCCTCCCAACCCTCTGACAAGACTGGACTGCCCAAACAAGTCCTGCTCTTCTCTAACCACTGCAGGCCTCACAATGGTTATATCAGAAGCTGTGTCCCTCGTAGCAGTTAGCTGTTTAGCATCTACTAAGATAGGATATAACTTTTGGTGATAATTTGGCACCTCAGTTGTTTCTAAACAACTTACCACTGGCAGTTTGCCATCACCATTTGCTGGCTTCCTCACCTTTTGTTTCTCACCTTGCCTTGATGGACATTTAACTGCTGTCTCCCCCCTCTGGTTACACTTGAAACATCTAATCCCTAACTGTGCACTTGGATTAGTAGTTTCCCCCTTTACTGTACTCTGGAGTGGTTTAGACTGCCCCCATGGATTCCCTTATGTCCATGTACAGAACTGGGTATCCCTTTCCTTTATAGTGGTGCTCTTCTTGACAAGTAGAGATCCCCTTTTCTCCCCAACTCCTCTGCAGAGTGGCACTCCTGGTCTGCTAACCAAACTATCATGTTATCAGAGAAAGTACAACCAAAAGGAGACAAGTATAAAACAATACTTCACCCAAAAAAATATACTTGTCGAGGAAATAAGGCAACCTCTGTTCTTCCTTAAAATATTTTAATGTTCCACCACAGGTAAATAACACGCCATCCAGGAGCACAAAACACAGCAACAGCAACAACACAAAGAGCATAAACGCCGATGAAATCCACTGCGTTTTCGTTTCAGAAACTTCTTCCGATGAAACTAGGTACATAATGAAGTTTCATGAAGCTCTTATATACTCTCCACATTGAAAATCAACACTTAATTGACAAATTAATTGCCCAATTAAACAATTAAAATTTTAAAAGTGCCCAAACCTTATATGGATTTCCTGTGTACAACTGAACTACTAACTTCTATTCTATTAGTTCCTTTTAATTAAAAACACATACAATTAAAAAATTTTTAAAACTTTTAAAAAACTTTGTTGCAATAAATATATTCATTTCAAACTTGATCAAAGAATTAGAATATGTATATATGTACTCAGAACACTCACTTTACAACTTTAAAAACTGTCATTGTAAATATCTCAAACAAGCATATTTAATTCAGGTACTAATAGTGCCAACTATAGGTCATATTTTGTATTGCTACCTAATAATCGATTGATTGTACACTTTTAAGTCAGTAATACATTTTCATTAGAAAATTTTCATCTGAAAATAGGGTGGTGCATAAGGTTACAAAAAAATTATTATATTGCAAATAAAAATGTTAGGTTAATAAATAAACAAGTTAATCAACCCACTATGAGTCCCACATTATTCAGTGTTATAATTTATTGGCTCTCATCTTTAAAACTGGGGCAATAGAGAGGGTCTCATTTAACCCAGGGAATTTATGCCCTTCCAAATCCAATTGCCATACCAGTTCTTTATATTCGATCGAGGTTTCCCATAGGCCACCTCGGTCCAATTCTACCACATCAAGTACAAAAAGTGTAGGCAGCCCCATCACAGTTTAATGTAGGAGTATATAGGGCATTGGTCCCATTTTGATTTTTGATATCATAACAATGTTCGTAAATCCTGTTCCTTAGCTTTCTCTCGGATTTACCAACATAGAATGCCTCACACTTTAAACAAATAGCTAGGTAGACTATACCCTTCGTTTGGCAATTGGCAAAATGTTTACTGGGAATTAGAATATCCCTGCTCTTGAGGTAAACCATATCCTTGATGCCACAAGGCATTGATTGCATCTACCACATTTATAGGTACCAACCCTGCCTTCCCTAATAATGCCACTTGATTTTTTCTTTTCTAATACATTTTTTATACATTTCCCCTTTCTAAAGGTACATTTAAATGGTTTATTGAAAACACCATTTAGGTCTGAGAGTTCACTAAAATTTTTCCATTCATTCTCAACAATTTTCATAATTTTGTATGCCTCTCCACTAAAATCCATCACAAAGTTACCACTTTCGTTACTAGTCCCATTGTTACTATTTAGCTGCCAATTCATTTCACCTAGTATAGGCTTATATTTAGTGGCTCTTCCCATCTTAACTTCATTTTCGATTGCTTTTATTAAGCTAGGAGGGTACCCTCTCGCTACAAACATCTTCATCAAGATCTCACATTCTGATTCAAAATCTTCTTCTCTAGAGCACATACGGCTCCCCCTCACATACTGGCCCTTAACAATGCCTCTCTTATGGTGGTATGGGTGTGCGCTATCAAACGCCAAAAACGAATTTGAATAAGATTTCTTTCTAAACACTTTGGAATAAGAGAAAGTACTAAGGGCTTGTTCCCTCACCAAATGGTCTGCCAGTCCCTCAGAAGTGGTGATCTGCCACTCACTTACCCATCTGTGTAAGTAAGTACTTAAGTCAGCAATATAATCATGCACACGTTCATCTGCCTTGTGTCTGTGCCCACAAAACGTTTTTTCTATAAGCTTCAGATTTTGTTTAAAACAATCTAGAAGATGGCTCTTAACTTTAACATAATTCAAACAATCTATGTCAGACAGTTTTAACATTACTGGAACAGCTTTAAAATGGAGTAAGGGAGACAGGAGCCGAACCCAGAGTGCATGGTCAACATCATATTGTCTACATACCCTCTCACAGATATGAATAAAACTGTCAGTCATCCCCATCCCTGTACTGAGGAAAAAGTTTATGACCTGTACACCTTCTGTGTTCCAGTTATTCCCTTCCTCATTACCTCCATGACCCTCTCGAAGGGTTTTAAGCTCCATTTCATGCTGGTGCGCACTCTCATTTTTCTCAGCTTCTTAATGTCTGACCTCCAGTTCATGTTAATGCTGTTTATCCTCAGCCTCCAAACATTGCATTTTCTCCCTTTCTTCATCCTCCAGACATTGGGTCTTCAAGCAGGTGTTCTTCATGTTTCACTATTGCAGCCATCACATTTGGGTCATCCCTGCCAGGGTAGCCCTCAGTCAGCCCGAATACCAGAGGCTTAGTATTTCTGTGTCGGCTGCCGTTGCTCTAGGACTGACATTGAGTCATCAGTAGTATAAAATAAGGCAGCCAAAGGCATTACATCAGTCTTTCTTGCAGAGGAACATGATGCAGAAGCAGTTCTCACGAGTGCCGGTCGGCCGCTACATGAGTTTTCATTTTCCAAATTGAAGTTGAAGTCGTCTAAAGCTAAGCACCCCCATTGGGGATTCTTTTTTCTTGCTCTAACCGATGTTAGAAAAAGTTAACAATTGTCTCTCCTGTGGAAAGCAAATACCGCACCGAGACTTTCATTCTTACTGCGTCACTTGCTTAAGCCCAGACCACGCTGTCCCCCACTGTCACTTTTGTGCTTTGTTCAACACCAGAACTATACGTCATTGCACCCTTATTGTAGCTAGATATTTTCACTCTTAGTCCTCAAATTCTGATATGGCTTCGGTAAGCCATCTGATAGCAGATCTTCTGAAAAAAATGTAAGGATAAAGACAGAGGCAGACCGCACAGGTCCAAACCTACCGACGACACTTCTGTTAAGCTAGTCGTCAGTTCTCCAGTCCCCAGTGAAGCGCTTTCGAAGCCCCTGATGCCCGCTTCTATGGATTCTCAGGCCGCTACTGAGACCCTTTCGGAGTCCGGTATGCCGTGAGACACTTCATCGACTAAGGATCCTGTGGATGTCTTTACCTTGGATGAGTCTGGAGCTGCTGAGCAGGCACCGGCTTCCAAGGAAGTACTTCACACTACCGATTCTCAACACAGACCGACGACTTTTTTCACGTCTTTCGTTCTTTCGAAAACTACCAAATTTTCTAAGGCACAGGGTATGAGCTGCACCCAAGAAACCGATGACCCAATCTCAGGCACCTGCTTCCTTGCCTCAGTCTCAAATGCTTAAAATGGCAGAAGACCTTATAATGCTGATCAGGGGAAGCCAAGCTACCCCTTCCAGAAGAAAAAGAGATTTGTCTCCAGTAATTTTATCTGAACAGGGGTCCGATGACTCTGAGGCATCTGAATATATGTAGACATCCAATTCCACTTTGCTTATGAGGATTCTGATGCAGAGGAATCCATTCCTTCAGCCTCTCTACCTGAGGACTTTCCCATTGGAAATGCTCCTTAAAGTATGTAGGGTTTCCCCAAAGAAAATGTCAGGACTACCCTCAGTCTAAAAAGAGGCCCAGAGAATTCTTAGATCTTCCACACCACAGATCTCTGGCCATTCCTCCTGTCCTGGATGTTGTGGATGATGTTTTCATGGAATCTAGTTTGACTCTTGACACCCTCCCTTCTGCTCCCAGGAAACCTGACAGGTACTATAGAGTCCCTGACTCTCACAAATTTCTTTTCAAAAATCATACTGCTGACCCTGAGGTTATTTCTAAAGGACCTAAAGGAATTAAAGCAAATTCTAAGAATCCCACTCCCTCAGATAGGGATTCCCGAGCATTAGACAGATGGGGTAAAAAAGTATACTCCTCTGCTACTCTTGCTATTAGAGCACTAAATTGTCAGTTCTATATGCTAAAATTTCAGCAACATACCATGGAACTCCTCAAACAAAAAATATCTTTTCCTGCTTGTGCAGAAAATAGAGTTACAAGATATAATGCATTCTGCAAGTCAAGTAACTAAGCACAACTTACAATGTGGTTTTGACACCCTAGAAGCATCTTGCAGGGCAGCAGTCACTGGTTCTCTCCTTAGAAGGCTTGCTTGGCTTAAGGAACAGCCTTTGCCAGACCATGTCAAATCCAAATTATTGGACGCACCCTTGCACAAAGACAACTTATTTGGCACCAAGGCAGAGGAGGTCTTAAAAAAAGATGGAAGAAAAAGCTAAATCTGTGCAGACAGTTAAGGACTTCCTGCAGGTCCAGCCTTTCAGGTTCAGTAGGCATTGCCCCTCCAAGCACTGGTCCTTTCCTGCCCCCTCCAGGTCAGCTCAGCCCAGACCACATGGAAGCAGCCCCCCCAGACAGCAGCCCCAGGGAATGCAGAGATCTAAGCAATGGAGTTCCTCCTCTCCAAAACCAGGGAGTGCTAAGCCACCTCCTCACGGTAAGAACTCAGTGACTCTCCACTTCCACCCCCTCCCTCTGTCCACCTGCACTTGCCCCTAGGAGGAAAACTCTTCTTCCACGCAAGCACTTAGGCCACCATTACCATTGACAACTGGTTCCTCAACATGGGATACAAATTTTATTTCCACACTCTACCAACCCCAAAAGGGTTCACAGATCTTCCCTCAAACCAGTTGACAGAGGCCAAAAATCAAACCCTTTCCCTGCTCTCTGAGGGCAATAGAGCACGTTCCTGCAGAACAGATAGGCCAAGGTTTCTACTCCAGACTCTTCCTGGTACTCAGAAAAGAGGGCACCTGGCACTCCATCCTCGATCTATCCATTCTGGTGATACCAAAATGCTCACCCTCCAGCAACTACTACCTATGCTGTCCAATGATGTGTGGTTAGCCACCCTAGACCTAAAAGAGGCCTACCTACACATCCTAGTCAGGGAATCATGCAGGAAAAATCTACATTTCAGGGCAGGATCACTGCACTTTCAGTTCTCTGTGCTTCCCTTTGGCTTATCCACTGCTCCCAGAGTTTTCACAAAATGTATGGCTCCCGCCATTGCTTTTGCAGGCAAAGAAATAAGTCAAATGTACCCGTACTTAGATGACTGCCTAATTCAGGCAGACAGAGAAAAGCTGCTCAAGCACCTGGCCTTTGTAAAGGAAATACTGACCTCCCTAGGGTATACTATCAGTGAAAAGAAATCCAAACTAGTACCCCCCAAAAAAATTATATTCCTGGGAGCAAGCCAGGACACAGCTTCCCAGATGGCATTCCTTACACCAGAAAAGCAAACCTACCCGACAGCCTACTTCTCTCAACTAGCCACCAGACCCCAGTTATCCACAAGGAAAATTCTGCAAGCTCTCGGGTTCATGGCTTTTTGCATTCTATTCATTCCATATGCCAGACTTCATATGAAGAAACTACAATGGTACCTAAAAAGCCTTTGGTGTCAACACTCTCAAGACCTGGAAACTCTTATACCAATGCTACCTTGTTTAAGGAAAGATTTTTTTTTGGTGGCAGCAGCATGCTACCACAAGGGACTACCCTTCTCACAACCCCATGCTGCCCAGACCCTCACCACAGATGCATCAGACTATGCCTGGGGTGCAAAACTGGATGGCAGGTGCATTCAGGGCCAATGGAGCCCACATCAAATACATCTGCACCTCAACCAAAAAGAGATGTTAGCTGTCCAGCACACACTGACATCTTTCAGACCCCTCCTCTCCACAGAGCTTCTACTGATCAAAACAGACAACACCACTGTAATTTGGTACATCAACAAGCAGGGGAGCACAATTCCTGCCAGTCACTCTAAACTCTCTGGCAGACAACTTAAGCAGAAATCTTCTGGACCCACATGAGTGGCAGCTAGACCAAAGAACCTTCACCCTTGTTACTCAGAAATGGGGGTACCCTGAAGGTCGACCTCTTTGCTTCCCACTCCATCAGCTCAGCAAGTTCTGCACCACGGAGTCTCACTGCAAGGCCTGGAAAGTGGATGCTCTATATGTCTGTGCATTTCCCCCACTACCACTCATTACAAGGATACTGCTCAAAATAAGGGAGGAAAAACCGAGGACAATCCTGATTGCCCCAGACTGGCCATGCCAGCACTGGTACCCACTGCTGGGCAGCCTGTCACCTTTGCATCTCCCTCAGATCCCAACACTCCTGACCCAGAGGGAAGGAGAATTCATGCATCCCCAATTGCAGACCCTCAGTCTGGCAGCCTGGCTTTTATTCTCTGACCACTGCTCAAGCTGCCAATCTCAGTAAACATGTTCTAGATGTTATACATGAGGCCAGACGCCCTAGCACTAGAAAGTCTTATGCTGATAAATGGAAAGGTTTTGCACCTGGATCCAGGCTAAGGGAGCTGGGATGGCACAGCCCTTCCTACCTCTCATCCTGGATTACATTGCTGACCTACTACACAGGTGTCTATCCTTTTCTTCTGTTAAAATTCATACCTCGGCCATCTCTGCTCATTTAAGCACAGAGCCACCTCTTTTCTCACACCCTCTCATCAAACAGTTCCTAAGAGGGGCTAACAACTTGAGACCACCCAGAAGAGTACCTACCCCCACTTGGGACCTAAACTTTGTGTTGGAAAAGCTCACCCTGCCCCCCTTTTGAACCAGCAGCTTCAGCAGAGTTAAAGTTTCTCTCATGGAAGACAGCCTTGCTTCTAGCCATCACTTCAGCGAGAAGAGTATCCGAGCTATAAGCACTAATGGCTTTAGTGCCCTTCATCATTTTCCATGCTGACAGGGTCTCCCTCAGGACTAACCCATCCTTCATGCCAAAAGTGGTGCCCAGTGTGGCTCTCAACCAATCCATTCATTTGCCCACCTTTTTCCCTAACCCACAAAACAAGGGGGAAAAGATTTTTCCCTAACCCACAAAACAAGGGGGAAAGGGTTCTGCACTCTCTAAATGTTCACAGACAGCTCAGATTCTACCTAGACAGGACTACATCATTTAGAAAGACTGATCAATTGTTCATCAGCTTTACTGCAGGAGCAGAAGGCAAAGCCATATCCAAACAAACCATTTCCAAATTGATAGCACACTGCCTCCATTTCTGCTACAAGCAGCACAGGAAACCTTCCCCTAAGGGGGCCAGGACACATTCTACCAGAGCATCCTCCACCTCTACAGCTTTGCTCAGAGGGCTCCCCACCAGGGACATCCTGGAGGCTGCAACATGGACATCAGTTCATACCTTCACCAAGCATTACCACCTGCCTATCTTCTCCAAATCCAGGGCAGGCTTTGCTACCACAGTCGTGCAGGGTATCATAGCCAGCCCCCAGGGTATCATAGCCAGCCCCCAGTCTTCTTGATTGTTTCCACCCCTTTCTTCAGCTTTGGGAATCAACCCAAATGTGATGATTGCAACAGTGAAACACAAAAACATAGTACAGTTGTGTACACTTACCATAAATGTAGATGTTCAAGTGTATTCACTGTTGCACTCCTAGTTTCCCTCCCTCCATACCCATTGTCTCTCTCTCTCACTCTCTCCTTACAAGGAACTTTTGGTATTCACTTTCTACTGGTGGTGGTGTTCCACCATAACCTAGCTCCCTCTTGGGGGCTCCTGACAGGGCATGAAAAACTGATGTAATGGTGTCGGATGCCTTATTTTATACTACTGACAACATGACATCAGTCCTGGAGCGATGGCAACTGATGCAGAAATACTAAGCCTCTGGTATTCGGGCCAACTGAGGGCTACGCTGGCAGATACCCCAAATGTGATGATTGCAACAGTGAATACACTTGAACATCTACATTTATGGTAAGTGTACACATCTGTGCTTTTCTCCTCAGTCTCTAGACATTTGGCCTCCAGCTCACATTGATGCTGTTTCTCCTCTGCTTCTAGATGTTGTATTTGCTCCTTGGCCTCCTGTCATGGGTCTTCCAGGCAGAGTTTCTCCACAGTCTATAGATGTTTGGCCTCCAGCACAGTCCATCTAACTCCAGATGGATTCACAGGTGGTCTGAGGAAAATGTGCATTGTCCCAACTTGGTAGGCTGCACATCACCAACACCAAACTGGAAATCCTCCAACTGCCTAGTCTGAGCTGGGCTGCAAACAAGGCTGAAATCAGTGCTTCATTGGACAGGTTGGCATGTACCAATCCTCTGGCTTCACACTCCTTAGCCAAGTGGATCTTTGTAAGCTTGCTAAAATTTTCTGCTCACATCCTTGCCTGCTATCCCTGACTATTGAACTGAAAAAATAAAACTGTGGTTGACTGAAATTCTTAATGCTTACCATGTGGCTGTCAAAAGTGCACACCATAATCACAACTACTCACAAGCTACTGGAAACCAATTAAAATTCCCACACTGCTGGCACCAGTTAATGTGACATCTGGCTAATACCCCACTAGACTGCCAGCAATAAATGTGGTGTCTCTTACTATCCTGGGTCAGTAACTAAGGAGCTTCAATCCTCACTACTGACTCCAACGTGAGAACGTCACTTAAACACGAGTAATATTTCATAATTTTCCCCTAAGAGCACAACAGGAACATGCTCCGTAATCTGGGACTGGACTGTATACTTCTGTCTACCCCTAATGTAATTCCTTATTGCACACTTCAGAGCATTGTGTCTCAGTGTAAGACCTCTGATACACTCACACTGAAGAGTAAATTTAAATCTCACACATCCAAACACTTCTGGAAAGCCTAACACACATTTCCAGCTGTCTCCCATCCCCAAAATAACATAGTAACGCTGCCACCAATCAGTGTGTCTTCATGCCCTTCTAAAGGGGTGTCCAATTATGAAAATTAAATATCAAAATAAATGATAGCTATGACCAGAAGTGACCAGGCCTTTGAAATGACCTTGAAAGTAGCAAATGGGTATAAGCACACTCTAATATCTAAAGAACACACTGATTTCCACCCACAATGTAAAGTAATGAAAAACATTTAATATGTAAAATGATTACAAGAATGTAAATCAATAGCTTTCAATAAACACGAAAATTCAATCACCTGAAATGTAAAATTAAACTGTAGGATAGAAGTCCATCATTCTAGAAAAACTCTAGCTGAATAACTAAACTGTCCTAATTTGAATAGAGAATAATGTCCCTGATCTACTTTAAAGCATGATAGCAAGGTATAATTCGGGTTTGTAAAGGCAGATCATGTCTCCTAAACCTGAAAGACTTCTTTGAAGCAGTCACCAAAGCCGTAGACAAGGGTAAGGTGGTTCACACAGCCTATTTAGATCTTGCCAAGGCTTTTGACACCATCCCCCACTCTGGAATTATAGATAAACTCACTAAACTAGGTATAAATCCCTATGTCACAAGATGGGATGCCAGCTGGCTTACTGACAGAACCCACACTGTAAAAGTAGCAGACTCCAAATCCGACTTCAGACCAGTGACAAGTTAAGTACCACAGGGTTCAGTCCTGGGTCCTCTCCTGTTTGGTATCTACTTCTCTGAAGTACAGGTTAACACAGAAGGTCTTTGGCTAATGAAGTTCGCAGATGACTGCAAACTAGGAGCCATAATTGAAACTCCTAACGATGTGGACATCTTACAAAAGGGCCTCACTGAGACAGATGCCTGATGTCAAAGCCATGGTCTCAAGCTCAATGCCAAAAAGTGCATTGTCATCCCCTTTGGTAAAAACTCTGTCACCATGAACTACAACATAGGCGGTAGTATACTTAACACTGAAAGTGTTATAATAGACCTTGGGACACAGGTGGACAGTAGTCTCTCCTTTGATAATCACATCACCACAGTAGTCAGGAAATCCTTCTACGTGGCACACCTCATCACAAAAGGTTTCTCATCCAGAAAAAAAGAGGTCATTGTTCCCCTCTACTCATTAGACCCATTATAGAGTAAAATGCCCCTTTTGGCGTGTACCTCACAAGACATCTACAACAACTGGAAAGGTCGCAGAAATACCTCACAAAGACGATTACCGGCCTCAAACAGATGCCCTATGCAGACCGTCTCAAAAAACTCCAGCTTTACTCCGTCGCATATCACCTACTGAGAGGTGATCTCTGCCTAACATACAAAGCTATGTCAAACCCGGAGCTGTTGGACATGCTCCACTTAAAGAAATCCCAATTCCTCCGAGCTACACCCCCTAGGGACTTAAACCTTGTCACCACATTAAACAGAACATGCCGGAGGAATAGATTCCTGTCCCAGAGAGTTCCCATACTCTGGAATAAACTACCTACCTATATCAAACAAGCTCTTCATTAGCACTCTTCAAGAAAAATCTTGATGATTGGATGGGAAATAGGAAATTCACCCCGGGGATCACCTCTGTTGCTCTGCTCGACAGTGGCACAGGAAAAATAATTTTCTTGGGTGGCAAAAGCCAGGGTACCTTTTTGGCTGGGCTTGTACAGGCCCCAGGGCCAATAGCCTAGTACCTACCTATGGACCTATAGGCAGGTTTACAATTTTTGGCGAGTTCTCTTTTCTTCAAGTATCACTGCACAGCACTGTAACTGACTGCTGCTCTTCATAAACTGCTCAGCACTTGACTAAACTGCACAGCATAACATGCAAGAATTCCAAGCAAGCAAAGGAGACACACAGCATAAAACCAAACAATTTATTTAGTAAAAGACATGTAAACCCTTTCGTATTTTACTCCTACGCTTCATCAGATGGAAAATTCTATCACAAGCCAAAATGTTTTAAACACTGTTAAACCACCACATCACTGCTAGCAACCTTTTTTCCTCTCCAATTAAATAATTAGTGGAAACCAAGTGATTTAACGTAATCTAACACTTTAGCAAAATAAATACATTTGTAGTATGTTCCAACCACAAGCAATATAATAGATTTCAAATATAATAAATACATATCTAAACAGTATAATATGCATCATACATAAACCACAGCTTAACAGTCTCAACTGTCTTATTTTTAAAAATAACAGTCAGCTGTTTGAAAATGTTCTCTTTCCTGTCAATCAGCTTTTGAAATAATCACCTAGCAACCAGGAACATTCTAATGGCATCACATACTGTTCAGATGATTGTCCATAGTACTTTACAATCTACCTCTCAAACATGCACAATTAGAAATTTATCAAAACACTGACACAGTCTTCAAACGTTCTGTTTAAATAGGGAAGTAGTCAACATTTAAACTTATTTACATTTTTACAATTAGACATGCTGGCATACATTACAAGTTAATCTGAGAATATACACAAATCTCCTGCCAGAGGTGCTAACACAGATGATAGTGTTTTCAGTTTCTTCACACAAACATTCACATATTCAGGAGAGCATGGGGAAATGTAATTTGCATAAGGTAGAAGATAAAGATGGGGGTAAGAATGTGCTTAAAGGGCAGAAAAGATAAACAGACTTGTCTCCTTCTACTTCCCAGTACATGTAAAGCAATGTCAGTCATGCAAAATATCCTTGTACAAAGCAACATGTAAACAATTACAACTTGAAATTCAAGATTGCTGTATGTCAAAGTAAGGGGAATATTGCAGGGTGTCACAATCTCAGACATCTGCATCATATTTATAGCCATTGCACATGGGAGTGTACACCAGTTTCACAGCTCCCTGTCTGTATGTGTGGTGCAGTGCACAGCAGTTGTATAGCTTCCTGTCTGTATTTAGTGCAGTGTACATCAGTTGTACAGCTCCCAATCTGCATGGGATGTGATGTACAACAGTTTCACAGCTGTTTGTATGTGGTGCAGGGTACAACAGTTTTACAGCTCCCTGTCTGTATGTGGTGCAGGGCACAACAATTGTATAGCTCCTTATCTGTATGGGGTGCAGCATACAACAGTTGTATAGCTCCCTGTCTGCATTGGGTGCTGTATACAACCGTTGTACAGCTGTCTGTATGGGGTGCAGTGTACAACAGTTGTACACCTCCATGTCTGTGTGGAGTGCAGTATACAGTAGTTGTCCAGCTGCCTGTCTGTATGTTGTGCAGTCTGCAAAAGTTGTACAGCTACCTGTCTGTACATGGTGCAGAGTAAAACAGCTGTACAGCTTGCCTATATGTATGGGTTGCAGCGTACAATAGCAGTACAGCTGCCTGTCTGTATGGGGTGTGATGTACAACAGTTCTGTAGCTGCCTGACTGTATGGAGTGCAGTGTACAACAGTTACACAGCTTGCTCTCTGTATGTGGTGTGGTTCACAGCAGTTGTATAGCTCCTTATCTGCATTGGGTGCAATATACAGCAATTGTACAGCTGCCTGCCTGTATGGGGAGTGATGTACAGCAGTTGTACTACTCCCTGTCTGCATGGGCTGCAGTGTACAACAGTTGTACATATCCCTGTCTGTATTTAGTGCAGTGTACAGCAACTGAACAACTGTCTGTATGTATGGGATGCAGCGCACAACAGCTGGTTCTATGTATGGGGTGCAGTGTACAAAAGCTGCCTGTATGTATGGGGTGCAGTGTAGGGGTGCAGTGTACTACAGCTGCACAGTTCCCTTTCTGCATGGGGTGCAGTGTACAATAGTCATACAACTGCCTGTATGTATGGGGTGCAGTATACAACAGTTGTACAGCTCCCTGTCTGTATGTGGTGTGGTGTAAAACAGTTGTGCAGCTCCCTGTGTGCATGGGTTGTGGTGTACAACAGTTGTACAGCTGCCTGCTTTTATGGGATTTGGTGTACAATAGTTTCACAGATCCCTGTCTGTATGCGGTGCAGTGCACAACAGTCGTACAGCTACCAGTTTGCATGGGGTGCAGTGTACAACAGTTGTAAAGCTCCCTGCCTGTATTTGCTGCAGTGTACAACAGTTTCACAGCTCCCTGTCTATGTGGTGCAGTGCACAACAGTTATACAGTTCACTGTCTGCATGGGGTGTGGTGTACAACAGTTTCATAGCTTCCTGTCTATATTGGGTGAAGTGTAGAACAGTTATACAGCTGTCTGCCTGCATGGAATGCAATATGTAAGAGTTGTACAGTGCCCTGTATGTATGTGCTGCAGGGTACAACAGTTTCACAGCTCCATGTCTGTATGTAGTGCAGTGCACAACCATTGTTCAACTCACTGTCTGTGTGGGATGCAGTGTAGAACAGTTGTTCAGCTTGCTGTCCACATTGGGTGCTCTATACAACAGTTGTACAGCTCCGTGTCTGTATAGGGTGCAGTGTACAATAGTTGTCTAGCTGCCTGTTTGTATAAGGTGCAGTGCATAACAGTTGTATACCTTCATGTCTATATGAGGTGCAGTGTACAGTACTTGTCCAGCTGCCTGTCTTTGGTACAGTCTACAAAAGTTGTACAGCTCCCTGTCTGTACATGATGCAGATAAAACAGCTGTACAGCTGCCTCTATGTATGGGGTGCAGTGTACAACAGTTCTACAGCTGCCTGTCTGTATGGGGTGCAATGTGCAACAGTTGTTTAGCTGCCTGTCTGTATGTGGTGTGGTGTACAACAATTGTATAGCTCCCTGTCTGCATGGGGGCAGCGTACAACAGTTGTACAGCTCCATTTCTGTATGGGGTGTGGTGTACAACAGTTGCACAGCTCCCTCTCTGTATGTGGTGTGGTTCACAGCAGTTGTACAGTTCCCTATCTGAATGGGGGGCTATATACAGCAGTTGTACAGCTGCCAGCCTGTATGGGGAATGATATACAGCAGTTCCCTGTCTGCATGGGCTGTGGTGTACAACAGTTGTACAGTTCCCTACCTGCATGTGGTGCAGTGTATAATAGTTGTAGAACAACCTGTCTGTATGTGATGCAGTATACAACAGTTGTACATATCCCTGTCTGTATTTGGTGCAGTGTACAACAGCTGTAGAACTGCCTGTATGGTATGCAGTGTACAACAGCTGTCTGTAAGAGGTGCAGTGTACTACAGCTGTACAGCTCACTGTCTGTATAGGGTGCTGTGTACAATAGTCATACAGCTGCCTGTCTGTATGGGGTGCAGTGTATAACAGTTGCATAGCTCCCTGTGTGCATGGGTTGTGGTGTACAACAGTTGTACAGCTTCCTGCCTGCATGGGGTGATATGTACAACAGTTGTACAACTGCCTGCCTTTATGGGTTTGGTGTTCAACAGTTTCACAGATCCCTGTCTGTATGTGGTGCAGTACACAACAGTTGTACAGCTCACTGTCTGTATGGGGTGCGGTGTACAACAGTTCTACAGCTGCCTGTCTGTATGGGGTGTGGTGTACAACATTTCCACAGCTGCCTGTCTATGGGGTGTGCTGTACAACAGTTCTACATCTGCCTGTCTATGGGGGGTGTGGTGTACAACAGTTCTCCAGTTGCCTGTCTATATGGGGTGCAGTGTACAATAGTTATCCAGTGTCCTGTATGTATGTGGTGCAGTGTACAACAGTTGTACAGATCCCTATATGTATGTTGTGCAGTTGACAACAGCTGCCTGTATGTATGGTGTGTGTGCGTACTATAGCTGTACAGCTCCCTTTGTGTATGGGATGCAGTGTACAATGGTTGTACAGCTCCTTATCTGTATGGGGTGCTGTACACAACAGTTGTACAGCTGCTTTCCTGTATAGGTTGTGATGTACAACAGTTGTCCCACTCCCTATCTGCATGTGGTATAGTGTACAACAGTTGTATAACTGCTATCTGCATGTGGTGCAGTGTACAACAATTGTAGAACAACCTGTCAGTATGTAGTGCAGTGTCCAACAGTTGTTCAGCTCCCTGTCTTTATGCGGCACGGTGTGTACAACAACTTTACAGCTGCCTGTTTATATGGGGTACAGTGTACTACAGTTGTACTGCTGCCTGTTTGTATTTGGTGCAGTGTAAAACAGTTGTACAGCTCTCTGTATGTGGCACAGTGTACAAAAGTTTCACAGCTCCCTGTCTGTATATGATGAAGTACACAGCAGTTGTGCAGCTGCTGTCTATATGGGGTGCAGTGTACAGCTGTCTGTCTCTATGTGGCACAGTGTACAACCATTTCACAGTTCCATGTCTGTATGTGGTGCAGTGTAAAACAGTTGTACAGCTCCCTGTCTGCATGGGTGCTCTGTACAATAGTTGTACAGCTGCTTTCTGTATGTGATGTGGTTTACAACAGTCGTACAACTCCCTGTCTGCTTGGGGTGTGGTGTACAACAGTTGTACAGCTGCCTATCTGCATGTAGTGCAGTGTAGATGTTGCAGAATGACCTTTCTTTATGTGGTGCAGTATACAACAGCAGTAGAGCTGTGACTGGCTGTACTGAGCAGCAGATAGGGGCTTCCTTGAATTTCATATTTATGTGGCTGCAGGACTTTGTGTCTGACACTGTGGGAGAGCATAGTGGGTGAGCCATTAATTTTGAAGTTGGATAGTGGTAGAACACACTCCCATACCCATGTTTTTTGGCCGAGTCAGAGAGAGTCTCCTCTACAACAGTGTAGAGCTTGATGAATTGTGGATGAGTCCATCTTGCCCATGTTTGTATCTTCTGCTACATCATGACTTAATGGTCCTTACCCTGCCAATGCATTGGTGTCTGTAATCACAGTTGTGGTCCTCTAATATTACCTGGAACATAGACTGATCGGAAGTCAATTCATGATAAAGTTATCAGTATAAGCCTGTGGAATTGCTATAAGCCACCCCTTTGCTGTATATCTATGAAACATTTTTTAAATCAGACATGTATTTTAAATAACAGAGGAGAATGGTGAACAAACACAACGAGGTTAATTGTCTCCAACACTGAATTTTGAGAGATCTTTGGTATTCAGAACTTCCAGGAGGGCAAATACACCACCTAAAACTGAAGTGTGTGCAGTTACTATACTCTGTGACAGAAATATAAATAACAGTCTTAAAAAGAATGCTAAAGTTTATTACTGTATATTTAAGACTTTGATCTACATTACAGAGTTCATTGATATGGCTAGTACATAATTAATATCTCTGTTAACATAACACATGATAAAAGTGGCAGTTTGTTTTAGATGCAGTTTAAAAATATAGGTGCCCCTGTCTTTTTAAAGGAGCCATAGAATCTGTGGGGTGTGATACTTCTCTCACTCCTTTTTAATACAATGCATTCTACATATGCTTTTGCTTAAAGTAAGAAGAGTTCTTCCTGTAATGCATAATTTCTATGTTGAGCAATTTTATTTATACTAGTTTTGCAAGTTTTTGCTATAATTTCATTAGGGCCTTGCCTCAGGCTGGTTTGACATTTCCCATACTGCACACGAACCCTACACACACACACACACACACACACACACATATATATATATATATATATATATATATATATATATGCATGTATGTGTGTATGTATATATATATATATATATATATATATATATATATATATATATATATATGTATATATATATATATATATATGGGTCTACTTTGTTTAATTGAAATTACACTTACCCAAATCTGAAAAATTAGATGACTTCACCAAAACACTTAATAACCTGAGGAACGAATCTCTGATATTTTTTTACAGGGAAACTAACCACTTGGCCACCAGGACACAAAAAAAAAAACAATGGAATTAAATTAAACCCATGCAGGTAGGGGGCTTTATGCCCCACACCCCCTAACTAAATATAATAACTCCCAAGATCGCACTTCACTGGGGAAAAGGGCAAAATTCACCCTGGTGGCCAAGTGGTTAGTTTCCCTGTAAAAAGTATTGGTAACTCATTACATTTGGTTAAGTGTTTGGTGAAGTTGTGTTTTTCAGACTCTGGTAGGTGTAATTTCGATTGAACAAGGTAGATCCATACTTATATATATATATATATATATATATATATATATATATATATATATATATATATATATATATATATATATATATTAAAACAAATAACTTCCAAAATTAAAAAAATGAAAAAAAGACATTGACACAGGCAGATCCTTGTGTAAATTGAGAGCTTTCGTTCATTTACTAAGTATTAGAACTTCTTGAGAAGTTTTTTAAATTTGGAAGTTTTGTTTTAATTTGTTTGCTCTTCCAGTTTTTCTCGGTTTTCCAGTATATATATATATATATATATATATATATATATATATCTTCTTTCTAGAGAATCATTTCACAAACTAGTTGAACAAATTATTTTAGAGTGAAAATTAAGTTTTTGAAAAGGCATTATCGCTGTAAATTAATTGAAATGTATCTTTGTGGGGAGCAAAGCAGGAAGATTCGTCTATTTCATCATCTTTAATAATATGATCAGGTTGCAAGTTGCTGAATCTTGTGTCAAGAGGCATTTCCTCACAGTGACTTCAGATGTATCAGATTATATTTTTTCCAGTTCTGCATTATTTTAGAAAAAATCAGCCAAGCAAAGGGAATTGTTCTTTGCCTTTATGAGTTTCATGCTATAAAATGTAGACCTTAAGATTGTGTATATGTGTAAAAGACATAAACTAGAACATGTTTCATAGTATATCCCAATGAAATATTTGCCCTTACATCCACCGTAATTTGCTTCTCTGTTAACTTTTTTCTCATTTTATCTGCATTCTTTTCGATGTAGGTGGCTGCTAAGGCTGGAGTCTATGAGATTCTGAATCAGCTTGGATTTTCTGAATTTGAAAACCCAAACAATGTGCCACCTTCCAAGCTTCGATTTCGATGGCAGAGACAGAATATCTCACCCTTGCCATTCCGAGGAACGTTCATCTAGAGTTGCTCATAGTGAACCGCCAAACTATCAGTACCATTTGAACTCTTTTAATGCCTTAAAAGACTAGATATAGAGCAATGTTTTATACTTTTGTATTTTTGTAAATTAATTGTAAAAAGTTAATTGAAGTGTGTTGACTTCAGGAATGACAGAGCCTTCTACAGCTGAGCGAGTGATGGACAGTAGCAGAGTCTTGGCATGCCTAGAGTAAGGCTCATCTCGTTGTCTCCTACCTGCTTTTAGCTCCAAACAGCTGAGACATTCTAAGTGCAAAGGCTGCAAATGGTCAGACTTGCCTATATGTCATTATGAATTATAATCATTTACGTGTAATTTACAATACTAACTTGCATCACAGTCCTACAGAATTTGTATTTTATAAAGCATACTTCTGTAATTCTTTCTGTGTCTAATACCCAGCAGTGTTGAGTAATACAGGAACAGTTCCCTGTTTGTAAATATTCCTGCAATGAAAGTCAAGAATGCTTAGAAATATGTTTTATGAGAAGGTAGATGGTCAGAAATATTAAGAAAGCAGTGCAGATGCAAATACCTATGGAGAGGTGGACTAGATTATCAACTGTGCATACAGAAAAACAACTGCATTCTTCATATGTCTGAATAAATATCCTAATGTATTATTTGAAGTTGGCACAATTTAAACAACTTGAACTTTAAATCAGTAATGTCTCGCAAGTGAACCTTATCTTAACATTTCAAGGTATTGCAATGTCTATTTACTAGAACGTTGGTCTTTTATATCAACAGCATGTAATTATGTGACATGTATGCACACTGGATAATATTTGGGACTTTTGTAAAATTCTGAAAATCAGTTGTGCTGGTATAAATTTGAAAAAAAATGTGGCATGTTCTGGTTATGTTGACTGTCCTAAGTTAATGTTTTTTTTATCCTTCCATTCGCCTACTGGTGTTGTTTCTTTTATCTAAAGCTGTACATAGAAGGAAAAATATGAATCAGTCTGTTACATAAATATTGACAAGTCGTATATACATGCTTGGCTGAGCAAGCCTCTTTTCTTTCTTGTTACAGTTTGTGTTCAGTTTGCTTTTTTAAACTGCATATGAAACATCTTTCAGTAGCAAGAAAAGCTGCAATGATACAACTGTGTACACGTTATTGATGTGAACAGTCATATATGGCCATCTACCAATGCATCTTGTGTGGCTCCTGATACAAGTTTAGTATAATATGTACTTATTTAGTTAAATGAACATCTGATGATAATAGTATCAGTATCACAAGTCTGAGACAAAGTTTGAAAGATTCCACTGAAAGCAGAAAATAATGATCAAAACACACTTGGTTGATAAAACATTGTTAAGTTCTCTGCAATTTTCTTCTTTTTCTATGCATAAACTCTGCAAGAACTAAATGAATAATGATCTACATTTTCACTAATTTTTATCCTTTGTTCCATAATTATATATGACTATGAGATTAGAGTAAAATGCTGTGCTGTCACAACACAGGATGAGATCAGGGCACATTATGAGAAGTCTTCCAGGTCTAAAGAGTTTTAAACATTGTGGGATGGAACCCAAGGCTTTGCACCCCCCTTGCACCACTTTAGTAATGGGTGCTAACCCTAACCATGCCCCTTACTCCAATCCTAACCCTACACCTTACCTTAAAAAGCCTTCTTGTAACACTGCCACTACACAAGACAAAATCATACACACAAACATGCACAGACACACCACCAGTCCTACCTCTATTCCATTACCTAACCTCACCCTAACACTGAATTATACATAAACATATAAAACCTGTCCCTGACCATAAACTAGCACTCAAACGCATGCCTGCAAAACCCACTCGTTTACCTGGGTGAAACATATCGTTGACATTTTGAGCATTCGGCTCTTCATACATTCTGCATTATACACCACTCCTGGCTCTTGTCAACCAAATGTACATTCATACAAATTTGTAGAGGGTGGGTGATGCAGGAAGTATATATATATATATATATATATATATATATATATATATATATATATATACCAACTCCAAGATTGCACTACAGTTAGGAAAAAGGTAAATTTCCAGATCCTCACTGTACCACAGTTTCCATTCAAAAGCTTCAAGTTTTCAAAAACTCAATCATATGGTCTCGACCATATGGAGTTTGAGTCTCTGAAAACTTGATCAACTGATAGGGACCCATATATATGTATATGTAATATATATGTATGCATGTATGTGTGTGCAGATGTACACACCATGTGTGTTTGTGTGTATATATAGCTATCTATATATATATATATATATATATATATATATATATATATATAGGTTTACTTTCACAGTCTCGCACCTGCAACATGCAGATGTTCATATTTCCAACCCAAAATGTCAGAAATCAAATCTACAAACATAAACAATGACCGAACGAGGTATTTCAGGAAAGTCAACATCTCAGGAATGTCGACTTTACCGAAAGTACTACACTTCTGGTCATGAGCAATCAAAGTTTTTGCAGGGGGGAAGCCCCTATTTGCTACTTATATATACAAACTACGTGATCGCACTACAGTGAGGGAAAGGGTACATTTCACAATCCCTCACTATAGTGCTTTCTGCACTCAAAATGTTGAATCCACAACAGTGAATGCTAGTGTGCATTCACTGTTGTGAGTTCAACATTTCTTTTCATTATTTTCAAATGTTGAACTAGGGTGTTTGGTGTTTCCAGTTCGGGCGTAGACCGATCGCAATTGCACTTTTGATCTTTTGATAGTAAACCTATATATATAATAATGGGCAGTGAGCATGCCCAGCATTTGTTTTGAGGAGACCAGGAAACCTCAGTTCATAGGATGTACTGCTGTGGTCCCATGGTGGTCAGTCTTCTGTTTCTTGTCTTGCATGGACTGGTCTCCAGTGGTTGAGTCTACTGGAGAGTGCCCTTCTGCTAGTGTCCTAAGCTTAAAAAAAAAAATTGATGGTCAAATCTTAAAAATGTTATTAAAATAATGGCTTAGTCTAGGGTGAACAAAAACTTGCAGACTCAGTGCTCTTGTAGCCCAGTCCTTTATTATAATAAAGAACTGGACTACAACAGCACTGAGTTCTTTATTATAATAAAGAACTGGACTACAACAGCACTGAGTCCTTTATTATAATAAAGAACTGGACTACAACAGCACTGAGTCTGAGTTTTTTTGTGAGTGAGCTTCCTCAGCAGCTCTGTTTTTACTGCCCAGGTTTTTGAACCTTATTGTACTACTGGTCGAACCACTATTTTGTATGCGTACTTTTCACTTCTATGGCATTCCTCTGTTATATATTACCCTTGACACTCTGTGCTAGTTGGCTGAAGCCCTTCTGACTGTAGCTTTGATGTCCTCATTCACACTTCCGTTCTCCTCAACCATTATCTCAAATATTTGAAGCTGTTAACCTGTTTCACTGTTTTCCCTTCTATCTCGTATCTCACCTTTTTCTTATTTTTCCCATTTGCTGCCATTACAAATGTCTTATCTGTACTCCATTTCATACAATGTGCCTTCAGTTTTGCATCCCATTCCCCTGACATTTGCTGAAGTTCTTACTAAAAATCTGCCTGTAATACCACACAGTCTGTGTACAGCAACTTTATAAGTTCAAAATTAAGTAAGTACTAGGTTAGCTGCCCTTCTGGGCCATTTTAAGCTTATCTAGTTTCCCTTTTTGTGTTCAAAATAACCATCCCATGTTTGGTAATTAAATATTACCCCTAATGAGAATAATTGGGATCATGCCATAGATAATTTGAGGGGACCAATGCATGGGATAAAGCATTTAGGAGCTACCTCTGCCCATTAGTACTACAGGGGGCAGTCCTGGGGTATATTTTATCTTTCCTATCCATATATCTAAGTTGCGCTTGAATATGAACAGGGATAAATATTGTTTTATGTGGATAGGGAGTCTATTCCAGAGCAGTGGTATTCTCTGCAAGATAAACCTGTTAATCCAAATAGTTCCATTTTTGCTGATGAGTTTTATATCTGTAGATGAAGTATTTTCATGCTATTTGACTTGTTGATGTACACATCCATTAGTAATGGGTCAGAGGATGTCTTGTATGCCAGATTCATGTCACCTCTTAGCAGTTTGTAGGATTCCGGATATAGTGATAGAACTTTGAGTTGGTCCATGTAGGACATGTTGTTTAGGCCTTGCCTCTGAGGCATTCTAGTTGTTGCTTGTGTCTAAACAGATACATGCCAAAGGGGGCATTGTTACTCACTGATTGGCCTCATAAGGGCCACCAAATAAAGGAGAAATGACATCACAAGATCTAGACACAATCAATTTGTTTATAAGCTGTGCAATACAGAAGGACTTTCTTACAACAATGGGCAAATTTTGGTCAAAAGTTAGGTCACTGTCCTCGTAAGTTCCCAAATCCCAAACAACTGGGTCAACTTTAAGGGGCATATTGTCAGTGTGGAATGTCCCCTGGGGTATTTGACTTCCCAAAAGATACAATGATGCTTTTTTGGCATTTAGTTTCAGTCTATGATTTTGGAACTAGTTATTTATTTGGGACAAACCATCCTGCAGGATGGTCAAGATTTTTGGGGATTCAGTTACTAGTCATAGCTTGCAATAATCTGCAAACGTAGTCAGCCAGAGCCCTTTGGCATTGGTTTTACTACAGGAAAGTAGATGTTAAACAGGAGAGGTCCCAGCACAGAACCCAGGGACCAACTTTGTTAACCAGTCCCCATCAACCAGTATGAACAGCAGTAGCTTCCAAGCTAAGGCTTAGTGCACACCCATTTCCACTGGTATCCCCTCTGTAAGATTGAACACTGTTCTTACTTGAGTCATTGGGTCCTTTTTCATAGCCTGCACTAATTCCACCAGTGTTTCTAGAACTTAAAACCACTGTAGGACTGCACAAGTCAGCCTCCTTGGGACCTTGTGATGTGTTTTCTCCAAGTCTGGGAATGCCCATTTGGAATCTTTCCTCATCTTTAGCTTCTTCTCAAGTATCTGCCTCACTACAAAAGTCTGGTCAGTTAAGCTGCATCCTGATCTGAATCCGAACTGCTCGTCTCCCTGCTTACTTTGTACTGCTCTGTGATTTTATCAGTCAGACTCTTCAGAACTTTAATGCAGTGTAATATGAATTTGATATCTCTAATGCCCACACTTTTGAATTTTCCCTTTGTTTTTGAACAATGGCACTGGTATGCTTATTCTCCGGTCATATGGAATACTTTTTTCTCTCCATACTGCTATGAGTACCCTCAGGAGGTATTTCTGCTTTCCCTGGCTTAATTTTCCTTATTACTGTTCTATGGTGGGCTCCTCCTCTTGTCTCATTGTAGGCTGTGTCTGGGGCAATACAGCTTCTCTGGGGTATTCTTCATTCAGAAGCTGCTGGAAGTACTCCTTCCATCTGCCTTTGATGTCCTGTGGGCTGGTGAGCAGGTTGTTGCTCCTTCCATCTGCTTTTGATGTCCTGTGGACTGATTAGCAGGTTGTTGCTCCTTCCATCTGCCTTTGATGTCCTGTGGGCTGGTGAGCAGGTTGTTGCTCCTTCCATCTGCCTTTGATGTCCTGTGGACTGGTGAGCAGGTTGTCGCTGATGTCCCTTATGAAGACTGTGTGATTATCTTCTTTATCTTTCTCTCTTCGTCTTGCAACCTGGTATAGTTTTTGTACCATCTGCTGACTCGCTTTCCAGAAAATGGTAGAGTGCCCCTGATAAACCTTGTTCTTTCTACTGCAACTCCTTTGTTAGCCAACCAGTATTCTTTTCTAGCCTGATCTGTCTTTTCTATCTGCCACGTTTTCTTGTACTCCTCCTCCTCCTGTTTTGATAACTTCCTGGACTTCTGCATTCCACCACCATCTTTCCTTATGTACCTTATTGCCATACCTGGCTCAGCCACATATCTGTTCTGCAGTCCTCACACAGGCCTTAAACATTTGTCCTATATGAACAGACAAAAAAACTCCAACTATTCCCTGTCTCCCATCACCTGCTTAGAGGCGATCTCTGCTTGACTTATGTCTGACCCAGCTCTGTTAGAAATGCTACATCTGAAGAAATCCCAATCCCTCTGCACCACATGCTCCATAGACCTCAACCTCATTACCACAATAATAGAACATGCTGGAGGGACAGGTTCATAACCCAGAGACTGCCCATGCTATGGAACAGACTTCCCATACATGTCAAGCAGAGCACCTCACTGACCTTCTTCAAGAGAAATCTTGATGAGTGGATGGGAAATAGAAAATTCAACCCAGGGATCACTCCAAAGATTTTACTCGACAGAGGCACTGGGAACTAAGGTTGAGTAGCACGATGCCTGGGTAATCCTATGGGCTAGGCTTGTAAAGGCCCCGGGGCCATTAGCCTAGTACTCTGTTGACCTTAGAGCTTCTCTGACCACTTATTGCAGCTGATTGTGGCTACCAGTGCTTTATGCTGTGAGCCAACCGTTTCACTGATGATGACTTTATAATCACTGATTCTACCCCGACTGCCCTTTCCTTACTAGGAGAATGTCTGTTTGAGTTGCATGCTAGTCAGTCTATCTACATATGTTCCCAGATCCCTGACTACTAGGTTAGCTATTGGGGGTGTCATATCAATGGAGTAGTTAGCTTGGGTGGCAGTTTTCCCAAAAGGCATAATAAAACATTTCTTGGTATTGAGTTTTAATCCATGACTTTGACACCATTCATTTGTTATAGACCCTATTGTAAGATGTTTGTGTCATGGGAGTATTCCTTGATAGCTAATAATTTGCAGTCATCTGCATACCTGATCAGCCAAAGGCCTTTGACTTTAGCTTTTACCACCAAGAAGCAGATCCCAAAGAGGAGCAATCCCAGCATGGAACTCTGAGTTACCCCACTGGTAACCAGCCTCTTACTGGAAGTGGTCTCACTAATCCTGACTTCCTGGCTCCTGTCTGTGAGTCAGCGGACACTCCAGTGAGTTATATAGGGGTGTATGTCAAGTTTGAAGAATTTATCAGCTATACCCAAGTTGGGTGTTGTATTGAGCGCCTTATCCAGGTCCAGATTGGCAGTGTACAATGTTTTTCCTTCATCCAGTGCCTCGGTAACTTTCTCAAAGAAGTCCCCCAGGTTTAGTAGGCATGAACTTCCCTTGACAAAGGTTGCCTATGTCATGGTTCAGTTCCTTTATTTGCAGCCTTAGCTAAATTTAGTTTACAGTCACAGAGGTAGCATTGGTCACAAAACATGCATTTAAACATAAAACATATACATTCATTTTATAAAAACATTAAAAAACAATTTTACAGCTGCACTTTTAAATGACAAGGAGTTTGTCCTATATTGCATATCTCTGCATCCTATATTGCACACCTATAGCAATTAAAAATCGTGGCTGCAGTGGTTAACATTGTCACCTGACAGTAAGAGGTTCTCCTGTTTGATTCTCAGCTAGGGGTGCCTTCTGTGTGGAGTCTGCATATCCTCCTTGCAGTCATGTGGGTTTCCTCCGGGTGCTCCAGTTTCCTCCAGTGTTCCAAAGACATGCAATGGGTGGATTGAACACTGTAAATTGGCTGTAGGTGCAGTTGAAATGACACCCCAACTGCATGAAAAAATGGAGAAAAGGTGTTGAGGATGGATGGATCATTATGGCTATTTTGCATTTCAAAATAGATATTTTCAATCAGACAAAAAGCCAGGATTCAAACTTGCTACAAATGCAGATTATTCTTTAAATTGAAGACCTTTATTATTGATTTCAGTAATAGCTACTGGAATTAAATTGTTCTTTTACCATTTTGTTTTACACATTGGGAACAAATACCTTGTTCCAGATGAAAGAAGTTGAAATTCAACATATAATGGATGTAAAACATCCTTCAAAATTGAACTGGTTATTTTTTCTAGGCTTCTAGAATATAGAGACGCAAGGTTGACTTGTTCTACACTCAACTTACTAGACCATTTCACAATCTGATTCAACAAATTCTTATTTTTCCCAGACAAATATCCATACCATACTAACAAAGAAAATTAATTGATTCAATGAAAGCACAGTAAAATAAGATCATTTTTTTATGCATGTGTAATTTGGACAATTTTCGCAAACAAAACTCTGTTTGATTACCTTTTCTACACAGAGCTTCACAGTGTTCCTCAAAATTCAACTTTGAGTCTATTATTGTCCCAAGATATTTATACGATTGGACACATTCAACCAACTGACCCTTTATAACTGTTACATGATGTGTATCTACGTGTTATCTAAACTCAGTTATTTATCTTTAGTTTAAGATGCATTTAACTGAAGATAAGACTCTTCACACCATTTAACGAAATCAGTAATAACTTCATCATAACTGCTCTCATTATCTTTAAGCTAACTGCAACAGCATCATCTGCATATTTCAAAATGGTTGTTTTCATGCATACTCCTACACATTGTTATATAAAGAATAAAGAAAACTTCTTTGTTGTTCATTTCTTTGATAATTCATTCAATTGTTTTGCATATTGGTACTGTAGTTCCCAAGGCTGGTTTATGGTCCAGCTGTGTGAAATGGGATAACTGTTGCAGTTCTCCATTCTCATGGTACAAAGACTGTTTTGAAGCTTTAGTTGAAAAGTGAGGGGTATCCTGGCATCTTGTTGGGATGCACTGAGGCTGGGTTTTTGGCTTTAATGAGCACCACCAGGACCTTCTCCCTGTTAATAATTGGGGGGGGGTATCCTGGGATCTTGTTGGGATACATGAGGCTGCATTTTTGGCTTTAATGATCCCCAGCAGGACCTGCTCCCTGTTAATAATTGGGGGGGGGTATCCTGGGATCTTGTTGGGATGCACTGAGGCTGCATTTTCAGCTTTAATGAGCACCACCAGGACCTGCTCCCTGTTAATAATTGGGGTATCCTGGGATCTTGTTGGGATGCACTAAGGCTGCATTTTCAGCTTTAATGAGCACCACCAGTACCTGCTCCCTGTTAATAATTGGGGGGTATCCTGGGATCTTGTTGGGATGCACTGAGGCTGTGATTTTGGCTGTAATGAGATGAGCACCACCAGCACCTGCTCCCTGTTAATAATGGGGGGTATGCTTTTAGTTATTTCATGAGTGGAGTGGGGGGTGAACTTTGAGCTGAATTATTCAGCTGTCACATTCGCCATGTCACTCTACTCAGTGAAGGTTGCACCACTGACCAGTAGTTTGGTAAACTGATATGTGCTGCTTTTGAGGTTTCAGACATAGCTGCAGAAATCTTTGCGGCTGTCTTTAGCCTGTGAGGCTATATTGACATTGTAACTGGCTTTGTTGGACTAATTAGTCCTGTTGGTTTCATATATACTTTAATTAGAGAGCTTCAGTAATTATGGGAGTTGCTCTTCCTGATTTTAGTCATGGCCATTTTTCTTTTGCTCTACACAATATTACGGGTAGGATTCCAGCAGTGTGGTTTGTTTTTAGTTTGTTTTGGGCTTGCTTCTAGTTGGTACAGCAGCCCCTATACAGCCATTTACATGGTTGCACAGGGTGTTTGTGAACAATTCCACATAAGTTGTTGTGAGCTCGGGGTTGGGAGGAGCACTGAAATTTTAAAAACTCTCTCTTAAGGTGTAGGTTGCATTGGAATAGTTCGTAACTGATACAAAGTTTGCTGGGGTTATTGAGTTTCATTTATTTATTTTGACTAGTTTCTGTTGGCAGTTGATTTTTATTTTGAAGGAGACAGCTTTGTTGTCCGACCTCACCAGTGAGGACATGACATTGGGGTGCTGGGGTGCAATGCTATCCCAAATTGGTGTGTACCAGGTCCAGTATGTTTGAACCTCCAGTGGGTGTGTGCACTATCTGGTCAAGGGTGTTTGTGTTAAAGTCCAGGAATTGTTGGGCCTGCAAGTATGAGGCAGTGTGTGTCTTCCAGTTTATATAGGGATAGTTAAAGTCTCCCACAAATAGGGTATTTGGTTTAATGGTACATGTTTCCAGTAGGTCTGTGTATTAACTATGGGATTCTAGGGTTATAGAAAGTGACCTATAGCTTGCTAAGATATGGTTCGAGACTTTGTGGTGATTTGCACATGTATACGTTCCAGGGCATCATCCTGTTTAACCAGTATAGAGTTATGTTGTTGCTAATATAGACCGAAATTCCCCCACCTTTTGTCTCTGTTTTGCAGCTGATGGTCTAAATGTGAGGAAAACACTGAAGCCTTGCACAGAAGGAGTATTTCTGTTGATTTAAACTATGTTTTGTTAATGGCACAGATGTCTATATTCTCCAGATTGAGGAGAGCCTGTATGCCGTGGAGTCTCTTAGCACTGGGCAGTAACATCTTTAGGTTTCTTTGGGTTTTATTTTTTATGTTTGTAGGTTTGTCAATTTGACAATCCCTAAAATATGATCTAAGGGGATAAATAAACTTTTAGCCAATATTTGAAAGCCTGGGGAGACAGATGCAGGCTGTCCTTTGCAAAGTAAAGTGGTTTGTTAACCAAATCCTTCCATGCTGAAAAATATTGCACCCCCTTAGAATGACACCAGAAACTAAGCCAATTATTGAAGTCAGTCATCTTGTGTTCATACTGTGACATCATCCTTAGTGAAGCTAGCATTCTGCTCAATGCAAAGCACATACATGCCTGAGAAATATATTCAAAGAGATCAACAATGTATCTCTTCATATAGTCCAGAGAACTATGTCTTAGGTCATTAATAACCACATGGACTATGATAGAAGCATGCTGGTGCCTGTGGTGTAGTTACTTCCACTAAATATTTTTTTTATTATTTCAAATACGATGTCTTAAACATTACATGAAATAAAGATAAATAACATATTTACAATTCTAAAACATTACTAACTTCAAACCATTATATAACTATTTACATTGGTGTCTATGCAAATAACATTGAAATTCTATATTATATAAAGTTAGAAACATAAGATGATATATCTTCTTCGATCTTTTCGAGTATTTCCAGTACTTTCATCCAAGAGTAATAGTAAGAAGTAGATCTTTTAGTCCTGTTCTTCACTGTTAATATTTCCATGTGAGCAGCTGTTGTTGTTAAAGTCTCAAATTCCTTGAACGTAGGCGAAGCCTCATTTTTCCAGTGTATAGTTATGATTTTACGTGAAATTGCCAATAGTGACCATAGGATTTTAGTGTCTTTTTTTGGTACACAGTTTGGAATAGGAGAGTTGAATAAAATTAAAGACTTTGTTAATTGAAAATTATCATTATAAACAGTCTGAAAAAATAGTTAATGGATTTCCAGTACATATTGAGACATATACATTCATAAAAAACATGCTGCCAATCTGCTTTTATCTTGGTATGGCATCTCCAACATTGATCTTCAATAGAATACATTTTGGCTAACCTATGTGGTGTATAGAAACTTCTGTGTAGATATCTCCAAGTGAATAATTGCCAGTATTTTGATAATCTAGAAAATTTGGAAGATTTTAGAATATTACTTTTTTCTTCTTCAACTGGAGGATGGTTGTTTATTAAAGTATAATAATCCCAGTATGATTTTTCATGATAGTTTTTGTTTTTAACAATTTTATAGATATTAGACAAATAACCTGTACCCTGATAAGGCTGTTTTGTGATAAGAATAAGGTATTCAATGAGTTTTGGAGCTTCATGTCTAACTGAAGGTTGCATTTGTTCTATTTTATTTATAAGAAAATGCCTTAGATTTTGTAAAAACAGCCAATTGTCTTTATTTATATTATAATTATAAATTTCTGTTCCTTTGTTAGAATTTTCCCTTTCTCTATAAGTTGATGCCAAAAGAGTAATGTTTCTTGGTGTAGTTACTTGAGTGCATGTGTAGCTTAGTGGATCCTGGCTTCAGATAGGGAACTAACCATTATCTTCAGCTTGTAAAGTCTGGTGTGGAACATCTGTATGTCATTCAATGGAGTACCATAGGACAAGCGCCCAGGGTTTGTTTGTTTTATTGCCTTTGTTGGAGCTCCACTGGGCATTGGCATGTGTGTGGTGTTTTGTGAATGCTTTAGAGATTTCTGATGTTTCCATTTATAGGCTCATGAGCTGTTTCAAGTTTGGAAAGATTGTGTATTTTTTTTTTTTTTTGCCTCAGCATAATCTGGTCTATGTGTATGGTGGGCACTGTGTGTAGTGGATGTGATGTGTTGTGTTCTTGACAGCCTTGTTTGTATGCAAGATTTCTGCCTCCAGAGAATTGTGCATCTCTCACATACTGTGTTTATTTATTTCTGTGAATTTGAGACAATTGCTACATTGTCTCAGGATGCCCAAATCTAACTAGCTGGCTATGGAGACATTTGGAAATTGCACATACATGTTGTCCTGAACTCTGTTTAGGTTGGCTACTATAGGTCATGGACAGGGTTATACAGAGATCTCTTTGGGTGGTCTCTGAGGTTTGGGACAAAACTAGGTTAGATTGTTCTAAGATATGATAGTAGTGCTGTTTAATGTGCAAACTAGCTGCTCTAAGCTTGTCTCCACACAATGGCTTTGATTTAGATGCATTAAATTACAGGTTTCAGTTCTAAGGAAAGTTTTATAGATAAACTTTACTTTCTGGGCATTTGTGTCTGTATAGGCACTGCTAACCTCTTGATGTAATAAAACCAAGGAAGATTACTTGCGAGTGTAATGCTACAATAAAACAACTTAAACTGCTTTGACAAGGAAATTTCAAGTATTAGGGACCTTTAGAATGATTTAAAGACAACATCAACAAATAAAGTAAAACTAAAGCAGTAGCCCTCTAAAGAGTTAACTGAAGTGCAAAACAATAAAATCTCTTATCTAAGGATGGAGCTGGATTAACACAGCCCCCCCCCCCCCAAGAGTGTGATGAGTGCCAAGCAGATGGAAGCTCTGAGAAAATGAGAAGGAGACAATTTGTAGTACAGGAGGTTTACTCAAGTACAATATTAGTTTGATGGGTGGGCACTTATCTATAATACTATGGGTAAGAAAGTATTTAAATCGGTTACACAACAGACAATAGCAATGAAAGAAGGGAGGGACTTTGGAAGTCAGATTACCACAAGTAGCAGAAGCCAGGCACACAGCCTTTTTAAAAACAAACCAAGAGAAGGGTGGGGGGAAATTCAAATTGGAGCTCTAGTTCTATGGTTAGAATTTCAGCAACTTTTAACTTAATATCTCAGTATGGGTGGGACAAACTCAAAGAACAGGAGAAAAGTAAACGGAAAAGCACTGGAATGCAACTTTAAGCAGGTATATACAGCTATAAAAAGAAATGAAGCACAGATCCTGGAGCTGAATTCACAATATTGTCACTACAACAGTCCCACCACAGATTAAGGCACCAGATTACAGGAATATACCTTTAAGCAGGTATATAAAGCTGTAAAAAGTACTGAAGCATAAATCCTGGAGCAGAATTCACAATATTGTCACTACAACAGTCCCACCACAGATTAAGGCACCAGATTACAGGAATATACCTTTAAGCAGGTATATAAAGCTGTAAAAAGTACTGAAGCATAAATCCTGGAGCAGAATTCACAGTACTGTTACTACTGCAATCTCACCAATATTTTGAGATATTCTCATTAGTACGGTTTTCTCTCCTTAGTCCACATACACATGACTCCCCATTTTCTGCCTTCTCATCTCCATTTGCTGCCTTTGCTAAACTTTCCTGTTACATGACTTCTACCCATTCTCCTTTTATATTCTGCGACTATAGTCTCCTCCAAATCATATAAAGCTTCCAGTAACTTATTCTTCTTACTGTCCATAACTACTAAGAGCATGGAAAATCATCTTGGAATGGATGACAAATTTCTACCTCCTAACTTAGTGCTTCGGTTTCTCCCATTATTTTCAGTTTGTTTTCCTTCTCTGTCTAGTTTTAAAGTGGTATATAATTCACCTTCCTATTAAAAATGTCAAAACTTGTAATGCCAAGTACCAAACTGGTGAAAAATGAGACCAGAAGTACAGAAAAAAAGTAAATATTGAACATTGCTCTTCTTTTTTCTGTCCTCCCTGTGGTTGTGTGGGTTTCCTCCGGGTGCTCTGGTTTCCTCCCACATTCCAAAGACATGCTGTAGGTGGATTGGTCACACTAAATTGGCCCTAGGTGTGAGTGCGTGCCTTCTTTGGAAGGTTGGGCACCGGGGCTGGCAAGACCCCTAACCGGGAAAAGCCGAAAGAAGAAGCTCTTCTTTTTCAAATTATTTTTGCAGTACACCTGCACCCCCTAATGTGGTAGGCTATACTAACTCTATTCCTCAGACAAAAGAGAATATTTTGAGAAATGGCAGTCATGCACTTAGTATATGCAAGTCTAGATTTTTAGTTATTCAATATCAACATTTCAGAACTTGGAATTGCAAGTCCTAACATTTTAAACTGTTAACACAAAATGTATTTACAATTCTTGTCACCGTAAAACTGACTTAACTTTGTATGATGTTTTAAATAAACTTAACATGCCTAAAACAATGTCAAACTTGAGAAATGTCCTCCAAGTACAAAAGTATATGTACTGTGAGGTAGTTGTGCCTGTCAGTATACAAAGAAATAAACCTGCATTTGTACGAGTCCTATTGTGTACAATAAAAACTTGGGTCATATCTCAGCTGGAGAAAATATTATCAATGATTCAGGCTATAACCCAGAAATCCCTCCCACTTGTCAAAATCCTCCATTTAAAATCTTTTACAGACTTACAGAATTTAGGTTTATATACAAGCACTCTACTGCATAGACCACAGTTTGTCAGCAGACAGTCTCCTAAATATTGAGGTATAGATGTACACACAGCCTGGTAGGAAAAGGGGAAAAAATAAATGGCACACGGATCACTGTCCTAGGGTGTGTCACTAATTATAACTAAGAAATTAATTAGCTATTCCCTCCCTTTTTTTTAACTTCCCTATTACCCCTTTCATGTCCACAATACTATAAACATAGTAGACACATTGCAGTGCACCCCTTGTAAGTGGTGTCAGCTGTGTCTGTTCTCACCAGAAACCACAGTGCAATGTGCATATGGATACCTATTGTTGCAAGTGCACTACTTGCTAGCTAATAGTCCCACGTCACGTAGCCTGCCATAGATGATTTCTCAAATGAATACCCTTATTTCAAATGAGCAAAATCATAACTGAAAATATTCTGACAAATACATAGTCGTAGACAAGAAATGTGAACAAACAATAGCACTATACTAAAAAAAGAGTACTTTACTTTGTAATGGACTAAGCTAGGTTTTAACACTACACATTACCCTATCCTTATAATACAATACCCCATATTGTCATGTTATGCTCTACCATACTATACTGTGGCTGGGCTAAACCTATGTGTAAACACACTGCTTTCAAATGAATAGCTTTCTTTTGCAGCAGGGCCAAGTTATATTGCTACATATCTTACAAAATGCCATATGGACTGCATTTTTCAAATTTTGAAAGTGCTGTTTATCACATAATGACCAAGTAAGCTTTTTTTCTGAATCATAGCCAGTTTTTTTGAGGAATATGCTTCAATTTGTTTCCAAATGTTGTATATGAACTTATAGTTCAGAAAATAAATGTGCAAAACCTATATATCTAAGTCACTGTAGAGTGAACTGTTCTGCAAGGTACCAGGAACTTGACTGTAAGTCATCTGTTGCAAACCATTTTAACTCAACAAACTGAAAGCACAGAGGACTAAGGCTATGAGTTGTTAAGCTACTTCCAGTGGTATGAGGTTTGATTTCCTTTGCCTGTTGTGTGACCTTAAGTAAATCACTTCACCGGATGGTGATTTCTGGCAATTGGGCATCTCTGCTAGGGTCTTCAATGGCTTCCTGGACTAAATGCATAGTACCTACCTAAAACATCAGATTCTTGTGGCTGACTTGGTAGTTAAAGTACAAAGAAGTGGAACCAAAAGAAGGCACCCTAAACTTTAAGTGCTGCCACATTGAAAGCACAGAAGATTAAAGCGATTCATGTATTATACTGTTAATGATGCAACAGGTAATTCACTCATCTTTGGTGCAGAAGGCTGTGGGTCCTGTTCTGACACTAGGTAGATCAGTTTCTGATAGTGCAGTGCAATACAAGGTGGGTGCTGACTCCTGAGTTTGCTGCTTTGGATGAGATGCTAAACCAAGCTTGAGTTTATGGTAGCTCAGATAGATGTAAAATATCCCACAGCACCTATCAAAAAGACTAGTGGTCCCTATATAAACTCTTACAAGAAATGTACAAATATATAGATATACAAATATATTTATGTATATTCATAATTTTCCTTAGTCATACTAAATTTTTCTCTCTTAGATCCCCAGTATTTTTTCTGTAGCCATCATCTGATTTTACTTAACATTGCTAAAATCCAATTACCATTAAATGTAGTTTCATTTATTCTTTCATTACATATAACCAATGACATAAAATAATTTATCTATTCTTTTAACATATTCTTTACTTCTGTTATAATGTTCACATTTAATCATATCCATGTTTATTTTTCCACTTGTGTATCTTCAAAAAAACTTCTTTATATAGTTTTTCCCATAACTTTTTACTTTTTTACATTTCAAAAATACATGTTCAGTAGTTTATTCTTGTAAACATTTTCTATCACTTTTCTTTGTATATGGATATTTCCTTTTACTTGTAATGTATTTATTACTAGTCTTCATAAGAAATATTGACATTCTACTTTCTGATTACTCCATTTGCTTCTTATTTTCATAGCTTTAATGTTTTCATCTGTTAGATTTTACATGGTTTTACATAGTAATGTTTTGTCATTACATTCTTATACTATACTTTTCCTTCTTTTTCTATATCATCAATTTTTATTTTCCATGAAAATATTTTTGGTAATATTTTATTTCATTTATACACCCTTTCTCTTTTAATCTTTTTTTTACCATACTCCAAATGTAGCATACTCTCTCATCTTTTTCATTTATCCACTGTAATACTTTGTACAAATTTAATGAAGTGCATATATCACTGGGTTAATTAACCCTAAACTTACTTCCTCTTTATTTGCATACAAAACACCTCTTTAATGTGTTTAATCTAGAACCCCATAAAAATGAAAAAAATATATACATCTCCACAATAATTACTTTTCATATACTATTGGCAACATAAATACACTTGATAAGTATGCTATTTTCCCATTAGTACTGAATTTATCAAATGCATCTTTTTTCTGAATGATAATTTATATGTTCTCTAAAAAAGATAGGTATGTTTTATTTCATCTGTTTTTCCTGTTAAATTCCACTTACGTTTTTATTCCCAAATTTTATTCATTGTAAAATATATACCCCTGTCTTTACTTCCATCACCTAAACCATAATTTTCTCCTTATTTATAGTCATCCGTATCACTTCTGACACTGGTTTGTGTAACTATTACTACTTTTATCCAAATGTTGGTATTTGCAATTATTATAATGTCATCTGCATATGTTAACTGAACTGGAATACTTTACCCTTCAGGTATATGCCCCACCTCCTTCATTTTGTAATTTATTTCACATAGTATCACAGTTATAAGTAATGCAAAGAATATACAACTCATTGGGCATCCCTGTCATACATCACTCTTCATATGCACCTCTTGGCTTAACCAGCCATTTACAGGTATTTTTTACTTTATTCTTGCTATATTTATTTAACATTTGTTTGCCAGGATAGTCCAGCTGGACCACTAGTGTCCATTTTCATTGGAGTCCTGGGGATAAAAGTTCACACAGAATAAAACATAGTTGTGCATTGTATAAGTAGTTGGTTACAGAGTTTGCATGGTACAGACAGGAGACATTTTACAATAGGTAGAAGTATAAAGTTGGAGTACAGATTTTTGAGTAGTACACTTGTGGAATATTGTAGATACATGATATGTGGAAGGTATTTCAAGTAGCAACATTTTACTATATATATATATATATATATATATATATATATACACACACACACACACACACACACACACACATGTTATATACATAAAGCATCTTTACAGCACATATGTTAACTACAGAGGCATAAGATAGTAAAGTCCTCTGGTGTGGTCAGGCTTCAGGGGAGCCCATTGCAGTTACACAGATGCTTAGTGTAAAGGAAGAATTTGAGGAGGTTTTTGAAGTAGTGGTAAAGTTTTGGAGTCAGAGGTCAGGAGGCAGGCCATTCCATGTTTTTAAAACCTCGTTGGGGAGCTGTTTTTGCATGGGATGTTAGCAATGAGTGTTTTGTTATTGGATCGCAATTGTCTATTTGAGTTGTAGAAGTTTAGAAGGCCAGTCAGAGAGTTTTTTTTTTTTTTGGGGGGGGGGTAGTATAGGATTTGATGGCTACATTGAGTTGGTGGTATACTAATAAATTAGGAAATTCTAGCCAGTGCAGTGTTTGTAGGGATGACTGGCAGTGGTGGGACCGTGACTTAGCACTGGTAGCAAATTTGGCAATTTTGTTGTAACCTGTGGATAGTTTGTTCAGGTCAGTTTTATTAATGTTACTAAGTACCGGGGATGTGAAGAGTAATATAGTTAAGAGACTGGTTCTGGCTATGGCAATTCTAGACTCAGATGTTAGGTACTTTTTGCTGTGATAGAGGGTTCCTAGTTTCTTGTGGACTTTTGCGACAGTTAAGGATATATGTTTATTGAATTTAAGTTGCTGGTCAATAGTAAGTCCTAGTAATTTGGCCTTTGGGACTGGGGATATGAGGGTTTTGTTAGTTGAGAGTATGGAAAAGGTAAGGTCACTAGACGTTGTTGGGAGGAATAGCATAGGTTGTGTCTTCTTTAGGTTTAGGATTAATTGGGAGTTGTTTAGCCAATTTTCTATATCTGTAAAGGCTTCTTGAGTTTTTTGTTGGAGAAGTTGTAGGTTGGGTGCAGAGCAGATGAAGGTTGTGTCTTCAGCATATTGGACTATATCAGCTTTTGTGGTTGCAAGGTTCATTTGATTTGTAAAGATGTTAGAAAGGAAGGGGGCGAGAATTGAACCTTGTGGGACCCCATGTGTGATGGGGAGTGGGGGAATAGGGAGTTTAGCTATTTGACAAGACTGGTGGAGGTTGTTTAGGTAGCTATTGAACCAGGGTGGTACTGCTGAGGTTGAGTTCAGAGAGGCATGTTAGGAGTTTATTATGGGAGATGGTCTAGGAGAGTAGCAGAGACTAGTTTTCCTTGGTTCCTGTATGAGTTAATGGTGTTGGTGAAGTTAATTAGGGCAGTGGTGGTGCTATGGGATGGGCAGAAGCCATGCTGAGTTTTGGATAGTAGCGTGTTGGAAATGAGGTAGGTGAGCAGTTGGTGATGAATGCATTTTTCTAGGATCTTTGATAGAGATGGTACTAGGATTGTAATGGGCCGATAGTTGGCAACATCAGAGGAGGGGCCGCCTTTGTGGAGGGGAATGATGAAAGAAGTTTTCCACAAGGATGGAATAGTATTTTCAGTGATGGATCTAGTTATAAGGAAGGAGATTGGGGTAGGCTATGGCTTTAGATGCCATCTGTAGATATTCAGCAGGGAAACTAGGCAGCAGGAGTTGTAGGTTTGAGTTTAGATAAGAGTTTTTGGATGGTAGACACTGATACTGGTATGAGTGAAAAGGGGGTGGAGTTTAATTGGGCTTTATGGGATTGTGGGGGGGTGGTGGGACTTGTGTGGGCTTTAGGAGATTGTGGGGGGATGGTGGGATTTGTATCATTTATGAGGTTGTGTACAGAGGAGGTAAAATAGTTGTTGAAACTGGAGGCTATATCTAGGTTTGTACCTTCTATATCTGATGGGGGGTAGTGTTTTTTCGAAGTTGGAGTATGTTGTTCATGGCTGCCCAAAATTTTTTAGGGTTAGGTTTCTTTTCTAAGGAGATATAGTGGTTCTGTTTGTCTAATTTGGTTTGTTTTTTAGCCTTATTTCTAAGTTCAAGGAAGGCTTGTCTAGTTGTGGCCATTCTATGTAGGCACCAGGTTTTCCAAGCTTTGTCTCTGTCTCTAAGTAAGGACCTTGTGCTTTTCTGTAGCCAAGGGGCAGGGTTGCTACGAATTCTAATTGTTCTGATTGGGGCTAGATGGTTGAGGATGTTTACAGATGTGGTGTTGAAGTATTCAACCGCTTTATCTAGTGGGAGTGTTTTGATGGGTGACCAGTCGCAGTATTTTAGGGCTTCCATGAATTGAGTTGTGGGGAAATTTTTCCAAGAATGGGTTTATAGAAGGGTGGGAAAGTTATTAAGTTTGAGACTGTCTAAGGAGAAAGGTGGGATTGTGGTCACGAAGAGTGTTGGGTAATGTTCCACACTGTTGGATGGTGTTGGGTTGGTTGGTGAGGATCCAATCTAATATGGATTCTCTCTTTGTGAATGTGTCGATTCTTGTGGGAGATTGTACGAGTTTGGTGAAGTTATATAGGTTGATATGACTGGTGGGTGCTAGAGATTGGATTGTGTTCCACTCAATGTTAACATTGTCTAGTATTAGTGTTTCTTGGGGGCGGAGTGAAAGGACCAGTGAAGTATTGACTCTAGTGTGGATAGGTTGTCTCCTGGGGGTAGATTGTTAAATAAAATGAAGAATTCAATACACAGGAGGTTCAGATTCAAAAGTTTACTAGTGTACACCAGGAGGCAAAAAACGTACAAGTACAGAATTTTGTCTAACATGAAACAGGAAGCATACAATTTTATATAGGTTTAACATTCAAGCTGTGCCCACCTTACTGATGTGGTATGTCACAGGACATCTACATCACCTTAGCTTACAGTCCTCTATTCATAAAAACTGCTGATGCTGTATATTTAAAAAAAGTTTTCCTCTGGTAACAATACGGCCTTGCTATCCACCTGGTCAGACATAATGTCTTTCTGTAAAGTTACTTCTTCAAGGTTTCATATCAGTTCGAATACAATAGCAGATTCAGTCTTTTAATACACATCTTTGTTCACTGTTACACTTTCCCACCAGCTGCATGCTATCTCAGTAACACATATACAAGGCCAAATCATCCCAGCAGGAAAGAGCAGAAGATTTCATTATTTCACACATTTAATTTCCTGACCCAGCAGATAATCACTTATGAAAAGCATAAACATTAAAACTTGCTAAGCTAGCATCTGCCAGGGTCGAAGGTCAGCTTGCCTCAAGCCACACTGCAGTTTCAAAACTACTTACATTTACACATGAATTAATCCTTTCTGTTATATGATTAATAGAATAAAATGCATTATATACTACTTTGCTTTTAAACTAGCATTTCTCATATATTCAAATACACATTTTTCTAACATTTCCCCCCCTATTAATACTTTTTATTCTATTTTGAAGTATGCATAGTGTCATTTCATCTCCTAACCTTTTCCACTTAGGATTTTCAGCTAGGTGAGTCATTCAATCTATACTTCAGAAAAAATATCATATGAGATCAATTTTTCAATCTCAATATCTTGGTACAAAGTTTCAGTAACAGATACATCAATAAAATCTTTGATTAATCTTTTCATGCAGGGAATTCCACAGCAAACACATGCTCCTATTAGGAGTATACCCACACAAATGGCAATCAGAATATTCATTAGGATGGAACCCCACCCCCCAAATGGATTCTGGAAAAAGTCAGTCAGTGGGTTTGGGCCTGGTTCAGTCATGGCTGATACTTGCTGAATTACCTCTAGGTGATTATTAATTTCATGCCTGTTATCTGGAATGTACACACAGCATTCTTCTTTGATAAGCGCACACGTACCACCTCTTGCCGCTAGGGTGAAGTCAAGAGCCATTCAATTTTGTAGCACAACAGTTCTCATTGCATTCAGTTCATCAGTCACCAGTTCTAGGGCAGAAAAAGTTGCATTACTCATTACTTCGAGAAGTTTCGACAACTTCCTCAGCTCCCAGATCAATTTGACTGCTCCATAGGCTGGGAATATTCCTGCCCAAGATATAACACTGTCACTCAAGTCCATATGAGTCAATTTGCTTTTGTCTTTCACGGTATTTTGATCTTTCCAGCCAGCTTCGATCTTTCCAACTGGATTCACAGGTTTTTCAACTGGACCTTCGGGTTTTCGGGCTGCTTCTCTCACATTTCGTATCTTACCCAAAGGTAATTCTGCAGTATGTCTTATTGCCAGAACCAAATAACCCAAAAAACAACTGCCGGACCAATTCTCAGGTAACCATTTATATGCCTTTTTCCCACAAATAAAATAACAGTTTTCTACTTTAGTACTAATACGCATTAGCCCTGCATGAAACATTTTCTGATCTATAACTGACAATTGTTTAAACAAAACTGGATTCTTGCGAATGTAATTCATGGTTGTTTTCAATGAGTTCAAATATGAGTCATAATTAGTATTGCAAAAAGTATTGCCATTACTATTCTTAATATAACATCGGTAAGATATGGTTATATTACAATTGCTCCAGCCCACCTGGAGAGTATCATTTTGTAAAACATACAATTCCTTTTTGTGTGACAGGTAAAAATAAAGCTATTTTGTCCTGTGATCTCACAGTTCCTGTATCGAAGAGTAAATTATCCCAAGTCTCATTTATCCCCAAAGGGACAGTGGACATTATCAGTCCTCCATATGCTGTTGGTATAGCTGTACAAACCCAGCAATTTGAAATGTTCATAGTCTCTGCATATACACGCTTCATGGCTAGGTATGTGTTAAAATTTGGATGCCAGTCTATAGACATTTCGTCACGCCTTCCCACTTTCACTTGTGTGGTTGTGTGTAGGATAAACCACAACAAGAGGAAAATTGTCACAATTACAGTCAATAAATGTATACTCAACAAAATGATTATGCAACATGTCTGGGGTTGATCTAGATTTCTATTCGCTTTGTTTTTGGCCATCTTGGTCTGGTTGTGTATCAGTCACAAAGTTTTTATCAAATTGAAAGTTCTTTACCGGTTTGCAGTGTGTCAAATGAACCCAGGACGTCCTCTCGGCCACTCTGAATGCAGTAGGCATTGCCAACAGAACCTGGTATGGTCCTTCCCACTTTGGACTCGCCCAATTCTTCCTTTTCGTCACTTTCAACCACACCCACGACCCTGGGGCCAAGACTGCTTTTACTGGTCTGGTCTGTTCCTTATCTGAAAAAGAGTTAAACTGCAAAACAGATTTATTTGTTAACAGTTTACTCATATAACTAGCTAATGAACTGTCAGCCTCTTGCTCTGCAGGCATGAGAGCTTTCCACTGAGGCACATAATATGCTCTCCCAAAAACCATTTCAAAGGGAGTCAAACCCTTTACATTTGGAACCGTTCTCATACTCAGCAGTGCTAAAGGCAGAAAGTGTATCCAATTCTTTTCGGTCTCCTCAACTAACTTCCTAAGTTTATTCTTGAGGGTACCATTGTACCTTTCCACAAGTCCTGCTGACTGTGGGTGGTAGGCACAATGGTTCTTTAAGGAGATACCAAAAAATCTCCCAAGTTGCTGAATTGTCTGGTTCACAAAATGTGTGCCGTTGTCACTATAAATCCTTTCCGGAATGCCAAATCTAGGGATTACTTATTTTATCAGGGCTTTCGCCACTGTTGCTGCATCCGGGTTTTTGGTTGGAAAAGCTTCTACCCATTTGGAAAACATGTCTACAATAATTAAACAGTATTTCTTCCCTTCACACTTACTCAATTCTATGAAATCCATACAAATAGTATGGAACGGATATGGTGGTATAGGAAAACTTCCTTGCTTGGTTTTAAATGCCCCTTGTGCATGGTGCTTGTTACAAGTATGACGAGCTGCAAAACATTTTTTTGTGTAGTTTGTGTATCCATATGTGTGGAATATTTGGTTTACTAACTGTACCATCCCCCCTGTTGAGACATGGCACTGCCCATGGCTCAACAAAGCTGCATATCTAAATAAATTAGACGGCAATATCGGTTTTCTGTCCTTGGAAATGTACAGTCCATTCTCAAGAATTGCACCTCGTTTTACCCATTTTTGTTTTTCTGCTTTTGTAGTAAGCATCTGCATTGTTTTTAACATGTCTAAATCTAAAATCTCAGAGGGTTGTAATTCCTCATTCAAAAGTAAAGTTTCTGAGTCTGAGGCTGCTTGCTTTGCAGCTGCATCAGCTCGTGCATTGCCTTTCGAAATTTTATCCTGTTGTTTTGTATGAGCTACACATTTACAAATAGCTACTTTGGTAGGTAACTGAATAGATTCTAATAACGCCAAAATAAATTGCACATGATTAATAGGTTTTCCACTAGATGTTATCATTCCTCTATTTTTCCATTGTTGCGCAAATACATGTACTGTAGAAAAAGCATACTGACTATCAGTATATATGTTTACACACTTGTTTTTTGCTAAAGTACATGCCCGCGTCAAAGCTATCAATTCTGCTGCTTGTGCAGATAAGTTATGTGGTAAGGATTGGGCTTCTAGAATTTCAGTGTCTATAACTACTGCATACCCTACTAGATTCTTTCCTGTAGGACCCCTTCTGCATGAGCCGTCCACGTAATATGTCACCTCGGCATTATCCAAGGGCATATCTGTGAGATCTTGTCTAGGCAAAGCTAACTGTTCAATTTCCTGCAGGCAGTTGTGTGGTGTGAAGTAATGTTGATGGATTTAATGTCGTACATCGTTCAGTTGTCATATGAGGTTGGCTCAGCAGTATAGTCATACATGAAAGATGTCTAGCAGGAGAAAGGTATGCCACTTTTTCTTGCAGTAAAATTATTGCAACTGCATGAGGCACTCTCAATGTGAGAGGATGGAATAACACCACTGAGGCTGAAGCCTGTACTGCCATTGCAGCTGCAACTACTGCTTGTACACAGTGAGGCAAAGATCACACCACTGGGTCTAACTGCGATGAATAATAGGCTATGGGGCGTTGCTTGTCCCCATGTTGTTGCGTCAATACTGATGTCATATATCCTTGCTTGCAATCTATGGTCTGAAAAAAACGTTTGTGATAATTCGGAAGTCCTAAAACTAATGAAGAAGCTATCAATTGCTTCAACCTGCAGAAAGCCGTTTCTGCTTCGGGTGTCCATTGTAAGATATTTTGTGCTGCCATTGGTGTCTTGTCAGTGGAGCAGATTCCAAAGCATAATTTGGTATCCAGCTCCGACAGAAATTAGTTGTACCCAAGAAAGACATAATTTCCTTCTTGGTTGTTGGTTTAGGTGCTTGCAAAATTGCTGTTTTTCTTTCCTCGTCTAGTATTCTACCTTCATTGGATATTACATATCCCAGGTATTTAACTTGTTTTCTCCAAAGTTGTAACTTACTTTTGTTTACTTTGTGTCCTTGTGTTGCTAAAAATTTTAATAACGCTACAGTATCCTCCCTGCATTGTTGCTGGGTGGGGGCTGCTAGCAAGATGTCATCTACATAAAGTAGAATTTGACTACCTCCCGGTGGGGTAAACGCTGCCAGGTTGCTAGACATTTCTTGTGCAAATATTGTTGGACTCTCAAAATATCCCTGTGGTAGTTATATGTATACCTTTTACCCTGAAATGTAAATGCAAACCAATATTGACTACCAGAATGTATAGGTATCAAGAAGAAAGCATTGCTGATATCTACCACAGAGAAATACTTCTGTTGCAGTTCTAAATCGTTTAACAAAGTATTGTGGGTCTGGCACCGTAGGTGCTCGAGGTATTACTGCATTATTTACAGCTTGTAAATCTTGTACCATCCGCCATTCCCCATTTGCTTTTTTAACAGGAAATAGGGGTGTATTACATGGTGAATCAGGAGATTCTACCAGTACTCCTCCTTTGAGTAATGCTGCTATTATAGGCTTAATTCCTATTTCTGCATCCTTTCTCAAAGGGTATTGTCTTTTCTGTGGTCTAAAAGCTGACTTTGGGGTAAATGTAACTGGTCCTGCTGTTCGAATAAGTCCTACATCTGACTTGCCTGTTGACCAAAGAGTTGTTGGAATTTCACATAAGGCCTTTTCTTCTTCTTCTAATAAAAATGCTAATCAGCTGTCCTCGCTAGATTGCAAGTGAACAGCTGGATGTGTCTGTGTCAACCAATTCTGTTTTTGTTTTTGTATCCCTTGTTCTGATAGTTCTAAATCAGTCTGTTTCTCCCATCTTGTTACTTTTTCTCCTAAGTCTGCCCATTTTACACTTTTGTTCTTTGTCAAGCTGACGTGGTAATCGATTTGATCAATATAATGCAAGGAATTCTTGAGGTAATGAACAGCTAACTACACTGTTCCCCTCAGTATCCCAGTACAAACTACGCAATACTAGTCGAGTTGCACGATTTCTGAACAATTCTTGCTCATACTCTCTATCAGGTCCTGGTGTAGTACAGTAGTATAGAGTACAGTGTAACAAATGCTGTCGATCTGTGTCGAGGGAGGGGGCTTTACTGATGGCTACATTCATCAGTTTCTCGGTTACTGCCCCTGGACCAGTCGTGACTAGGTCCTGGCTGTACCAGTAAAAAGTTTCACCCTCCGATCGCACTACAAAGGTATCCATTTGCCTCTGCGCCTCCATACCTTGTACAGTTGGAACTACTGCTATGTCAAATATCTGCATAAGGTCCCTGCCCAATAGGTTTACTGGACACTTTGCAGAAACAACAATTTTACTTCTCTGGGTCATACCTGAAACAGGGTCAGTTATTGCTATATCATGGGAAAATGGTTCCCTGTATAGCTGTCAGTTTGCTGCTTTTACTAGTATATAATCAGGTGATTCGGAATGTTCTGGGATGCTCCTGAGTCACACAGGAATTTGACTTCCTTCCCTCCACCAGAAGTGTAACTTCCTAAGTAGAGCTCTAAGCTCAATAATGCTAAGTCCAAAATTTCACTTTCTTCATCCTCCATATCTACTTGCACTTCCTCTACTCCTTCTATCACATTTAGATTTGTTTTCTGTTTCTTAGCTTTTCCTGATGATTTCTGACTTTCACATGATGTATCTTCACTATCATATAGTCAGTCCTCATCTCCTTATCTTCTGAAATTACCTTTTGTTTTGCTTACAATCCCTTGCTAGATGTCCCTTTTCCCGTGACTTGAAGCATTTCTTCTGATCGCTTGTCAGACTGTTTGTTTCTGGGCATTCTTCTTGCCCTTTTACCTGACTGTAATACAAATACTTCAGCTCCGTCTTCAGCAGTGAGGACTTGCCTTCTTTTCTTTTACTATTAAAATGTCTTTCAGCATGTCTAGCCTATTCAAGTAAGGCTTGTAGCCTCCCTGTTCGATGGTCTATCATATGCTTCATAATGAAGCTACTAATAGGTGCAATGTAACCTTTCAAAAATGCATTTTTCAATTGTTGTTCATACGGGGAATCATTTGTTTGGTTCTCAGGAACCGACATACCGCTATGATTATTAAAACATTCTAATAATCTAGCATAGTACCCATCTGTTTTCTCATTTTCCTCTTGTATGCATTGATTAATGCAAGTCCAGTCTGCTCTAGGTTTCCATTTCTCAGAGATTCGGTCTGTTAGACCTTTCACTCTGTTGTCTAACTACTATGTGGGAGTGGTTTAAGCTCTGCATTACGAGGATTCCAGGTGCCACAAATCATGTGCCAATCTGGACCTATAATTTGTCTTACTACTTTTTCAATCTCATGCCTTGTAAATCTAAAACGATGGGGCCTCAGTAGCTTTCGGATATCCTCCGTGTCCATGGTCTATGTACTAAGAGTGTTGGGTTTTGCCCTTCCTGAGGATTTGGAACTTCTATAAGTGGGCATATTTCTTCTTCACTCTCATCCTGTAGATTTCTCTCTATTTGATATGATTCTGTGTCCCTATGTATTTTCGGACCTAGTTTCAATAGGATCTCTGATAAACGGTTGTGGTCTTGCTGAAACTTCAGGATAACGCGGAGGCGGACCAGCCTGTCCACTTGCTTCATATCCTGAAAAGGGTAAGGAAGGGGGCAAGGGAGGAGGAGGAGGATGTTTTGAATTCTTCAGCTTCTGTTCTCGATTTGCTTCCTCAATCCACCTGTGTGCCTGAGGAATGCCTTGTTTTTGCCTGACCTCCTGCATCAGATTTAAGCTGCTTAAGGAGTTTAACTAGTGAAGTTTTATCTAGTTTACCATCAAATTCATATTTGTTAACCCATTTCGTATAATACCTAACGTTATCAGAACATTGTACTTGCATGTATGGATCATGTTTTAGTGCACTGATTTCCCATAGTAAAGAAAATGTTACGTAACCCTTTTTTTATCACGTGATATCAAATTCTCAGTTCCTTTTCACAGTTTATCTAGAATAACTGCCTACCTTATTCTGTTACCCTGATCTATGACCAAATATACAGTACTTCCTTTTGTCCCTGATCTGCATAACAAATCTTGACAACGATATACTGTAACTTAGTCCCTGATCTAAAACAGAAAAAAAGGCAAATTCTTCCTACCTGAGCCTCGAAAGTGGCCAGCCTCTTTAAATGACAGTTCAGTCGGAGGTCTTTTCCAAGAAGAACCAGTAACTTCTCACCACCGTAGACTCTGATCTGCAGCTGTCCGAGGGAATTCGCTAAGAAGGACCAAACTGTTAAATAAAATCAAGAATTCAATACACAGGAGGTTCAGATTCAAAAGTTAACTAGTGTACACCAGGAGGCAAAACGCATAAGTACAGAATTTTGTCTAACATGAAACAGGAAGCACACAATTTTATATAGGTTTAACATTCAAGCTGTGCACACCTTACTGACGTGGTATGTCACAGGGCATCTACATCACTTTAGCTTACAGTCCTCTATTCATAAAAACTGCTGATGCTGTACATTTAAAAAAAAGTTTTCCTCTGGTAACAATTATCCACCTGGTCAGACATAATGTCTTTCTGTAAAGTTACTTCTTCAAGGTTTCATATCACTTCGAATACAATAGCAGATTCAGTCTTTTAATGCACATCTTTGTTCACTGTTACACTTTTCCCACCAGCTGCATGCTATCTCAGTAACACATATACAAGGCCAAATCATCCCAGCAGGAAAGAGCAGAAGATTTCATTATTTCACACATTTAATTTCCTGACCCAGCAGATAATCACTTATGAAAAGCATAAACATTAAAACTTGCTAAGCTAGCATCTGCCAGGGTCGAAGGTCAGCTTGCCTCAAGCCACACTGTAGTTTCAAAACTACTTACATTTACACATGAATTAATCCTTTCTGTTATATGATTAATAGAATAAAATGCATTATATACTACTTTGCTTTTAAACTAGCATTTCTCATATATTCAAATACACATTTTGTGCTGATTTATGAGGAGTTTAGTAAATAAAGTTTCTGCATTATTGAAGTTTGGGCTTTCATTTTGTAGGAGGTTGTTGTCTTTCGGCTTTTCCCGGTTAGGGGTTGCCACAGCGGAACTCTGGTCCACTAATGATTGGCAGTAGATTTTCACGAATGCCGAGGTGTGGAGTTTTAAATTAGCCTTGTAAAGTAGGGCAATTCCACCACCCCTTTTTTTGTGTTCTGTCTACCCTTAGCATATTATATTCGGGTGGGTGATGGAGTTATCCTTGATATGATGCTTAAACCATGTCTCTGCTATGACCATGATGTCGGAGTTATATAAAGAGATACTGGAGTGCAGTTCATACATAATTGCAGCTGACATACATAATTTCCTAACTTTCTCATTAAATGATATCATTATCCCTAATAAGATTTCATATCCTGTTGTATCAAATGCCTTATTAAGGTCGCCTGTCATGATTTTAATTTTTTTTTATTCATAATATCCACAATTTCTCGGTCATTTATAGTGCTTGACATCCCTTCTCCTTTGTACTATATATACAGTCTTCTATATATTTTATATTTTAGCTTCAAATCTCTTTTGTATAATTTTCATAAAGGTCTTATAATTATTTTTATTCAGTACTATTGGTGTCCTGTTTTTTTAATTGTCTTCTGTCTTCCTTATTCTCTATGAATATAAGTAATCCACTGCATAATTCTCTATATATAAAATCTTCATTTAACCATTCATTCAAAATCTTTAAAAATGTTTTTGCCAATCCCTTACATTTTTATACATTTCATACCCTATTCCATCTGGTCCTGCAGCTGAATCTGTATTTACTTGTCCTAGTATCATATCTAGTTCATATAAAGAGATCTGTTTTTCTTTCCATCTTCTAATTCCCTTTTTCTGTTAACTTTTTTTTTTAGTTTCCATGTTTTTTCTTTAAACATTTCTTGTACATAATGTACTACACTGTTCATAATCTTTTCCTGAGTTCTTTCTGTTTCTCCTTTTACATTTTATTTTTCTCATTACACTACCATGTTTCTTTACAAATCTGCCTAAGGAACTAGATGCTTCTTTTTTTTCCTTGTAAAAAATAGCTTTGGTTATAGACAATTCTTGTATTTTTTCTTTTTTTTTTTTCATATAATTCTTTTTCCTTTTCAAAGTACTTTCTTACTGCAGGAGTTCAAACAAGGGATGAGCTGACTGCATTTTTACTGTGAAGTTCCTAGTATGAGACCTTAATTTTGCTGAATTCCCTATCGAAGTTACCTAAACAAATATGACACTCACTAGACCTGCAAGTTCAGTTCATCTGTGTGTGGATCTTTGGATCAAGAACTCATTCAGAGTTCCAGAACCAAAAAAGATGAAATCATGTTGAGTTGGCTGCATTTACACCACCCAATTCTTGAACTGACACCCTAAAATCATGTACCTCTCAATGATATCTATCTGAACAAACATGAGTGTCATTACTGCTAAACGTTCAGGTAAGTGGCATGTGGGCTAGAGCATTGTCTGCACCTGTCTATAAGGAGTTCCACAACTGAAGAATGACCGGGTGTCCTTAAAGAACTGTTTTTTTTTTTCATTAGCATTCTGATTACTCAACTTGGAGTTGTAACTGTTGGGGTGATAGCTTTTCTGTCCTTTTCTAGTTCAAGCTGGTGTTCTTACTTTTCATAGGTGTTCCTCTTGTTTAGGTAGTAGCTGTGTTGCTGGCTCCTGACACTTGCGCAAGGCACACTAGAGACTATGATTTCATAGCTGTGAGAGTTTCCTAACTTAAGGTCTGAAGAGATTTACAGACTAATGTGCATTAACAATAAAGGTGTGCATTTTTTGATGAAGCTCTTCATAAGACTAATAACTCTGTTTTAACAAGTACTCTCAGCAACAACATAGCGGCACAGTTAGAAAATCATTATTTGCCTACTTGCCTCCTTATTGCATGATCTGCACATGTCCAGGCCGATAATGTTCTGCTTAAAATAGGAGTGGAGCCCAGTTTGCTTCTATTCCATCCCATCATCTATAAGTGCACAGCAGGTAGCGTACACACCTTTGTTGTAGAACCCAATCCCTATGGATGATATATGCGCAGCAGCCACTTGGGCAATATCTCATACCTTCATATCTCATTTGGGATTTTTGGCCAGGAGGGATGAGCATCTTTTCTCTATAGTGCTGCTCATGAATATCTTTCCTTAGGGCCACTCAGGGCTCAAGTAGCTGGGGACTTGGTCCTATCAGTAATGTATGTACCCACAATGCCCCTATCTTATATACTCCAGATCGAGTTTGCCTGATGTGGGTTCTATTACAATACTACGTAGCCCGATTGCTGACCCTGCTGTGCAACATTAGTGTGGAGCTCACTCCTGAGTGCGTTGTCCTATGGATGAGATATTAAACTGAGGCCCCATATGTTTGAGTTGGATACCTATTACCAGACCACAGATGCAGTTTGTTGAGTGCATTTTTGATCAAACCAAAAAGAGCGAAAAGGCAAAATAGCGAAGCGGCTTTTCAGCGAATTCTTTCCCTGGGAAAGAATTTGCTTGGCTGCTTTCGTTACTTTGCCATTTTTGGCACTGTAGTGCGATCTTGAAGTTGGTATATTTAAGTAGGGAGTGTGGGAGGCACAGCCTCCCACATTATGTAATGTTTTAAAGTTTTTTTTTTTTTTTTTTAATTTTGGGAAAGCGATTTTTTTCCCCTTGGGGAAAAAAAAAATAAACTTATGTCTTACCACAGTGTTCCATCTGTGTTGTAGATATTTTGCTAATTCATTACCAATAGGACCTCGGCTCTGTCTTTGGAACCGATACGGCTGTTTTCCAGCTCGTGAAAGCCAAAAACTCTCAGCTAAGAACCTACCCACAATGCCCCTATCTTATATACTCCAGATCGAGTTTGCCTGCCCTAGATAAAAGTAGTAATAATAGGAAAAAGGTAGGAGGCTTTGTCTGAGCAAATACCCTAACCAGAAGTTCTTAAAGTCCACCAGGAATCCAGGCAGGGGGAAGGAGGGTGGGAAGTAATGAATGAACAAAATATCTACAACACAGATGGAATGTTATGGTAAGACATAACTTCTTTATCTGATGTTGTAAATTTTTTGTTCATACATTACCGATAGGACCAAGTCCCCAGCTACTTGAGCCCTGAGTGGCCCTAAGGAAAGATATTCATGAGCACTATAGAACCAAAAGATGCTCATCCCCTGGAGGCCAAATCCAATTTGCAATGAGATATGAAGGTATGAGATATTGCCCAAGTGGCTGCTGCGCATATATCATCCATAGAGGCTCTGAAATGAAAAGCTACAGAAGTAGTCGTAGATCTGGTAGAATGAGCCTTTATTCTGGAAGGTAAGGGTAGCTTATTCTGTTGGTAGATAAAGGTACTGATGTTTCTAAGCCAAGAGGTTAAAGTCACTTTGGAAATAGGTTTATCCAGTCTTGGTCCTGCAAAGGCCACAAACAATTGTTTTCCTGACAGATTTAGTCCTGTCCAAATAACGAAGCTGCCGGTGCACATCAAGGGTGTGCAAAAGGTACTCCCCTTTATTAGAATGCCTTGGGAAGAAAGCTGGCAGGTCAATAGATTGGTTAATGGAAAAGCCAGAAATTACCTTAGGCAAGAAAGAAGGGACACCCTATCCATGTGGAAGATCAAGTAAGAACTCGACACTCAAGGCCTACACTCAGGTACCCTTCTCGCTGAGGTGAGTGCTACTAGAAGTATGATTTTCCATGGCAAAAATTTCAAATCACATGAATCAAAAGGCTCAAAGGGAGAGCCTGTCAGAGATTGAAGCACCAGAGTCCAGTTCCAGGGTTCATAGGCAGGTTTAACATGTAATACTCCCTTCAAAAAGGTTTTGCATAGGCGGTGTGACATAATGGAAGAATTATCAAGACCATTATGAAAACTGGCGATAGCTGCTAAATGTACAGTGGATCACTGAAGCTGAGGTCCTGCATGTAGAAGAGTAGTCAGGTATTGTAGAATATGCTGAATAGGCATAGAGAAAGGGTCTAAGTTCTGGTCTTTGACCCAAATAGAGAACCTAGTCCATTTACTAGAATAAACGTTTTTAGTGGAAGGTTTGTGTGAGGCCAGAAGAATTTTATGGACAGGTGATGGGATGTCAGGTAGCCTGGCAATCATTGGAAGAGAAGGAACCAAGCTGTGAGCTTCAGACTGTGCAGGTGTGGATGAATCAATCCCCGAGGATGGCATAATAGGTCCTGGGAATGATCCAGGATCCACGGGCTGTGAATCAGATGAGGCCATAGAAACGGGAGCCAGACTTGATGTAGCCAGTAGGGGGCAATGAGGATCACTTTGCTTTTTAACCTCTGAGCTTTCTGGAAAAATTTTGGAATGAGGGGAAATGGATGAAAGGCATACAGAAGACCCGGGGGCCAATTGTGCATTAGTGTGTCCCTCGGTGGTTCCCCCTGAGGGGGGATCAAGGCAAAGTAGCTCCTGCATTTGTAGTTCAGGGGGGAAGTGAACAAGTCACAGCAAGGCTTGCCCCAAAGTTGGAAGATCCAAACTGCTATTATAGGGTTGGGGGACCACTCATGAGGCATCAGGATGTTCCTGCTCAGATTGTCCTCAATAAGGCTGGAACTCCCAGGAATGTGCGTTGCTATACAAAAGCGAGAAAGTGACTGGAAGCTATTGCCCAGTGCCAAATCCTCATGGCTTCCCGACACAGGGGGGTAAGATCTGGTTCCACCTTGTTTGTTGATATACCAGACAACTGACATGCTGTCTGACTGAATTGCAATGGTCCCCGAGGGTAGGGATGCATGGAATGCTTGCAACGCTAAGAGAACTGCCTTCAGTTCCAGGACATTTATGTGCAAGTTGGCCTCGATAGGGGTCCAGGTGCCTTGGACAGTCTTTCCCTGAAAATGCCCTCCCCACCCTAACAGTGAAGCGTCCGTGGTCACCGTGGGTTGGGGAAGACTGAACGGTCGACACCAAAGATACTTTTGTGGCACCATCCACCATAGCATTTCTTCCTTGCAACGGTTTGTAAGGTGTATCATGTGGTTGAGTGGGCAGGTTAACAACAACCATCGTGTGGAAAGGAGCCACTGTAGGATTCTCATGTGCAGTCTTGCCAGTGGTACTAAAGTAATGGCAGCTGCCATGGAGCCCAAGAGTTGAAGTACAACATGTGCTAGTACATAGGTCTGAGGAAGGTGGTCTTGGATTTGGTGTTTTATTTTCAAAAGCCTGTGAGGGGGGAGAGAATCTTGACAGGATGTTGTGTTGGAGACCGCTCCAATAAATTCCAGTGTCTTCGTTGGGAACATCTGAGATTTGTCTTTGTTGATTGTAATCCCAAAGCGGAGAGTGAGACCTTCAGTGTTAGAGAGGATGTTGGCTAGGAGATTCCTGGTTGGGGAGGTAAGGAGCAAGTCATCTAGATAGGGAAACACCTGGAATCCTTGTAGTGGAAGACTGCCATACATTTGGTGAACACTCTGGGGGCTGTCAAGAGACCGAATGACAGTGCCCTGAACTAGTAGTGATTGGCTCCCAGCCAGAGGCGGAGAAACCTCCAGGAGCGGTGACCCATCTTTATGTGGTAGTACGTGTCCTGGAGGTCTATAGAGCACATCCAGTTATTACTCCCTAGGAAGGGAAGAATGGACTGTATCGTGACCATCCAGAATTTTTGAGGTTTGATAAATTTGTTCAATAGGCTGAGATCCAGGATTGGTCTCCAGTCCCCTGTAATTTTTGGCACTAAAAAAGGACCTCGAGTAAAACCCGGATCCTGTCTGGTCTGGTGGGACTGGTTGGATGACTCCTTTCCTTAGCAGCTTTCCTATCTCTAAGGGTGCTAATTCCCTCTGATTGGGTGGTACATCGGGGATTCGTTTGACAAGTCTGGGAGTTAAGTCGAAAGGTATTTGGTAGCCTCTAGATATTATTCTCTGCACCCAAACATCAGTAGTAATAAGATGTCAGGCTGGTAGATGCAGAGAAAAATAACCCCCAACAGCTTCCAGAGGGAAGCAATCAGGCTGCTGCTCAAGAGCGCTGGTAGGGTCTGCCGAAGAAACAATCTCTAGCTCCCTGGTTACGCAGACCCCCTCTACCCTGAAAGGGACATCTTCCATATTAGTTGCCCCCTCTGCCCTGAGGGATTGTTCACCATGAGTGTCATGAAAAGTTCTTTGGGATTTCTTCTCACATTTTTCTTCCCTTCTGGTTCCTGGAGTAACACCTCTGGGAGTTGGAAAGGCGTATGCCCACAGCAGACAAGGTCTTTCCATCTTTCTCACTACGTGTAAGTGTGTCTCGTACTTTGGGTCCAAAAAGGGCAGATTTGGTGACAGTTGCATTGATGAAGGAAGATTTAAAGGGGTCTGCGAAGTCACACAACCGCATCCAAGCATTACGTCTTATGACAACACTTGATGTGGCAGCTCGAGCTGCCCCCTCGGTGGAGTGAGCTATCAAACGCATCGAGGGGTTTGAGATGGATTCAAGGGTAGCTAGCTGTGGGGTGACAATATCACACACCTCATCAGACAGTACCCCACCAAAAAGAAAGGCATTTCAGAAATTAGGTCTCTTTGGAGAGGAGTAAAGTGTGCCAGATAGTTCAGCGACTGAATGGCGAATGTCGCTGAAGCATAGGTCCATTTCCCTAGTCTATCCATGGTACGGGACTCGATGTTTGGAGGATAGACAGTGGAACTATCTTCTGCCAGTTCCCTCTTGGTGGCCACTGCCACGACCATAGTATCATCTGTCAACTGCTAGGACCAGTGGAGCTGGTCTTCAGGTGTAGATAAAATTTTTGTCTGGTCTCTGAGAGATGGGTTCTACTTTGTCCGTGACCTTCCAGGCATGCTGCACAATGAGTTTAACAAGGTCATCTGCCGGTGGGATCACCCAGTAAGTAGATGGCCGGGCACGGAAGGCCTGCAGGAACACCGATTCTACAGAAGAAGAGTTATAGGACTTCCAGTCTCCCCGCTGCTTGAGGATTTCGAGAATGTCTCCAAATGAGATGTCATTCGGGGGAGACCCTCATCACAGTCAGTGTCTTTGGTGATGGATTCTTCCAGTGAATCAAGGTGCTTCCTCTTGCACTGTTTCTTCTGGGATGGCTCCCCAGTGGGATCTTCTGAGGAGTACTCTGGAGAATGGGTTCCCTTCAAAGAGGGTTCTTGTGACTCCTGTACCTGGGGTCCTGAAATAGAGGGTTGGGAGAGGAGCAAGAGAACTGGAAGCCATTGGAGACATGGACAGCACCAGCGAGAAAATAGGCACCGGGCTAGAAACCAATGTACGGACGTTCCAAGTACTGCTTCGGGAGAGCATCGGTTCCACCGGAGCCGATGCAGCAAGGGTGGATGCTGCCAACTGGAAAAACATTGCTGTCAGAACCGAGACAGTATGCCCTGGAAGTATCTTGTCCTTGGCAGGTATTCGAGTTTTGGAGTTGATGGAGCTGAAGAAACTTGTCGGCACCATGGCTGGGGATGGTGCCGAAGCAGGTACAGTCATAGGAGCCAATGTCGGATCCAAGGACGGCACCGAAGTCAGTGGTGCTGAGGTCGGAACCAAAATTGGGGTGAATATCATGGATGGCACCGAGGGTGAAGACACAAAGCCTGGTGCCAAAGAGGTCTGCACCGAGGAAGCACGGAGCCGACACTGTTCCGTAACTGACTGAGATGCAGGAACCGAGTGACTCCGTTTGTCCTTATGTTTTTTGGTCTTTGGAGGGGGAGCCCTCCAACCCAGATTGAGCCTCCGAAAAGGGTGCTTTGAATAATCCATTTTTCCTTATTTTTTTGGTCTTTGGAGGGGGTGAGACCTCTGACCCAGATAGAGCCTCTGAAAAAGATGTCTTAAGTAATCCGTTTGTCCTTATGTTTTTTGGTCTTTGGAGGGGGGTAAGACCTCCGACCCAGATAGAGCCTCTGAAAAAGGTGCCTTAAGTAATGTGTTTTTCCTTATGTTTTTTGGTCTTTGGGTGGGTGTGAGACCTCCAACCCAGATAGAGCCTCTAAAAAAAGGTGCCTTAAGTAATCTGTTTTTCCTTATGTTTTTTGGTCTTTGGAGGGGGTGAGACCTCCAACCCAGATAGAGCCTCCGAAAAAGGTGTCTTGAGTAAACCAGTTTATTATTACATTCTGCTAGAGTACAATTACTAAAACTAGTACAAAAGTCACAGTCAGCTCTAATATGATCCATGCCCAAACAGTAGACGCAACGAACATGTGTGTCTGAGTTAGGCATCTTACGTCCACACTTGTCACACTGTTTAAATCCCAACTTAGCTTTGTCCAACATAGTAAGGCAACAAGGCTATCCTATAGAAAAAAAAATAGGGGAGAAAATACCACTGATGTTATTTTAAAAAATACCACTAGTAGAAAGGAAAGGCCTGTTAAACACAGGAGAGAGGGACAGTACCAATAAAGTTAAAAAAATTAAATCACCAAGAAAAAGGGTAGGAAATAGGCTTAGGTTATAGGCGACAGTAAGAAAAGGCTAACGACTAAAAATTAAATCATTTTGAAGAGAAAGTGTCTTAAAATTAAAAATTTTCTACTTAGCTTTGAGAGAGATGGCTAGCACGTCTGACTAGAAACATGGCAAAAGAGATCTGGGGTATCTAGGAGCGGGGCATTGTGGGTAGGTTCTTAGCTGAGAGTTTTTGGCTTGCGCGAGCTAGAAAAAGGCCGTATCGGTTCTGAGGATGGAACCGAGGTCCTATCGGTAATGTATGAACAAAAGATTTACAAAATCAGATTTGCTGTTCTGAGGTTGCAGTGTTATAAGCTTTCACTTCCATGGGGTTGATTATTTATCATTCACTTTTGTAAGAGTGCGATAATATAATATAGACCCTTTGAGTTGGTGGTAACACATGTGGATGTAAAAGATACCACAGAATGTATTAAAAAGAGCAGGGGAATTTCTGCAATGCCCTGGTCAGTTTCCACTAGTAATATAAATACCAACTCTGGTATCCCCTGAAAAATACTAGTACCTTTGTGAGACCAACCCAGTCAACAAAGGATAAATAAATACAATTGTTTATGAAATGGATGGACTTATTCAATACAAACTTCCATGTTAGTTTTACTAATTGCATTTACCTAAAATAACTTTCCAGCAAGAATCAAACAGCAAACATTAGACTGCCTATGGCAAAGAAACATAAACATTTAAAAATTATATTTATCTTTAAAATTCTAAGCAAGTCAATATGGCAGTCATCACAATTATATCTTTGGCTAAAATTAGTAAGAAACAACCCCTAACATTCAGTAAAATACCTGAAGCTGCTACTAGTAATCATAATACTGCTAATGCATGCAGGAGGCATTCAACCAAATCAACCAGACTATACCAGCAAGCATCAACACAGAACTAACAAGTCAAAGTACATAACAATAACAGCAAAGGGACAACTCTAGAAGCATGCAATAATAAACAGGATCAATATTGATAAGAATCAGTGAAACATTGCTAAAATACATTGTAATCCGGTCCTAAGTGCTCAAAAGCTACTGGCTTGAAGATAGGGACTCAAGCACCCTGTAGCTCATGCAGACTTACTCAGGCTTAAACTTGACTATGAGTCCAGACAAGCAGCTGAGAGGAGGGACCCGGGAGGGGGGGGTAGGGTTAGTGAGCAGAAGGGGAGTTTTAGGGTTAGGGAGCAATCAGGTAATTTATGTTTGGGGGGTTGGTGTTTTAGGTTTAAGGAGCAAGCAAGGATTTTTAGGATTTGGACAGGTTTATGGTAAGACAGCAAGGACACAGATTGGAAACTGGGTGGGAGTTTTGAGGCTAAAATTTAGATTCTGGTAGTTCTATACATGTTTATTGGGTCAGGTGATGGAGGGAGTATGTACAAACTGGAGATCGGGCTATTAAGGTTTGAGCACTTGCTTTGTTAAGCAAGTGGCAGTAGGTGTGTCATGAGCTACTAGCATACAAGCACTATAGTAGCCCTAGATGAACGCTGCACTTTTAATACACAGAGCAACCTTGCAGTCACAGTTTTGACAACAGACCAAATAAATGTAGAGCACTGTTTGATTAAAAAAACAAAACAAGGCTACATTAATAGAAAAAAGGAATTTTAAAACAACAGTTCACATATAACACAACTTGCACTAAGAAACCATAATAAAATTTACTAGTTATATTCCAGCATTGTTGTGACCTTATCTGAACAATATATAGATAAAATACAGCAGGTTAGCAAAGACACACAACCGGTTTTACTAGGATATCATAATTGTAATTGGAAATGGTAATACAAACAAAAATTGCATAACATTCTTAAACTAAGAAAAAACTTCCAATTAGTAACTGATGTGGACAGTGACCTCTTGACCAACGTATCATAAGAAAGTACTTGTATATCGCACAGCTTCTAAATAAAGGGACTGTGTCGAGATATGTCATTGCCCCCTTTACTCATCCCTCATTAGGCCAATTATTTAATATAATGCCCTCTTTGCCATGTATCTGGCCAGACAAATGCAACAAGTGGAATGCCCAGGGAGAGACCTAAGTGAATACTAGACCTAAACAGAATGTCCTACATGGACTGACTCAAAGACCAGTCAATATGCACTGCATGCTACTTACCATTAAGGGGTGACCTATGTCTGGCATACGAGGCATCTTCCAACCCCATATTCATGGATTTACTGCACATCAGCAAGTTAAATGGCATCAGAAATAGCTCAAGTCTAGGGATCTGATCCTCTTTCGCAACATAAACAACATAAATACAACCGTTTGGAGGGACAGGAATACCTCACAGAGCATATCTATGCTCTGAAGCAGACTCCCTAGCCACATAAAACAAAGAATCAGACTCACATTTATTGGCCAAGTATGCATGCATACAAAGAATTTGAATCCAGTTTAAGTGACTCTCCAAGTAAGAATTACATGAATGACATATATATAACTATTAAGAACAAGACAAATATACCTGCAACTCTTATGAACAAGGCAAAAAAGTAAATGTACATACAAGGTGCAAAGTGCAACTTAGTGCAGGAAATACTGAAATAAATTCTGAAATAAACAAGTATTAATATGTAAATACTGCAGAATCCTCGGATGCTTGTGAAAAAGAATGCCCCAACCTAATAACCTTAGTTAACCATTTATGAACTTGAAGGCCTGTGGAAAAAATTCTTCATATCCCTGTCCATATTTAAACACAACTTGGAGCAATGGATGGGAAACAGAATATGAGCAGGACTGCTCACTGTATTACTAAGGGACAGAAGTAGCTCCTACATGCTTTACCCATGCATGGATCCCCTCAAATTATCTATGGCACGATTCCAGTTATTCTCAATATTGGTAAAATATAATTTTCAGCCATGGGACAGGTAAGGCCAATGTAACACCAAATGAAAAAGGTCAATTGAAAAAAAAAAAAAACAAAGGGACATCGATTAGGCATAAAATGGCCCACAAGGGCATCTAGCCTACTACTTGCATATGAACCTAACCTGAATGCAAATAATTTCAGCTTGTTGGAGATTAAGCCATGGTGGTGCAGCGGTAGCATTCTTGCCTCACAGCAAGAGGTTCTCCCATTCAATTTTTGGCTGGAGCACCTTCTATGTCCTCCTCGTGGTTGAGTGGTGTTCAAAAGACGTGTAGAATGGGCATGCCTTCGCTGAAGGTTGGGTGTCGAGCTGCCACCTGTAAAAAATCTACTGCCAATCATTAGCACTGTTCCACTGTGGCGACCCCTAACCAGGAAAAGCCAAAAGAAAGAAAGAAGTTGGAGAGTAGAGCAAATTTTAAAGGCAAACACAACACACTGAAGTCCTCTCTACCAGCCTAAGTGACCATTGTCTATTTTTATCCAACCTAAATGTTACCACCAGTATTTAAAACGTATATCAATTGCCATACTCAGAGTCCAGCTGTTCTAGATGAACTGAATTGACTGACTAGAATCTGATATTAACAGATTCTTTCTGTTTTTCAATATATTAACCTCAACCATACAAGATGTTCTTCATATACTGGAAAATATAGTGAAAAGTAAACCGTGCCCATCAAAAGGATGACACAGCGTTACATGAAAGTGGATCTATGTTATCAACAAGTTCAGACATAAACCAATTTAAAGCACAGTACAGAACTGCAACATATCCATCCAAATCCACATATATAAGAAGTGTAATGAAAGCACAATTTGAACATCCACAAGTATATTGGAAAATTCTAGAATCTCTTAGTGGTGATAGGACATAACACAAAACTTCTACAACTCTAAAACTATGCTTAGTCAAGCAAAAGGTCATACGTCTTATGTTTCATATAGTAATAATAATACACATCTATTCTCCAACACCTGCAGTGAAGCATATTTACAATCTTACATTAACAACAGGTCAGATATCCTCAGGCTAGAAATGCATATGTACACAGTACCATTCTACAAAATGATGTCTCCCAAAAATACACTTTGTCTTCAGAACCATATCAAATTTATCCACTTTTACAAAACTGAAATATATCCAATTACTAGACTGCCTGTTTAAATGAGAGCTACCTGCATTAATCAATGTGGCTTTAGAAAGCAGTACAAAATAACGGACCTCAAAGCCAAATGTTTATTGCCCCTGGAGTAAAAGCAGGCTCACTGGGGCAATAAACATAGGTGTAATAAGGGCATTTGAGACTGTAGGGCATAGCATTCTACTTACCACATTGGGGAAAATATGCTTTGCTCTCACTGCTCATAAATGGTTCTCGTACTTGTAAAATAGAGCATTTAGGCTAGTAAGCACCAGCTTCCCTTCTGAAATAGGGACTTTCTATACAGAAGCACCTTAAGGATCCATGGCCAGCTCACAATTACTTTTCGCCTTCATAAATAACCTTTTAAATGATCTACTTAGCATAATTGCAAGTATATATGTCAATGACACTGCTGTCATTGTAACCACAATGCAAAGAACCTAAATTTGCAGCTCTAAAACAGCTTTCAAATTATTTGGAGCTGGTTGCTGGAGAAGAAGTTAATCAAATTCACAAAGTCAGCATTTTTTGCTATTTGGATTTCATCAGGAACTAGTACATCACAAAATGAAATCTAGGAACTGAAAAGTAAACTACTTCGCTTAAGGACTTTCACTACAGCTCCCCTCCATACTGAAACAGTAGCCACACCTGTATCCCAGCATCATAGCTTTGCTTACAAATTCTTTTTTTTTCCTTTTATCATATTTTACTGCATGTTTACATATTTACATTTGCTACTGACCAAACGGAATTCAGCTTTTGGGCATCATTAATGAACCACGTTTTAATTACCCCTGTATTTCCAAACTCGACCAAAGTGCTCCTCTTCAATTCTACTGCCTTTAAGTACACTCCGTAAGTAGCCACCTCCTGCACCAAAGTTGCCATGTTATGCCTTTGTTCATGTAGAATTGGCCTATGGTCCTAGTTAATCCAAACTATATGTGACAAGACTTGACTCCTGTGATCCTTTAACAATCCTCACTGTTTTACTTTCCAGTTCGATATAGTATATATTCCTTTTGCTAGGTGTATTATTCTATCTTGCCTGCAGTGGTGAAGCATCACTATTGGTTATTTATTTTTTTTTAATGCTTTTGGTATACCTTGCCCCTCCCAACAGTCACCACTTTTCAAATTTTGCTTAAAACTTTTACTGTATGGTGCCCTTATTGTGCACGTTTCTAAGATGTCCTTTCTACTATATATAGATTTCCCTCTACCTCTCTGTGTGGCACACTTAATTCCTCTCTTTCTATTTGTAGTGTCTCTGCGTCCAATATCCATCCCTTCCATCTTTCTTTAAATTTACATTGTTCCCTTTTTGATTCCTCTAGGGGGTTCATCATTAATCTTTCTACCACCCCCCTTGTTGAAGACTTCATTTTCTCCCATTTTTTTTGTTATTGCTTCTCATTGTCATAATTAGGCCTTTTCTTTACTATCATCTGGTATTCCTTCCTTGAACCCCAGGAGAAACACTTTCTTTGTCACTGATTTTCTGTTACTCCCTTTTCCATTACTAATTACCTCAGCTCTTCTTTATACATCACCAACTCAACACATTCCACAAAAATATGACTCCATGTCCCCCTACCGTCCTGCCACATCTGTAACGTGGAATATTTTAGCTGGTCTCATTTGATAATAAAAATACTTAGTGCTTTAATTTCCATGTGGAAATCCTAAATTTATGGGCTTTTTTTTTATATACCTTGGAAGTTGTAATGCATCTCCCCAGTCTTTCTCTGAGATTCTCTCCCCCAATTATATTTTGCATCCACCTCTTTGTTCCCTTTCCTTCTATCTCACCCTTCTGATCTAGTTTTCCCATTTTTCAGTATCCCTCTCAATTTCTTTCATTAAATTTGGATTGTTTCGTTCCATTCTTTTTCTATCTTACCTGATTTCGTATCCCCATTCTAATTCTCTTTCTAAATTTTACTGATTTTGTAGTCCTTCCCAGGTTTATAACCTTCTTTCTATTTAAATTTGGTCCCAGTGTTTAATTTGATGTTGCCTCTTTCCCCGATCTCCAATGTCTTTCTACCTCTTCCTGTGTTATACCTATAGGTAATATTCTTGCTTTCCATTAGTATCCCCCGTGGAATATCCTTCAAATATTCTGCTAGATTTCTTTCACCAAGGTTAGCTCCACTAACATAATTTCTGTAATAGCACTAGCTTTTTTTAGGACTTTTTCCCTTTGGATTATCATTTGTTTCCAGTCTACATTGCAGTCTCTATCGACCATCCTTACTATGTTCATTATAAGATATGCTTGCAATTCTTCTTTCAGATTTGAAGCACCCAGCCATCCTCTGGATATCATCTCTGTCATTACCTCCCAGACTGCTCTAGGCTTCCTTCCTTCCCATACATATTCTCTACTCAAATCCTTCATTTCCTTTAATAAATAATGTCCCAGCAGATTCCAAAATACTTGCCCTCTGTATATAAATTGGCATACAGCACACATCTGAAGTGCCCAAATTCTCTGATCTATGACCAACTTTACTGCTTTCAGCTAAGTTATCTGCTCCTTCACCTTCCTTTCTTTTCCTTCATGACTACTACTACTCAATTTCTTCCACTATGTTTGATTCTTATTCTTAAGTATTTTATCTCCATCATCATCATTTTAGTAACTTCCCATCTTCCTTCCTCCCTTGTCCCTGATGGTAATAAATGCCCTACTTTTCCTTGATTTACCTTATAACCTATTTTCTTGCCAAATTTGTATAATATTTCACAGACTCTTATCTTCCTTAAGTGACACATCATCTGCATACAACATTTTCTTCTCTGCCCCCCCCCCCCCACACACACACACACACACATACCCTCTAACATTAGAACTCCTTATTTGTTCTGCCAAAGGTTCTTTATAGGGGGCAAAGAATAATGTTGAGAGGGACAATGCCATATACTTCCCCTTTCTGTCCTTATTTCTCCTGATAGTCTTGCTTTTATCTTCATGTTTGCTTTAGTATCTTCATAATTTTTTTTTATCTTCTCTATCCATTTTGTATAAACCCTCTCCTCCTGATTGCTTCTAATACTTATCCATCCTACCTTGTCAAATACCTTTTCTGCATCTAACAAATTTTAAGGCCAGCTGACTCCCTTTTATTCATACCTCTTGTAGCAGAAGGACTCTAATCAAATCGTCATTTGTTCTTTCCCTACAAATCCTGTTTGATCCCCATGATTAAATTAGGTAGAATCCTTGCAACCCTTTCTGCTTTAAATCAATATAAAATACTTGTAGTCATGGTTCAGCACCAAAACTGGGCCATATGAGGCTTGAAGTCTCTAATCCTTCCACTCTTTAAGAATAACCGAGGTAATTGCTCCTTTGCATGATTCTAGGATCTCCCCATTTTCTTGTGTTTTATCTAATAAGTCTGCCCATCTGTCCACAATTTCCATATGTTTTAGTTCCCAGCACTCAACTGATATCCCATCACTACCTGGTAAATTGCTTTTTGTTATGTTTCCCACAGTCTTCATGCCTCTTCTATAATTATCCTGCCCTCTAATTTCATGTATTCTGTTCTTCCATCTTTCTTGTATCTGTTCATTCCCAACTTCCGCTTCCTGTAATAATTCTTATTCGCCTCTCCCTCTCTGATATAGATTCTGATAATATTTTTCTGAAACGCTTCTAGTGTCTCTTCCAGTTTTATTCTCCCTCTGCTTTATTTCATCTACTAATTCATACACACCCCTCTCCACTTCTTATTGACATACCATCACAAGCACCATAGCTACCTTTGGGTTCACATTAAACTAGTCTTTTTACTGTGACTCCATTATTCCATTGCCCATCATATTCCCTCTTTTACAATCTTATTTTAATTTCATTTTTCTTCTTCCTTTTACTGTTGTCTCCTGCTGTTTTCCTTTTCTACCAATTCTTTCTGTAATACCTCCCTATGTTGTCTAATCTTCTTCTCCTCTGCTTTTTTTTTTTTATCCTTTTCATGATCAATGCCACTTGGTGTTCCTTGTTTTTATTCTTCAATAGTTGCACTAATTAACTTTGATAACATTTCTCTTTTTCAATCAACGGTGTTGGTGTACTCCATTGTCTTTTTAATCTCCCCCTATTTTCAATGTTATCATGATCTGAGAATCCCACAGGCATGTCCATACTTCTTTCAACCAGTTCACATGTTCATTAGTAATAAAATTGTCTGCCCTTGACAATTTCTTATATCTGGGTAAGTAATACATATATTTTCCACGGATTACCCTCACTTCTGCTACCACTGTGATATTTATCCCGTCCATCAATGTAATAATTTCCCCTAGGATTTTCCCTTCTCTTGTTAATTTGATTGACCTAGGCCTTCCTTTCACCTCATCCCATTGAGCGACAATGCTTCTGGTGGGATATACACTGAAATTATTATAAATTTGAATCTCTCTAGTTCTCTTTTAAAACCTGCATATTTTCTTTTTTTGTCCTCTGTTTTACCTCCTATTTGCACAGGGTAGGCCTTTTTCATTAATACTGCTACTCACCATTGTCTTCTATTCCCCCATGCAGAACTTTGTATTACCTTGTAGCCCCCAGTTTAATTTCTCCAAGTCTTTTGGGTTTCTAATACCATGATAGGAATGGACTCCATTCCCAAGTCAAAGTATGATTAAAGTTCATAAAATTAGTATTGTTTCAGTCTTTGATGTTAGCCAAAGTAATCTTTGCAGCATCTACAATGTGGCCCAGAACTGACTCCTCCTGTAATTCTCGTAGAGTTAGGGTTGCCACACTTTTGATGTGGGTAAAACCAGAGATGGCCACACCCCTCGCATCAACTGTGACCTGCCCATTTCTGGCCCCCTACCATCCACGCTCCACCCATTTTGTGATGTCTTCATGACATCAGCTGATGGAGAACGCTTTCTTTTCCTGTTCCTGATCCCTGCTTTCTGCCGATTTACTGTACTTTTCTGTAAAAAAACATAATAAATCTGCAGCTTTAACAAACTCCGATAGTCTGTTTCTTTTTTGAAACCGAATACCAGAGTTTGTACAGTGTTTTCTGGACTACCAGACAATTGTCGGATAGTTTGGAAAAAAACTGGGAGGTGACAATCCTATGTAGAGTTGCAAGTATCAGTAGTATATCTAAATATGACTGTAAATCCTTTATTATTAGACATATTGCTCCTACATCTACCATTAAGGTTGTTTGGGAGTTATTCTTTCACAATGCTGTCATTTGTGCCTACAATATCATATCCCCCTTTCTGTAGTCTTATGTTCCTACTGATTTTTTAACTGGGTCTTCTGTATTTCTTAGCATGTCTGCCTTTGTTCCTGTCAAATGCATTAAAATTAATTCTATATGTGTCTTCTTTCTCAGGTTGTTAACATTCCAGGCTTTATTATCAGACTTCAGCTCCTTTTGTTCTTAAGTCTACCTCCACCCATTTCCTCTGTATTTTTCAATTTCCCCTCCATCTCTCTCTCTCTCTGTTGTCATTCTATCCATTATTTGTTTTATACTCTCTACCTGCACCTTTATATTGTTTAACCCTCCCCTTCTTTTTTAACAAACTCCATGTAAACTATATAGATATTGACATTATTACTTCCCATGTAGAGAATACATTCTTCTCTGTTCAGTATTGCTCTCCATTCAACCCTTTTTTGTCATAACTACAACATTGCATCTAGGTTCCTCCACTTCTTCACTCCCTTTTTGTTTGCAAACACTTTTCCCATTAAACATTCCACTCTCTCTTTATGTCCGAATCTTTTATGCTCCCAGTTTTCTCTTTTGATTTGTCCATTTCCAGCCCTTGTGTGTTTTTCCCTTTAACAATTTACAAATTTCTCTGATTGTGAGCTCTTTCAACCACACATGAAGTGACGTGTTTCCTGACTGGTTCTTCCTCATCATTATAAGCTCTATGAAGTATGTGCCTTTCCCCTGTACATAAACTGACACACGTACTGATGGGTTCTTTCTTACTTATTTCTGCCCCTAACTCCTCCCCACCCATGTTTCATATACCATTCCTCTTGTGAATACTTCTATGCTAATTTTCCTTATCTATGTCCTCGTCCATGTGTTTACTTTAACTTCCTTTAATCCTGCTCATTTGTTTCAGTTTATCTTAAAAACATAAACACAGTTATTTAACTTCCTTTGTATTAAGCATTTGTCCTCTCTGTCTAGATTGATTTTATCTTTCATACTATTTACATGACCAATAATGTACTTAGCTTAGGGCCTTGTGGCTTTCACATTTGATCCAGATCTCAGTCTCTATACATCAACTGATGTTACATTTATGTATGTTATTTATATATGTCTTAAGATTTTACATAATTCGTATGCAATCCCAGTATTTTCTCTTATGTATTTAATGACTGTACTTTGTGCACTTGTGTCCCTTAAGCCTTGAAGCTCTTGCCTCTTTACGTATTAGGCCTTTATGCTTCCCAATCTATCTCTCAAATATGCCTGCTTCTTAGCAGTCTCTTGGTCAGTCAAGGGCTTCAATGAGAGGCATAATTTACCCTGTCTTTTAGCAACAAACTCCACCATCCATGTTCTCAGCCTTTTTTAGTGCACTAAGTGACAATCCACTTAACAAGCCTATATTCCAGTGGTAACTAACTCCCACCTCAAACAGCTTTTCTACACAAGATGGGTTTACTTCATAAACTAGTGCTCCCCCTTCCCTTTTTCAAATTCTCGAAGTAATGTTTGGGTCACTCAAACTGTGTCTTGTCCAGTTTTGATTTTAACCTCTTTGTTGCTAGATATTGATTTTGTCTACATGTGATATCTCTTTCTATTGCTGCATTGCATTTTGTTTATCAAAAACAGTAAACTGTAATGATTACTTCTACATCATCTCCAAAATTAACTACAGCAGAAAAGTAAACAAAAAATCTATCTACATCTATTGGTGTTCTGGTGTAATTTGGAATTCATTATGTTTGACCTATGTCTTGTTGACTTGCTTTGGTCAATAATGACAGTCCCCGGGGTTGAGCGATATACCCTTTACCTAGGGATTGTCCAATCTCAAAGCATGCATCATAGTACAACGGTGTGTTTTTGTCAATGCAAGTGTGTCAGCATTAAGCATGTTGACATTTCCATGGATCAACCAATGTCCTGTCTCCATCAAAGGCTGTGAAACATGTTTATGCCAGTAAATTATCTCCAATCCAAGTCATACCTCCATTAAAGTAAGTGCTTCATATTTATGCTGGTGTTTTATAGCTACTGC
>NC_056748.1:1111069141-1111154141 GCF_019279795.1 Protopterus annectens
TTTTTAGTTTGAGCATGAGGCTTAATTGTTTTTCACTGCTACTTAATCATTGTGTGATTTTTATTGATTAAGTGGCATTTTAGAATCTCTATTTAAACCTGTGCATTTTTTACTGTGGTGTCTGATGAAGCAACTTCGGTTGTGAAAGTGCTTACCACTTTGTACTTTGCTGTGATTAAACTTTTGCTGTGTGTTATCTTGGTGCATTTTATACTTTTTACAAAACAAAAGAGAACTTAACATTAATGCGTATTGATATTAATAACGTTTTTGACTTGGTAAACTGGAAATGTCTCTTGCTGGTTTTAGAAGAATATAATTTCTCAAGTAATTTCACATACCTTATTAATCTTCTTTATAATGATTGCTTTGCATATATTAAAATGGTTACTTTTACTTCTGATTCTATACAAATTTTGAAAGGAACCAAACAAGGATGTCCTCTTTCACATCTGCTTTTTACTCTGATTATGGAACCATTTGCTAATTTTCTCAGATCAATAAAGATATAATAGGTATTAACATAAATGAGAATTTAAACTCTAAAATTCAGCTGTTTGCTGATGACATCCTACTGACATTAAATGACAGTGATAATCCTCTATATGCAGTTTTCTTAGCAATGGATGTATTTCAAAGAAATCTGATTTAACATTTAATGACGACAAAACAAAAATCCTACCTATAAATACACATAAGAATATAATCAAAAATAAATTCATCAAAAATATCATCAAAGAGAAGAAAATGAATTATTTAGAAATAATTATAACAGATAACATTAAAGATATAATAAAGCATAATTACACTAACAGAGTAAACAATATAAAGAATCTAATAGACAAATGGAATAACATTTTCTTCACGATGGAAGAGAGGTTATTGATTATCTTACCAAAAATCTTGTATATTATACAATCACCATAATTACCCAAAAAAAGTTGAATTAAAGAATTTAACACTTTAATTTTGAGATTTCTCTGGTATCCCAATAAACAAAGAATTGCTTTAAACTATCATATGAGAGACTGGGTAGCAGGAAAGATAGGGCTACCAGATATAGAATTATATTCATTTTTATCAATTATAAAAACAATATACATTTGTATTAATAATGCTTATACAGCTAGGTGGAAAGGGTTTTTAGGAAATCTTTTTATAAACTCTAAACATAATAGATATTCTAATTAATTGTCTCATACTAAATAACAGTCTACATTGGTTATGAAAAGATTACCTTATAGGAAAAAGTCACCAAACAAGTGACTTCTATTTCATTTCTACTATATTAAAAACTTTGAAAATGTTATATATAGACACCTGGCAGATAAAGCATGGATCTTCCTTATATTTTGTAAGGCATATAACCAAAATAGCATCTCCACCTCAAAGTTAGAAGCAATGATGACATTTAAAGAGAAAGAAATTTGCTATATTGGTTTCAATTACAGAAAAATGAAAAGCTACATTCTGTTGATTATATTAAGAACAAACGTAATTTAGTTAAAGACTTGTGGTTAGACGAATAATCCTGCAGATAACATGTAGAAAGGGAAATTAAGTTAATATAACCAAGGATAAAAGATCATATCCCAAAATTAATTGAATATCTAATATTTTAATGCAACAAAATACATTGGGACAATGTTTCTTATCTAAATTATATAGAGTTGTGAGGAGAGAAACAAAAAGTTGCAATGACAATTATTGGAAGTATTTTACCCAAATTAATAATAGACCTCAGAGTGAAGAAGAAAAAAAAATAATTCTAGTATCTTATAAACATACAACTTCATCTCTTTGATGGAATCGCTTTACCTGGAATTTTTTTGCATAGATCTTTCGTCACACCACATAAAATTGAATTAATGTTCAAACAGAAATAATTTTGTTGGAGATGTAAACAAGAACTTAAAGAGAATTGGAAACATATGTTTTTTGACTGTACTCTCTTAACACCTTATCGGAATAACATTAATCTCTTTTACAGGCTTTTTTTGGAGATAAATTTGCTTTATCTGAATCACTAATCCTTTATAACACACAAAATGAAATACCGCATTTTGTGGTCTATATCTATAGCAAGAAAGATTATAACTCATAATTGGAAGAACTAATCTACGCCCTCCTTCAAAGAATTTATTAATATTGCAACTGAAAATCCTTACAGTTAAATCAAGAACAACCAGGATTAACTCTTGTTACAATGCATGGACAAAACTTAGAGATCTGCTTGGCAAGCAAAAATAACTGAATTTTAGATTTAATGTAATGTATAATAAATTGAATGACTTGATGGTTAATGGACACTCCTATAAACAGTTTTTTTTTTTTGTGAGTAAGGTTGAGTTGATTTTTTTTTCATTTATTATGTTCACAAATCTCTGATTGTAAATATTGCTGTGATTATTTTTCAAACTGAAAATCCAATAAAAACTTACATAAAAAGAATTAGCTGCATCAAGAAAATTCTTCTCTTTTTTTAATTTAGTGATCTGGTAATACATTACCTATGTTGTAGCAGGGCGTCTCCTCATAAGGAAGATGTGGACAGTTGGGATATTTTTATAATTTTTTTATTTATCAAAGTACCATGGCAAACATTGTGCTGAAGCATTTGATTATTTCTGCAGTCAGAAACACTGAAATCATATGACAATCACCAGTACAGAGTATAGTGTTCCAACAGCCTGAGCAATATGCACACACTTGCGGCTCTAGGCTTAGACTGAGTACCTTGTAGACAGGTCAACAGTCCAAACTTTTGACCCATTAAACTGCAGATTGTTACCTAGAAATTAATACTTAACTGGGAAATTAACAGTTAGAAAACCACTGACAACAACCTTGAGAGGGATGTTCAAAAGAGAAATTACTATCCACAAAACTGCTGACAGTGATCTAAAATTTGATACAAGAGAATTCTAGTTTGAAAAGAGAGAAAGAGAAATCTATTCAGACTTCAGAATTAGACAGAAGGCAACATGAAGGTCACTTGGAATTGAAAACTGCAGAGGGACACTACTCATTAGAGCATTCCTTTTGTGTTCATGGGAAGTAGAAATTAGTGGTCCTAGTGCCAGAGTGAGGCTTACTGTTTGGGGTCTCCCCTTTTCTGTATTGACTTTTATAATGATTAGTAATGCTTTTATTGTGTTTTCCAGATGAATGCATGATTTGTTAGTTTTATGCTGAAATGCAAAGGTTTGGGATTGTTAATATTAAGAAAAATGATTTAGGTACCTACACTTTTTCAGTTTTTAATATTTTGATTTTAAGTTTTATACAATATCTTCTGGGACATTATCATAAAGTATACTAGAAAACTGCCTAAAATGCTGTCCTGGGAGAAAATGTACTTATTTATTGCAAAACTATATTTTGTACATAAAGATCCAACATGGCATGAGCTGTTCCTTGCACATTGTCCTGCAGTTATGGTGAAGACATCACATCAAGTACCAAAAATAAAGTTGGGAGCATCAGTTGAAATGCCCATTAATGTGAGGGTGAAGTAGCATCTCAACTGAAATGCACTGCAACACTTCTTTGAGTGAGTAATTAATTGTATACAAAAGTGGCTTATATGTTCCTGGAGTCATAGGCACTCACTTGATACTGAACTGTGAGGATCTTAAAAAATCCTAGCCTTACATTCACACTGAAGATAGGCAATATACAGCTCTCAGACTATACATCTCAGGTTGGTATGTGCCTAGCATTGAGCAGCATTCTGTTTTCACCAAGGATGATGCAGTAATGCAAACAAAACATGACTGGCTTCGCCAATTCTCTGGTGTCATTCCTGGGAGATACAATATTTGTCAGCATGGGTGGATATGGTTAACAAATGACTATGATTTGTCAAGGATGGCCTACACCTGTACACATTAGGCTTTCAAATTTTGACTAAAATGTAGTCCTCCCCCATAGAGCCTTTTTTTAGGCAATGCCAATCTGACATACATTTTGACATATCAAAATCAATCCAAGAGAACCTGAAGGTGTCACTGCTTAATGTTATGAGCTTAAACAAGAAACTCCACCCCCTCCAAGCTCTCCTCCCCTTGGAGAATGTAGACATCTGTGCAGTTACTGCAAAATGGTTTAAAGCTACAGAAAGTGCCCCAGCAGTGCAAGGCTTCAGTGTCTTACACACATTTAGACCAGCAAAGATACAGATAGGGCAAAGGTGGAGGTGTCTCACTCTACATCAATAACAAGCAAACCTTTAGGTTAGTTAAACAGGATGATGTGCTGGACTTTCTCCATTTGCAAAAGGCCATAAACAAAATCCTATACTACATCCTAGCAAGCTATAGATCACCCTCTATACCCCATGAAACCCATAGCTCATACTTAGACCCACTGTCAACACTCACTATTCAACCAAATGCCTTACTCATGGAGGACTTTAATTACCTCTCTATAGACTTGAAATCATATACGGCCTCAAATCTGCAGGCAAAGAGATTACGGATTTCAAACTAGGAGTAGTCATAGAATCCCCACAAGACATTATAGTTTTACAAGAAGGTCTAACTTCCAGGGTAGAACCACATTTATAGTATGCCCCTAAGAATTGACCTAGTTGTTCAGGATTTGGAACTTATGTGGACCATGGCCTAATCTTTGAGCAACAGTTGTCCATCACTGCAAGAAAGTCCTTCCATATTGCACAACCTATAAACAAAGGAATTGTGTCTAGCTCTAGGGATGTAATTCTCCTCTTTACTCAGCCCTCATTAAGCCAGTCATTGAATATAATGCTTCTTTGGCATGGATCTGTCCAGACACATGCAACAATTGGAACATCCACAGAGCTACCTTACTAAAAGGATACAAGGCCTAAACAACATGTCCTATGTGGACCAGCTCAAAGCCATTTCACTATACTTGGTATCCTACAGACTGCTAAGAGGTGACCTGTGATTGGCGTACAAGGTATTCTCCAACCCATTACTGATGGATCTACTGCACATCAGCAAATCAAATGCCATCAGAAACACTCAGTCTAGGGATTGAAAACTTTTCTGCAACATCAACAGAATGGTTTGGAGAGACAGATATATCTTGTGGAGGATATCCCTGCTGTGGAACAGACTCCCAGTCCACATAGAACCAAATTAATACCTGCCCATATTCAAGTGCAACTTAGATCATGACACTGACACCTTGCAATGTTAAATCTCAACATAGTAGTGGCAGTGTGTATAAGGTAAGTAAAAGGTATATGCCATTTTCCCCACTGTAGTGTGATCCTGGAGTTAGTATATATATATATATATATATATATATATATATATATATATATATATATATACATATATACATACACATACACATACATATAGCTATGGGGAGTGTTGGGAGGCACAGCCCCCCACATAGTTTGGGTATATATTGTGTTCTGTAAATAGTAATTTATTGGACTTGTAAGTATCCATGTCTCTGGTTCAAAATATTTAAAATATGTGGGGGACTACACACCCCTGTGCCCCTCATAGGTCTATATTAGATGCTCAAAGTTACTGAACTTCGAATACAATATGATCAACACCATATCGTCATCCAGTAACATCGAACAACTAATAAAAATATAACAAAAAGTAAAACAATAAAACTACTTGCTTTAAGCAGGGGGCAACCCCCACATAGGAGGCTGCACCCCCCCACACCCACTGCTACTTAAATATTCCAACTCCAAGATCGCACTACATTGAAGTAAATGGAAATCTTCCCTTACGGAGATTTCCGTTCACCTCTTTGACGTTCTGCGGTTTCACTGTTTACGTGTTGACAATGTCAGATTTGACATTGTGAACATTTGCGATTCTAATATAGACCCCCCCACACCCCCCTAACTATACATACTAACTCCAGGATTGCACTACAGTGGGGAAAAGGGCATATACCTTTTACTTATCTTATACACACTGCCACTACTACGGTGCAATTTAACATTGTAAGGTGTCAGTGTTATGAGTTTCAGTCAAGTGAGTTTTCAGTATTATGAACTTTAGGTTATATGGTCTCAGTCAAATGAATTTCAGTCAAATGAAATTTCGATCATATGAAGTAGACCCATATATATATATATATATATATATATATATATATATATATATATATACACACACACACACACACACACACACACACACACACACACACACACACGTGTGTGTGTGTGTGTGTGTGTGTGTGTGTGTGTGTGTGTGTGTGTGTAAATATGTGTATAAATAAATTAAATAAATATATACATGCACATGTGTATGAAATTTTAAATTCACACACATATATGTACATACATATATATATATATGTGTATATATATATATATATATATATATATATATATATATATATATATATGTGTATGTGTGTGTATATATATATATATATATATATATATATATATATATATATATATATATATATAGGTCTATATTACATAGTCGAAGTTCCGTAACTTCAACTGACATATGTACGAGCACATATGTCCGAAGTTAAGGAACTTCGAGTATGCATAAAAAAATTTAAAAAGGAAAAAGTAAATAAAAGGGTATATGCAGGGGGACAAGCCCCTCCCCTGCAACCCCCACAACCCACGCTCTATAAATATGCCAACTCTGAGGTCATGCCACAGTGCAGTAAAGGAAATTTTCCCTTTACTGCACTGTAGCGCAACCTCGGAGTTGGTATATTTAAAGAGCGGGGGGTGTGGGGGGTGCAGGGGGGCTTGCCCCCTGCATGTCACCTTTTATTTTCTTTTTCCTTTTTTTGTTATGTTTTTATATGTAGTCAAAATTCTGTATATATATATATATATATATATATATATATATATATGTAGTTTACCTTTTAATTGTCATATACCGTGTGTCCGATGTGCATAACGCCGAAAGTACGGCTTCAAAAAATGACAATACCGATTCACCATGTGTTTGAATGGCAAATAAGCAAATTTCCTTTTTGCCATTCAAACACATGGATCAAATGTCGGAAATGGCTTTCCAGCAAACCATTTTTGACATTTGATCATTCGAAGTTCTCTGTATTTCGGTAATACGGGTCATACAACAGACGATTGCACATACCATGTGAGACAAAATGAAGGTAAACCATATATATATATATTTTTTTTTTTTGAAGGTAAACCATATATATCTATATATATGTGTGTGTGTGTGTGTGTGTGTGTGTGTGTGTGTGTGTGTGTGTGTGTGTATATATATATATATATATATATATATATATATATATATATATGCATACACACATATATAGTGTGTACTTGATTTATAACATTTGACCAGAAAACCTATATTTTCCAAAAAAGTCACAAAAATTAAAGCTTGCCCCCACCCCCTTTTCATATAACAACATTAGTGCTGATTATACTAAGTCTGAAATATTTCCAGATAACTAAGTATATTAAGATGGGAACCTGCACCAGAAATATGGATGATGATGAAAGAAATAAGGTAAAGTGATTTATGGGGAACCATTTTTGGGAGTGCCTGCTACCATAAACTTTGTTTCTTACACATTGTCAGAGTTAATGCTGTGAGCCAATTAGCAAGAGACAACAAGTTTAAGAAATGTGTGTTTGTAATACTGCTATAGAGATAATTAGAACACCAGAATGCAAGACTGTCTGCACAAAGGGGATAGTTTTTGCACACTGGCACATTTACAGTGTTATTAATAAGTAAAAGTGGCCTAGGATTTGAACTTTTTGTGATACCAATGAGCAGCAGAAGGTGAAACAAACGATGGCACTAAAAGGTAAGTGGGTGGTTGTGTGTTTTACTACACTTACAAGTATGGGAGTTATTTGAAATTGCAAACAATCTCTTAGAAATTAAGAGGAATTAAACATTTAATGTTTGCCCTTATTGACTTACTCTAATCTTCTGTGATGTCTATTCTTTTTAGACAGTGTATTTCTAAATCAAAGAACAGAGAAGTACCATGAGGTATGACGCAGAATCAGGGACAATGAAGAGGAGGCTGCAGTGCCTTTTGTTGTATGATTTATTTTTTAATCATTTGCATGGAAGGACACATCAGAGGATGTGTTCACTCTACAAAGTGGCTGTAATCGGTGTGTGTGTGTGTGTGTGTGTGTGTGTGTGTGTGTGTGTGTGTGTGTGTGTGTGTGTGTGTGTGTGTGTGTGTGTGTGTATGTGTGTGCTTTTCTGTCAATGGATATGTGTGTGTGTGTGTGTGTGTGTGTGTGTGTGTGTGTGTGTGTGTGTGTGTGTGTGTGTGTGTGTGTGTGTCTTATCTGTCTGTTTTTCTGAATGTGTGCATGTACGTATGCTTGTGAATCTATCAGATCATCGGTGCTTCTGAATATCTGGGAGTGTAGGGAAGGTGTGGGTGTTTAGACCTTACATAACATATTTTGGACGTAAAATAATTCCTCCAACAGCAATTATTGTAACTACAGTGATAAAATGTTGGTAACTCAGGTTCTGTCTTCAGAGTGTCTTGGGAATCTAAGACATGCCAAGTACAGAAAAAGAAGGTGAAGAGCTTTAAAAGTCATCTTGATCCTGTTTGGAAGAAATAAGATAAATGTTTTTGTATGTGGTCTCTTTGTTGACTGTCAAGCAAAGTAAAACCTTGATTTGCCTCACACTGACATGCTGAAACATTAAGAGAAGTTTTATAGTATAAATAATAACATAATATAAGGTTTCAACTTTGTACATCTCTTGCCGTGTAAAAAACATTAGTCAAGAGAGGAGATATATGTTTTATTGGATCAACTTAGCTTTTACAGTACAGCTACTTTCAGATTATATGAGCCTTTTGTCAGTAGTTACTAAGTCGCTGATGTTAATACAGTGCTTTAATACCCACTTGTGCCAGAAAGTGAGCACAGACTATACTACATCTTCTCCACTGGCTAAAACAGGCATTTGTAAAAGAGATTGCCAGTGTGCAGCACTGACGCTTACACCTGTGACAGAGATGAACATATGACCGTGCATTGTGTGTGAAGGAGGGGAGTGTGTCTGTTGTCAGGTGATGAGAGATTTATGAAAAATCTATTGTGGAAGGTTGCTCTACACTGACTGGCACTTCCAATGTCATTGTCCATTGTGTGACCTCAGTAAATTATAGGAGTGCCCTGGTGGTAGAGCAGAGGTCCCTTCTGTATCTCCTGGTCTCCGTCATTTTTTTTTTACTACTTTTCATCACACTGTCCATGCAAACCCATTACGCATCTTTCCTCCATCTACCCATTCATTCCCTGTTATATCCCTTTGGGTGATAGGGTATGAGACCAGTTGCCATAATGGTTAAGGTCTTTACCTCTCATGCGCAATGTACAAGGTTCGATCCTAACTTCCAACCAATGCCTGTTTGGAGTTTCCATGTTCTCCCTGTATCTCTGTGGGATTTCCACATCTAAAAAACATGCTGAGTGGTTCCATCCCAAAGAATAGAGCTGTGGGCAACTGTACCTACTTTACATGGTGCCCTATAGGGGAAAGAGTGTAGAGACCAACCGTTTTGGACATCTGCTATGGTGTGCAGTATCCTCAGCATAGGAGAACATAAATCACAGACTGCGCTCCATGGCAGGGCCAGCCACTCAACAGTGTAAAATATGTCTCCAGGTGATGTGGTTGTGTTCACTAATGTCACCAAATGAGCATTGGCATTTGTCAGTGATAAGTGGGTTGAAGATCTGGCCTACTCTGACTTATTCGACAGAAATGCTGATACAGTCATAAAATGGAATAATTGCTTGATATAAACCACTGAAATCCACCGTCAGAAAAAAACAATAATTTTAATAGCAAAAAGCAAAGCTTTTGGTTTATCAGCCTTCCTCGGTGCTTAAACAGCATTAAACAATTTTCTTCCATTAAAAAAGCAAGACAAGTACACCATGACCACAGCCATCCAATCATATTGCACTATTAATTAAGCATACAATTATTCTAATAAAAACATAAAACTCACAACATTTTTGGTAGTATCTTTATAAGAACTGGTTTAATGCTACCTTTATTATTTATACCTGGCTTATTATCAGCATTAAGTCTTACTAGCCCCTCCTACTCCTTATTTTCCAAATGATTATTCAGATCACCACCCCTCATGTCTTGGACAGTATCAATTACTCTAAAACTAAAAGTGGAGTCCGCACCATTATCTAAAATATGCTTACTTAATGCATTTTTATCATTTTTCCTTTGAATCTCAGATTTGTACTCTATAATTCGATTTTTTAATTTTCTTGTTGTTTTTCATACATAAAATGACCTACATTTTTTGCAAGTAGCTATGTAGACCACATTTTCACAATATAAGCCAGGTATAAATAATAACATTAGCATTAAACCAGTTCTTATAAAGATACAGCAAAGAATTTTATGAGTTTTATGTTTTAATTACAATGATTGTATGCTTAATTTATAGTGCAATATGATTGGATGGCTGTGGTCATGTTGTATTTGTCTTGCTCTTTTAATGGAAGAAAATAGTTTAATGCTGTTTAAGCACTGAGGAAGGTTGATAAACCAAAAGCTTTGCCTTCTACTCTGATTTATAGCAGGGACCCATACTAATGATGGGAGATGTGTGTGAGTTCCTGTTGACCAGTATGCGCCCACCATAAAGCTCAGTAGCCCTGGGTCAATAATCTACTGGTGCTGGATCACCTTGGCTAGCTCTGCTGAGCAAAAGCTGGATTCCTGGTCCTGATGCTGAACAACTTCCTTAGTTGAGCATCTAATTGTTACAATGGACAGAGATGACTTGTGTCCTCAAACAGATGAGCCCAAGAAGTTGGTTTGCATTGTTGTAATCAACTTATCTCATAAGGGAAGCATCCCTACATCATGGAGCCTTCTAGTCACCATCCATTGATTAGGACAAAGAGCTGGAACTGTTCATTGCAGTGTTCTCTAGTTAGCTAAAGGTCATTCTCACTATATGGAAGGGTCATCGGTGGTAGCTGGTCCAGGTAATAATGGGGTTTCTATCATTAAGTGCTACAAACTAAGACTCACTGTATGTAATGGCACAGTGTTCTTATTGGCAAAATACCATATATAAACCATCCCTGCTCATACAGTTTACTCAATAAGTGAATAATAGTTATATAAACAGCATCCCAACTCCCACACACAATGTCTCTTTGAGGTTTGCTGCACCTATATGAACAGCATTGACCTTCCCAGATACAGTGTTCCTAAAAGGTATATATCACAAGTATGAATAGTACCTCTCCCATAAATATAATGCTCCTGCAAAGTGCACAGCATTTATCAGATGGAGTGGCCGGCACCACCAAGCAACTAAAAAAAAAAAATCTGTCTATACAGCTCAATATCATTTTGTTAGGAGTCGATAAGGGTATAGTGTAGTGCAACATACACATGCACCCTGCCGACAATGGACTTTGCATTGTGTTGTAGACAAATGGATGAGTGACACTCACCATACCATTATGTCAGTGTCTCAGCAGTTAATGCCACTACCCTCAGACTTCCTGTTGTATCTTCAAGGACATCGGGATGCTAGTCAACATGACCACTTGAGGTGCCTCCAGTACATCCCACAGGATTACCTGGCATGGCACAATAGTGTTAGGGTGTGAACAGTTGCACAGATAGTGTACCAGCATCATGCTGCCTAAATGTGGTACCAGTTATGTTTTGTACACTTTTATTGGCTATACATGTGCAATATATTCTTCCACATGCGGTGGTTACTGATCTGCCCATGCATCCTCGATCCATTTCTCAGGTACTCATGTGAGTCTACATAGCTGAGTGAGCTTGTAGCATGGCACTGGTTTATGGGATACTGAGGTAAATGTGCAGTTTAGGAACATTTATGAGAATGAGCTTCATCTGCATAAGGAACATGCTAGAATCTTTGAAATTGTGCAATAAAACCACCCATGCCTGCATGGCCCTTATTGAACTACAGAAGATTGTGAGAGAGCAACAAAGCCTACAGCATTCTGTAATTTTGAAGGATTTTGACAAACAGGAGGCATTTTGGAAAAGTAAATAAATGAGGAGTGGAATTGTACTTATTTTGTACCGCAGTACTTATATGGTACTTCATTATATTCATGGCAGGTGCTGCTATAACATTTGCTTATCTTGCTGGTTTAATGTGACAGCAATCTTGCCACTGTGTTAAGTAGCGTTACATGGAGTGATTTTATACTGACGTAGCAGGGCACATGGAATGTGAATGATGTTGCAAAGTACATTCTACATAACTCATAACTACAATGAGTTTTTACAGTGCATTCCTACCTGTAGGCCAGGAAATGGGTATTCAGCCTAAAGTCTATTGATAAGTCAGTGGTAGGAGATGTTGTCCTGGGTGATAATTACAACACTGAACAGAAGAAATACTGTTGATGCACAGAGCTGGAACCAAATCTTTATTGCAGCACATTGAAAAAACATGTTTATCTAGGTTTTGTCCTGTTAGCAAAAGGACTTCTTCAGAACTGTTTCTTGAATAACTACGCACCCCTTTTATATAACTTATATCCCCACCCATTTGTAATTAATTGCCTTACTTAAAAAAACAGTACAATACATTATTCACACCAAAAGATTTTCCACAAAACCATATTACAATCACTATCAACTAAATATTAAAATATCAAAATACTATAAAACTTAGTAATGAATTGTAAAATGTAAAAAATATTAAAAACATATTTATACATACAGTCATATATAAATTGCAGTTATTTCTATCCCAATATGTTTTTTAATTTTAAAACTGGAACTATATTAATGTTCTCATTTATACCGGGAAAGACTGCGGCATCCAAACGTAGTTGCCATTGTAATTCAGCAATATCCAAATGGACATCTAACACCCTGCCCTGTGCGTCTTTTACAATTTGTTGAATGACACAAAATTTGCCTATCCAAAGCATTAATAATGCTGGCATTTTGGATGTCCAATATATATTGTTTAACTCTTTTCCTAAGCAGCCTACAAGTCTTCCCGATATAAAATGCCATACATTGTTGGCATCTGGCCAAATAAACCACATTTTGGGAATAGCAAGTATAATGTCCACAAATGGATATATTATATCCATTTAAAATTAAATTACTACTGGTAACCATAACGTGCTTATAAATATTGCACCTACCACATTTAAAATTCCCCACGGGCCTATTGTCACAGTTAACCTTGGGATTTTCCATTTCCAAAATGTTTTTAATGGATCTATCCTTTCTAAAAACACATTGTGGGTGCTTACCCATCTTTTTCTCAACATTCTTATCAACCTGCAATAATCCCCAATTTTTGGTAACCACTTGGGTAACCCAATCTGCATCCAGATTAAATGTAATAACAAAAATCAGCCTATCTTGAAGATTGTTGTGCTGTTGTCCACTATTTTTTGATAATAATAAATCCTCACTCCCATCTCTTGGGGTCCCATTGAGAATAGCTCTATATAGGCCGTCATTTTTCTTCTTTGTAACTTCCTCTTTAATAGCCACGCACATCTCCAGGGGGTACCCTCTTTTAATAAACATTCCCATAATATATTCCAACTCCCTTAGAAAGTCCGGATGGTCACTAACCATTCTGTCCACCCTCACCAAATGTCCCTTAACTATAGATCTCTTTTGATGGTGAGGTTGCCAATTTCTATACTCTAAGTATGACTTAGAAAAAGTTGACTTTCTCTATATACCAGCAGTCAATTCCATTTTGTTTTTATTGATTTTTAAATTGACATCCAAATAAGAGATTTTATACCCACTGTACTCATGTGTAAAGGCTAAAAAAACTAGCTGTTTGATTGATATACTGCAAGAACTCATTTAAATTTTACTTGCCACTTTCCCAGACAATAAATATATCGTCCAGAAAACGTGTGTAGTGTTTTACACATGAACCTAATATACTTGAAAAAACAAACTCCTGTTCCCAATATGACATTACATAGTTAGCATATATGGGGGGCACAAGCTGCCCCCATAGCTACCCCTGTTATCTGCTTATAGTAATGTCCCTCAAAAAAAGGAAATTATTAAATAACACTGCCTCCATTAACACAATGAAAACATTTACCTGGTCCTGGTCATATAGATTGGTCCTTGTTAATTGATGTTCCAACCAATTTAAACCTTCCCGATGTGGTATTGTGGAAAATAAATTGCACACATTCACCGTAACCAGTATGGTGCCCTCAGTTACTTCAATCCTGTTTAATTTTTCTAAAAAATGCCAGGAATCCTTAGTGATGTAAGAAAAGACTGCTAAACCCTTTTGTAAATGATAATCCAAAAATTTGCTCATAAAGCAGGTCATACTACCCTTGCCATCTACTATTGGCCTAAATTTCACGTTACATAACCACTTATGTATTTTTGGGATACCAAAAATTACTTATCATGGGGTTGTCGTTTTTCAAACAACTGTGAATGGATTCATTTATCTGGCCCTGAAATAGTCCTGTCTGTGTCATGCTGGGGGTGTTATGTCATGCTGCGATTATTGTGGAAGTTGCTGTGTGGAATACAGTGGGTTGTTTTTGCTTGGAGGGTGGGGGTGACAGGTAGAATATGATAGGCAAAGGAATGCCGTGCATACATTGGATGTTTATCCAGAACCTTCTAGGCCATTACTATGTAAGGGTTGTGTCCATACATAACATGTACTGCAGATGTTGTGAAAGCATTTGAAGTAGTTACCTTGTTCACACCTATAGCACCTTTTTTGTATATTTCGAGTTAACACCTATCGCTCCTTATGGCATCCAAACCTTTTCTGGGTCTCGGCATTGTAAGTAAGTGATTTACCAGACAGTAATGGGCAATATTAGAAAGGGGAAGGAATAATTAACAAAATAATGTAAATCTTTTTTTTAATCGAGGATGGAGAAATTAATCATTGTTTGCCATGTTATTATTCATATGTTTATATTTATGTTAATATTATCATGACTGAGACACTATGTGCTATTGAAGGGTATGCTGTGAAATGCCGCATATACTTAATACTGCAAAAAAAACAAGCGACTTACAAACCACTGCATAGCATCAGGTGAAATCTTAGATGTTGTAGAAGAAAACTGTTATTGCTATTTACACTGTATCTGTTGAGAAATATTCATTGTTATTTATATTGCTAATTATACAATCAATCATGTATTTTCATATTTCTTTAAATATCTCAATAAACATGCACTGGAGAGGAATTTCTTGTTGCCATATGAAAGCTTCTGTCTTTTTAACAAAAGTGTTCTGACTACATATATCTAGATTGTACAGTTTCCAGTATATGGCAATTTATTTGTGAAAGTTTAGCAAAGAATGTAATACTTGCTTTAGGTTTATTATAATATATTATGGTATTTATGGAAAGATTATTAATGCACTGACTATAATCATGGTAACAAATACTTATTAATAAAATTATTTGTGCAGTTTTAATATATTTTATTCCTCAGAAAATATTTATGTTTACTTCCCTTATGCTTTTTAAGTTTATTTTTCATAAAATGCTCTGGAATGTAAGGATGTGAGCAGAGTGCTAGAGGTGAGACATTCCACACCACATAAGTGTTGAGTTATTTATGTTTATTTGTTAAATGGAGTAAATCGCTCGCCAGAAGTTGACCATTTACAATCTCGGTCCAGAATACACTTTACACTAAAAATAAACACTGCATCATTAATGAATGTAGACGAAAAGAATATGTACATACAGCTCAAACTTAAAACTTGAAAACATTCACCATCAGTTTACATAAGAAGACACAGAAAAGTGATGGATTACAATGTCTGAAACAGTTGTTTACAGATATAGTAGCTGAGCTTAGTGCCAGTTGTACATATATATTTGAGTCTAGTTCAGAAGATCAACTTCTTAAAACGTCGCACTTCATATAGTCGAGACCTTATGATCAGCATTTTTTTTTTTTTTCAAAATATGATCAGCATTTTGATAAACAATAAAAAACAGACACCAGAGTAGTGTTTCCCTTACTCCTTGCACCCCCCCACACACACACTTGATCTCACTACAGTGGTGATAAGGACAAATTCTCTGATCCTCACCATACATTGATCTCAGCATAAACAGCCTGACTTTTCAAAATGTCAATCATACAGTCTCTGTATTCACAAAAGAAAGCTGAAGACCCTTATTAAAAACACGAAGACCACTTTTAATGTTTAAAATTCAAACCATAAAGTTAGCGCTTTCATCTTGCTCTCATAAGCAAGACTTCATCAGACAATTATGCAATAGAACAAACCAATTAAATACACTAATGGGTGTCACATGATTCACTTTACATTTAAAAATATATCATATATATTAAAATCAAATCTTGCACTTCCAAATACTCAAAGGTTAAAACTGACTAAAAATGACCTAATCTGACAAGATGGGGAGGAAATGGTGGAAAAAGAATGTGTAACACTGTGTAAATACAAATATAAATACAAATGTAAGTATAAAATATGTATATGAAATATAAAAGTAACCATTAAAATCTATCTAAAACTTTTTTTTTTTAAATATATGCATAATTAATACAGCTGGTAAATAAATTCATAAAATGCATGTTTTTGTTGTTGTATTATTAATAAATAAATGAATTATACATTATGTTACATACAGAGCCATACTAATACAAACACCCAAATTGGATGGATGGAACTATCATCTCTGAATACTTTTTAGTTTCAGTAGAAAGGCTAGGGATATTTTGTCATTCAAACCCGGAGGGTTATAGGAATTCAGTCTGATTTGCCACATGAGCTCCTTGAGCTCCAACAATAAGCTCGTGGGACCCCCTCTTAGGTTGAAGTGTACCTGGTCTATAATCTTAAATAAAAAGGTGTTGTCAGAGCATTCAAGTATATGTTTGGCTAATGCATTTTCCAACTTTGGTTTCCTAATGCTGTAAACATACTCGCATATTCTATCCTTTAATTTACGGTCCGTTTTACCTATGTAAAAACATGGACAGGATCTACAGGTTGCCAGGTACACTACTCCTTTAGTGAGGCAATTAAATCTACCCTTTACTGAATTTCTTCCCTCTAATATTAAAAGTGTCGCCCACTTCTATGAATTTGCAATAAGGGCAACTTTCACACTTGTACATGACCGCTGTTCTTACAGAATTGTTAGAATTATTTTCCCAAAAATTCCTAAGGCTGGATCCCCTTTCTGTAAGTTATCTTGGGGAACGATTCTATGATGGACATCAAATTGGTGTCTGATCTCAACAGATCCCAATTTTTCCACATTATATTTCTAACAATAGGGGCATCTAAACTAAAAGTCGTAATGAAAGTCAATTTAGGTGTATTGTTCCTACTCGCAGTCACTTCCATCTGTGTGCCTCCAATATCCAAATCTGAAGATAGAATGGGTTTGTATTCTGCAATAGTCCTCTTATGCTGAACCTCAAAAATTATTTCATCAAGAAAATACTTAGGGTATCCCCTCTTCAAAAACATGTCATACAATACTAAACAATCCTGCCTAAATTCAGTTTCTTCCGACACCATTCTAGCAGCTCTCATCAGCTATCCCTTTACCACTTATCTTTTCTGACGTAAAGGGTAACAGCTGGTCAAATGCAGGAATGAGTTTGATTATGTCGGTTTCCTGTGGATCCGTGCCTTAAAGGAGGAATCATCTCCATTTCTGTATAATTCAGCATCTAAATAGTTAATACTGTTAGGGGCAAAATTAGAGGTGAATTTAAAAAAACCCATTTATTTCATTCAAATAAGAGACGAAGTTTAAAATATCATCCATACATCTACATCCACCAGATATAATGAAGACATCATCCAGGAAACAAGTGTAAAACTTAATGTTGGCCCTGAATGGGTTGTGATTAAAAATGTGCATGGATTCCCATTGTGCCATTACCAAATTTGCAAAACTGGCACCACATGGGGGACCCCATGGCCACCCCTGTTTTCTGTAAAAAGTACCGCCCATTGAACATGAAGTAATTGTTAGTAAGTGTTATGTCCAGTAATTCCTGCAGGAGATGCATTTCATTTTCTGTAGCCCCTTTAGAACGTATCAGATTTGACACCCATTCTATGCCTATATCTATCGGAATTACTGTGTATAGATTCTTTACGTCTTTATTATATATTTATATTTGGGTTCTACAATAGGGGTTTATTTTTTTTAAAATATTGCATTGCATGTATTTCTGAGGGGGGATAGATTCTTCTGTGCCTTTAATTACATGTGCATAGAATTTGACAGTAAAGGATGTTTTATTAGTAGAGGGTTCATCAGGATTGAAGGGAATGTTGAATTTTGCCAGTTCATCACTCAGTTTAATAGATTAGCTTTAACATAAGCACTGAATACCAATTAGAGAATGCTTCCAGCTTCATTCTTATGTTAATTGACTGATTTATGGTTCAGTTTGTTCCAGGCCTGTAGAACGAGTCTGGAGGTGACATTTTCCTTTATGAATATTGAGACAGCGTCACTGTTCATGTCTTCATCCAGTGCTCTGGAGCTGGATGAATGGCAGCCATTGAAACCTTACACTGATGAGGTGCTCTCAATATTCTTGATCCAGGCCCCCATGATGATACATACATCCATGCATTCTAGGGTCAGGAGTGCCTGCAGGAAATGTAGTTTTTTGTTAAAGGCTCTTAGTATTGAGCAGTAATACCTTCATGTTATCCAAAGGTTGCTTTGTGACAATGGAAACTTTTGAAAACTGACTTCACCTAAAAAGGGAACTGTAGGGCTAAATAAGGTTTTAGCCAATATCTGAAAGCCTGGGGGATAAATGCAGACTATCCCTGGCAAAGCAGTTTGGACTGTCTACCTCATCTTCCCAGGCAGATAAATACTGCACCCCCTTTGAATGACACCAGAAGCTAAGCCAATCATCTTTTGTTCATATTATGGCATTATTCTTGGTGAAAATAAAATGCTGCTTAGGGCTGGAGTCACATCTGCCTCAGTCCGATATTCTGAAAACTCCATAATGCCTGCCTTCATATAGTCCATGGAGCTATGCCTTAGGTCATTTACTGCTACATGTACTATGACCATGTAGTATGTGTATATATATGGTGTACTTGTGGTACTGTCACCATGTATTATGTGTACTTGAGGTGCAAGGACTTGAGCGCATGCATTATGTGGCAAATTCTGGCCCGGCGATAGACCACTGAACAAATACCATGTCCTTGTTTAACTTTGTGCATGGTCCATCATGTGTCTCACAATGGAATCTCCTATGACTGGGATGTTGGGTTGTATGTCATTTTGTCTCATGGGTATTTGAGTTGAGACACCATGAGTTACAGACTAATGTTTTGTAGTGGGTGTTGCTCCAGTTGAGTATCTGCTTGGTTACTGGGTTATGGTTGCATCTAGGAAGGTTTTGAGGTTAAAAAGATTACTTTTCAGTCCTCAGCAAATATTGGTCTCCATCAGTAATGTGGGTGGTAGGTATATTTTGGTGGTGTGTGTTATTAACAGCCTGTTTGGTGTTTGCAGTGGCTGTATGTAAGAACTTTGCCTTCAATGACATTGTATAACTACATCTCTTACTCTGAGATCATTTAAGAATTAGGTGGCTATCAGTAAACATAAGATAATTGCTACATCATCTTGGGATGCTCATTTCCTCTAAGCTGGCTTCAAAGAAGTTGGAAAGTGCAAATCCATGGTTCCAGGTGTGCATTTGGTACCACAGGATTTAGAATTGTTTTATGGTGGTAAACATGACAAGAGTCTAAATACATAGACCAGTACTTCTCTGCACACAAACTGGGTGCTCTCTGCGCAACTGCTGGGCACTAACTGCTTAAGGAGTTTAGGGCTTTGGTTTTTTAGTAGGAAAATTAAGGTTCAAAGCACTTGCATCTGTAGAGGATGCAAATAATGATAACAGTGATTGCCCCTCGCCCCCTTACTGAATGAAATTAAAAATTTGATAAAGGGGTTGCTAAATGCATGCCCAAGAAAATTTTTGAACTGGGAATTAAAAAAAGGGGAAACCCGGGGGGGGGGGGTTGTTAATTTTATTGAAGGAAATACAACGAACCAAAGATTTGGTACCTTTTTACGGGGGGCCACCCCCCAAATAATGTCTTTCCCCAAAAAGATTGGCCCTTTTACCCTAGGAGGTGTATTTGTCGGGGAAACCCCAAAGATCAAAAACCTCCCGGGCTCTAATTTAAGAGGGCCCATTTGTTTAAGAGATTTAATTTTCCCTTTGAAGTGTACTTGTCAGTGGGGTTGACTGATCACATTAAGGGATAATTTTCATTTTTGGGGTTAAATGCCAAATTGGGAACCACAAAAAATAAAATTATCAAGAAAAATTTTTATCCCCGCTGCTTTTAAACTTTGTTTAAATCTTGGGGCCCTTGCAAGCATCCTAAATCTGAATGTGGACAATTGAGAAAAGGGAAAATTCAGGGGTAAAATTTTCCTAAAGATCTTTGCCCCTTACCATTCAAAAAAAAAGGAGGGGAAATTTTCTACCAAAACAAATTTGTTTTAAAAAACCCCCCCGCCCCGGATGAGGAAGGGAATTTTAAATTTAAGGAACCGATTTTATAACAGTACGATCATTCCAAAACCCGAATTGAGGATGACTGGGAAAAGTGGTGCCAAGCCCATGGGTCTGTCCACCTCCACTGAAGCACTGACTAAGGTTTCAGGCAAATACAAATGAATGAATTATTTTGTGAAAAAATGATTCTAAACACAACAACTTCATTCGTAGCCTTTACTTATAATTTTCAGGAAAATAACATTAACTTCTTGGATGTTGATTTAAAGAAATACAAATCATCATGTACATCAAAAATTTTTAGGAAAGTAAGCTATTCAAATAACTTTCTTCATTTTACTAGTATGCACCCCCTTCACCAGAAAAAGGCAGTGGTTAAAGGCCAACTGGTGAGGGCGGCAAGAATGACAACATTACAAAGTGATTTTGAAGATAAATGTAATTTACTTTATCAAATGTTTTTAAGGAGAGCATACCCTGAGTCATTCTTAAATAACAATTTTCCAAGAAGTTAAGGAAAAAAGGAACAAAGGTGTTTACGTTCCCCTATTAACTTACCAGAATAACAACTTGGATGGTAGATTAAATATGAACACAGAAACTGTGAATGTAAGTGTACAGATTAATTCAAACATTAGACAAGAACTTGACACTACAACAGTAGAAAATAACAACCAAAATGACTTTAGAATAGCATTCACTTTTACATATTGCAGAGAAGCACAGTCTATTGGTAAAATAGTGAGGAAGTACTGGAGTTATTTATCAATGGACAAAAACGTCTCTAGCATTTTAAATTTTGACCCAGTAATAACATATAGAAGGGGCACAAATTTGAAACGACTGCTTGAAACAAAATCCTATGATATAAAAGGGAAAGAAAAAAGAGGGACAAAGAAGTGTGGTGCTTGTAAGTACTGCAAGGAACTTGATACATCAAATTCATTTACCGTCAGGTCAGTTAGATACGATGTGAGGGGATGTTTTTCATGTATTTCTAAGGGAGTTGTTTATCTAGCGCAATGTAAGCAATGTCCGTCATTTGATGTAGGAAAGACGGACAGGCGCCTTCGGGACAGAGTTTATGAGCATGCATATGCAATTGCAAAGAAAAAAGACGTGAATGCATTGGCTAGGCACTGCGACACCAATAGTGGCCATGCCTTTACATTTATGGCTATTGATGGTATTGCCAAATACAGTGAAGCAAATAGATTTATTAATGAAAATTATTTAAAATTAGAATTAGAGAAAAAGGAACTAGCATGGCAATTGTGGCTAGCAGCATGCAGAGAGCCAGGCATCAATGAAGCTTGCTCAATCACCTGTATTCTAAAGCTAAAGAACCTTCAGAGGTAATAATAATAATAACAATAACAAAAATACTTTCATAAAATGGGTAAATTTAATTTCCCTTAGGACATGCTAGGAAGACTGCCCTAACATGATGATTCAAGCTGTGTAGTGTTTAAAACTAACAATTGTTTAACAATGTGTTTTGTTAAGATAAATAACTTGTATAAATAAGATTAAATAGTGGACAGGTTTACTTATATGCTCATAAATTTTATATTACATTAAGTGTTTAGTAAATATTTATTACTGTTATTTCTGTATTGGTAGGTTTTATTTATGATGCACTAGGTTTTATATAACTGTATTTTTAGACAAGTATAAATAAACGTATTAGGAATTAGGTGTTAAAATTAACTAACAAAATAATTCATACAGGTTTTGGTGAGGAAATTCCTACTTTGTGAACGTAAATATGGATTTAATTGATGGCAATTAACTAATTACCCAGGAGGTTACTTAAACAAGTTTTGTAATATGTCTGGTTGCTGTCTGATGAAGTTCTACTACTCAGTGGGACGAAAAACGCTGTTTAGTGTTTTACAGTACATGTTGTTTTAACTCGTTTTAAACTTGGTGTAAAATAAAAAGCTGTTTGCGAACTTGTGAACAGAGCATTTCTTCAGAGGTTGGCTTTACCACTTTTCCGTTCGTGGTAGTTTGGATCTTTCTTGGCACTTCATACAAGAGCACAAGGCCATGGGAGAAGGCTTTGCTGACCAAACCACAAATTCTGTGCCTGGAAAACCCTCCCCTCAGACCCAGGATGAGAGTCAAGGGCAGGATTTATATATATGCAGTACATCTGTTCAGAGTCATGTTATCAACAGTGGCACAGTCACCCTACATTGCCACAAACTCCAAAGAATGTGAGGATGACATGAGCAGATAGAATGCTGGTGACCAAGCAACTCATGGGTACTGTCCACCTCCCGAGCTGAATGTGTCCATGACTGCCGTATAGTGTTTTTTTCAGGGCGATAATACAGGGACAGAGAGAAATCAAGGCAGGCATAGCTAATATGGTTGGGAGTAGTACATGATCTGCCCAAAGACATGAGGGAGTGCATTACATGGGCCGCAAGTGCAACATCATGGACATGTGGAGAAGGGAGTTTGCATGCAACAGGTACCTCTGTGCAGTCAGAGATCAGGGCTAGTGCACTTCCCATGACATGGTGTGGGGTGGGTACAGTCTGCAAACTATAGTGTCAGCAGTCCACATCACAGTTCAATGTTGGAGGTGCAATGGGGTGATGTGGACGTACACAATGATGGGGTGTTCATGCAGATGTAACACACAGTATGAACTGCCATTCACAGAATTTGTCCCCTCATTGTTCTTGGTATGGTGTGGATCATGCCTGTGACCTTCCAAGGAAAGGGCACCCATGTGGATGGGGACATGTTTGGTCAATGCATATGCCTAATGCAGATGCCTTGGACCTATCCAGCAGATCACAGCACTGAACTGCTTCATCTGCTGAATCTGTGTCCCTAAGCACACAGACATCCACAATGCCACTGCCACCACAAAACATACACACACACATACACCATCCACTGTGTCACCTGGCACTGTAACCCATACTCTGTGAGTTGAGTAGCCCATGTGTGATGCACAGTGTGACCAGTCTGTGCATAGTATGTCACAGCATGTGTATACTTTTGCATTAATCATGTTTTATTTCATATATATTGCATTATCATGGTTCATACTTATGAACCATATGCTACCTTTTAGCCACATCACAGAATACTGCAGCCATTTCCATCAGTCATAGCCTTCTCATTAGGCACCTCCTCTGTTGCTGAGTCTGGTACTTCCTCCCTTTCTGATATCACCTGTCTTGCTGTAAATGTTTGCTTAACAAGATGCTGTGTAACATTGCACAGACAACAAAGATTTGAATGTTGCAGGACTGTATGCAGTGCATCACCAGATACATTTAGACAGGGAATTGGGCCTTCACTGGGCCAAACACATTTGACAATGATCCAGATCTGTAACATGGACCATAGCCATTCTCTGCCATGGTGTGTAGGTTTGTAATTGGTGTCATTAGCCATGGGTTCAGGCCATATCCAGCATCACCAATATGATGTCCCAGGGAAAAAGTCACCCTGCATAAACATTGACAGCGGTCACACGTGTGCCATATGTGGGATGCTTTGTATAGTATACCTTGCAAATTATAGAGTACCTGGCAGTTGATAGAGTTGACCCTTATGGTTGATTTACCTTTGCCTATTTGTCCCTGTTCCCCATCTTGGACTTTTATTACAATATAGGTGCAGTCTAGGGCCCTCAGTACTTCAGGGAAATTGATTTTGTCATAAAAAGCCCACATGATGTTGCCTCTCTTCTGTGGTACATAGGTGTCACATATGCTACCCCCATATGCCGTAATATGGCATTGAGAAACTGGTTGAGTGTCCTTGAAGCATATCCCTAGAATAGACCCACTGTGTCCCCCAGTGGTTGATAAAAGGTTCCTGTAGCTAGGATTCCCAAAGCCACATCTTGGTGTCCACAGGGATAGGTACTTCACAGATCTACTTCAGTAGATTGACTTACCTTAACACCAAAGCCCAGATAACAGAGACAAAAGCACCGAACAGACCGGGGTACTGAATGTATAAAACATTGTAATCACATACCAGGAAAACAGTCAGTCATCCAACGCCACCATGAAAACAAACAACACTAAATTCAACCCAACCAACAAACTACACTAAATGCAGCCCATCCAACCATATGTGGGGGCCTTCGCCCCCCACACTCCCATTACTTAAATATACCAACTCCGAGATCACACTACAGTGTGGAAAAAGGCAAAGATCACCATGTTGGCCAACCGATTCTCTTCCCATGTTAAACTTCCGATATTTTGATGTTTGATATCCTCGTCTTTTAGGTGCATTCGTCTCGGTTATCTAGGCTTCGGTGTTAAGGTAAGTCGATCTACTGAAGTAGATCCACTTCACACATCCCTTGGGCCTGCATATGAGGCTGACATATCTCTGCCAGGTCTTGCATGGTGCCTCTATCTACAGCGTGGTGGTCTAAAATTTATGTATTATGGAAGGCATGGAATATTAGGTGTGGATGGATGACTTATTGTTGAAGGTAGTGACATTCAATATCCTGACTTTTGGCATCATTAACAGCCTTTTATATATATATATATATATATACACATATATATATATATATATATATATATATATATATATATATATATATATATATATATATATATATATATCTATATGTGTATATATACATGTACATATATATATATATATATATATATATATATATATATATATATATATATATATATATATATATATATATATATATATATATATATATATATATATATATATATATATATGGATCTAGGACATTTGCTCGAATGAGCAAACTTCCCAATCCAAAATAACCGAACACACTTTAACGAAAGTGCTTTTATCAAAAAAGCGCTTTCATTAAAGCGTGTTACAAAAAAACCCACTACATTAACATTTTAGCAGGGAGACTTTGCCCCCCGTGCCCCCCCTACTTTAATATTCTCCCTCCAAGACCGCACTACAGTGGGGAAAAGGGAAATTTCCCTTACCACACCGTAGTACAGCCTCGGCAACAGGCATACTTACGCGAAAGTGCTTCTTCGGAGAAAAGCACTTTTGCGTAAGTATGCCCAGGTGTTAGGGTTTCTATTTTAATACTAAGAAAACATAAACATAAAAAAACGTCCCTCCAAAAATGTCCGCAGCTTGTTTTATTGTAAAAAATAAAACACTTTAATTCTTGAAATTAACAGAACTTTTAAATACAAATTTTGGTGCCAAAGACAAGGCCAAATTTAAAGAGAAATGTTCCTTTAAAAACAACTTACTTCAATATTTTAATATTAACTGTAATAAAAAACTGTAGACAACATTTTTAGTAAAAACATTTCATAAAGAAAACGCATTCTATGAAAATAACATCATTACTACCTGTGTCCTCTTACGGGAAATTGTACTTTACTGTGTGTGTACTTGTCATCTTCCCAATGTGTACATCCCTCACTGTTGCCAGTGGTGAGGATTAAGGCTTCTTGATTACTGGGCCAGGGCAGGGGCATCACATGCACCAAAAATGGTGGTCCAGTGGAAACTAATAATTTTTGTTAGGGAAGGTATAGCCCTATATAACTTTACACCATGGCCTTAAACTGGTTGTTATCATTAATGGTTCTCCCTGCTACTATGCTCTCCACATAACATAACATAGGTTTGTAGTGTACATACCTCTGACCTTTCACCCACTCCCTTAAACAACATGTCTTGTGAGTAGCACTGGTCTAGGAACATTTCACATAGAATCATGGTCTCATTGTCAAAAACTTGGCTGTCAAAAATAAGCCTACTCAGCCTAATCACCTTTCCCTTCACAAGTTTTTTTCGTATGCCAGAATGGATGTTGAGTATCAAATGGAAAAAGCTATTGGAGTATGTCTCCTTCCTAGAGATGGTTGATTCAAATGTACTCCTCTCAGTATTTATAAAGACTACACATCCAGGAAAGATATGGAAACCAAATTAGGTTGATGTGTAAACTCCAAAAAATTAGTGATGCCATTAATATATGCTATAAGACCTCCAATTCTTTAACATCCCCCTTCCACAGAATAAAAATGTTATCCAGGTACCTAAGGTGCTACTGGATTTTAGACCAGAAAAGGGATGTAAACCAAAAAAATTGCTCTCCCAAGACCATAAAACCAGATTGGCAAACACTGACGTTGAAGCCACTCCCACAGCAGCCCCTTTCAACTGCTTAAAATATTCACCTTCAAAAATACAGAATTAGATTTTAGCACAAGGCCCAGTTGTAAACAATATCAGTCTCCTTTTTATTGATGTTGGTCCCCACAGCAGTGGCCTCAAAAACCATTCTAAGCCCTGATCGTGGGGTATTACTAAAAATAAGTCCTTGATATCTATAGTCACAAACCAAACATTCTCAGAAAAAGCATTTCTTGAAAGAATTTCCAAAAAAGTACCATGAGTCCTTCAAAATGTGTTCCTTGAAAATATTAATATGATTTATATAGAAATGTGACACTGCCAGCCCAGCTATCTGGAATTTTGTAAATAATCATATGCCATTTGTGAATATTAATATGAGTCATATGCTTGTCTTACAAAATGTAAGAGAACTATATGTTATGTGTATATTAAACAACTGGTGCAGAACTGTATGTTATGTACTGAAATTCAAGAATGTAACCACAGTGCACCCTACTGGAAAAAAACAGAAATGTATATAAACTATATACCTGCGCAAATGTATGTTTTAATAGTAGAAGCTAGAACATACAGAGGTAACTTGCAAAACGTCAAGGAAATAAGTTGAAATTGAAAGTGTTTTATGATGTGCTATAAAAGTTAGTTAATGCAGTACGCAGACACAATGTTTAGAGCTAGAAGTTTCTATTGTCTTGGAGAGAGGTAATTACTAGGTCTAAAATGTAAAAGTATTTAATTGTTTTACGACTTCCAGTTCTGAGCAAACATCTGAGAGATATGTATTTTTCACAGAGAAATGTTAAATTTTGTTAAGTTTCTGTTACCCTGGGAACTGAAGGCAGGTGACAAAGAGTGATGTCATCCAGGCTAACACAGCAGTAATGTGTATTATTAATTTAAGAACTCTCTCAGAGAGAACATCTGTGCATTTTGTATCTTGTCTTGGACCTAGAAATATTCATTCAGCATTTCTACATTTGCCTTGCTCTGTAAGTAAGTTATTTAGGGCATAGTATCTGTTAGATATAGATAGGAATATAGTAAAGATTAGTTTAGTTGTTTTCTGTATTTATTTGAGACTGTCCTGCAATGTTGTTTTAAAATATTTCCTGTGATTCTGAACTCTGTAGTTACTGTGTTGTTTGAGTATTGTCTTGTTCTTTGTATTATTTATTATTAAATATATTTAAACTTTTTAATTGTAGCTGGTTTGTTTAGAGATTTAAGCTCTTGGAGTACTTGCATATGTATTTGATGGCATTATACAGGCCACTCCTAAACAGCCTTGAACGTCTTAGTCACACTTACCATTCGAAAAATAGTAGCATTACACAGTAGGATTGGTCACCCTTTGTAAGGGCCTTAAAAGTAGTTGATAAGTAGTGGCTGTTGGCAGCTGGTACTACCTTATAGTATGGGCAGAAGGGGGCATAGCTAGTAAACCTGTACCAGCCTTCCCCAGGAGTGTATGTGTGTGTTTGTATATAAATCAAATCTCAAAGTGTGTGTGTGTGTGTGTGTCAGCTACTTGGGCTGGGAACTAAGCACTGGTTGGACAGAGAGGGTGCTGGAGGTTTTGTCTTGGCCACTTATCAGAGATTTCAACCCTATAGCTGTGCCAGTGGGGAGTCTTACTGGGGATCTGGAGAAAGAGGCAGAAACCAGCCCCAGACTGGCCTGATTTACCCTGGATATGATGTACTTGGTTTTGGAGGTATGCCCTATTTTCAGGCCTGATTGACCCTGCATATGATGTACCTGGTTTTGGATGTATGCCGAATTTTCAGAACTGATTTACCCTGCATATGATGTACCTGGTGTTGGAGGTCTGCCCTATTTTTAAGCCTGATTTACCCTGCATATGATGTACCTGGTTTTGGAGGTCTGCCCTATTTTCAGGTCTGATGTACCCTGCATATGACATACCTGGTTTTGTAGGTATGCCCTATTTTCAGGCCGTATGCCCTATTTTCAGGCCTGATTTACCCTGCATATGATGTACCTGGTTTAGGAGGTATGCCCTATTTTCAGGTCTGATTTACCCTGCATATGATGTACCTGGTTTTGGAGGTATGCCAAATTGTCAGACCTGATTTACCCTGCATATGATGTACCTGGTGTTGGAGGTCTGCCCTATTTTTAGGCCTGATTTACCCTGCATATGATGTACCTGGTTTTGAAGGTCTGCCCTATTTTCAGGTCTGATGTACCCTGCATATGACACACCTGGTTTTGTAGGTATGCCCTATTTTCAGGCCTGATTTACCCTGCATATAATTACCTGGTTTTGGAGGTATGCCCTATTTTCAGGCCTGATTTGCCCTGCATATGATATACCTGGTTTTGGAGGTATGCCCTATTTTCAGGCCTGATTTACCCTGCATATGATGCACCTGGTTTTGGAGGTGTGCCCTATTTTCAGGCCTGATTTACCCTGCATATGATGTACCTGGTTTTGGAGGTGTGCCCTATTTTTAGGCCTGATTTACCTTGCATATGAGTTACCTGGTTTTGGAGGTATGCCCTATTGTCAGGCCTGATTTACCCTGCATATGATGTACCTGGTTCTGAATGTATGTCCTATTTTCAGGCTTGATTTACCCTGCATATGATGTACCTGGTTTTGGAGGTATGCCTTATTTTCAGGCCTGATTTACCCTGCATTTGATGTACCTGGTTCTGGAGGTATGCCCTATTTTCAGGCCTGATTTACCCTGCATATGATGTACCTGGTTTTGGGGGAATGCCCTATTTTCAGGCCTGATTCACCCTGCATATGATGTACCTGGTTTTGGAGATATGCCCTATTTTCAGGCCTGATTTACCCTGCATATGATGTACCTGGTTTTGGAGGTATGCCCTATTTTCAGGCCTGATTTACCCTGCATATGATGTACCTGGTTTTGGAGGTATGCCCTATTTTCAGGCCTGATTTACCCTGCATTTGATGCACCTGGTTTTGGAGGTATGCCCTATTTTCAGGCCTGATTTACCCTGCATATGATGCACCTGGTTTTGGAGGTATGCCCTATTTTCAGGCCTGATTTACCCTGCATATGATGTACCTGGTTTTGGAGGTATGCCCTATTTTCAGACCTGATGTACCCTGCATATGACATACCTGGTTTTGTAGGTATGCCCTATTTTCAGGCCAGATTTACCCTGCATATAATGTACCTAGTTTTGGAGGTATGCCATATTTTCAGGCCTGATTTACCCTGCATATGATGTACCTGGTTTAGGAGGTATGCCCTATTTTCAGGTCTGATTTACCCTGCATATGATGTACCCTGTTTTGGAGGTATGCCCTATTTTCAGGCCTGATTTACCCTGCATATGATGTACCTGGTTTTGGAGGTATGCCCTATTTTCAGGCCTGATTTACCCTGCATATGATGTACCTGGTTTTGGAGGTATGCCCTATTTTCAGGCCTGATTTACCCTGCATATGATGTACCTGGTTTTGGAGGTATGCCCTATTTTCAGGCCTGATTTACCCTGCATATGATGTACCTGGTTTTGGAGGTATGCCCTATTTTCAGGCCTGATTTACCCTGCATATGATGTACCTGGTTTTGGAGGTATGCCCTATTTTCAGGCCTGATTTACCCTGCATATGATGTACCTGGTTTTGGAGGTATGCCCTATTTTCAGGCCTGATTTACCCTGCATATGATGTACCTGGTTTTGGAGGTATGCCCTATTTTCAGGCCTGATTTACCCTGCATATGATGTACCTGGTTTTGGAGGTATGCCCTATTTTCAGGCCTGATTTACCCTGCATATGATGTACCTGGTTTTGGAGGTATGCCCTATTTTCAGGCCTGATTTACCCTGCATATGATGTACCTGGTTTTGGAGGTATGCCCTATTTTCAGGCCTGATTTACCCTGCATATGATGTACCTGGTTTTGGAGGTATGCCCTATTTTCAGGCCTGATTTACCCTGCATATGATGTACCTGGTTTTGGAGGTATGCCCTATTTTCAGGCCTGATTTACCCTGCATATGATGTACCTGGTTTTGGAGGTATGCCCTATTTTCAGGCCTGATTTACCCTGCATATGATGTACCTGGTTTTGGAGGTATGCCCTATTTTCAGGCCTGATTTACCCTGCATATGATGTACCTGGTTTTGGAGGTATGCCCTATTTTCAGGCCTGATTTACCCTGCATATGATGTACCTGGTTTTGGAGGTATGCCCTATTTTCAGGCCTGATTTACCCTGCATATGATGTACCTGGTTTTGGAGGTATGCCCTATTTTCAGGCCTGATTTACCCTGCATATGATGTACCTGGTTTTGGAGGTATGCCCTATTTTCAGGCCTGATTTACCCTGCATATGATGTACCTGGTTTTGCAGGTATGTCCTAATTTCAGGCCTGATTTACCCTGCATATGATGTACCTGGTTTTGGAGGTATGCCCTATTTTCAGGCCTGATTTACCCTGCATATGATGTACCTGGTTTTGGAGGTATGCCCTATTTTCAGGCCTGATTTACCCTGCATTTGATGCACCTGGTTTTGGAGGTATGCCCTATTTTCAGGCCTGATTTACCCTGCATTTGATGCACCTGGTTTTGGAGGTATGCCCTATTTTCAGGCCTGATTTACCCTGCATATGATGTACCTGGTTTTGGAGGTGTGCCCTATTTTCAGTTCTGATTTACCCTGCATATGATGTATCTGGTTTTGGAGGTGTGCCCTATTTTTAGGCCTGATTTGCCTTGCATATGATGTACCTGGTTTTGGAGGTATGCCATATTTTCAGGCCTTATTTACCCTGCATATGATGTACCTGGTTTTGGGGTATGCCCTATTTTCAGGCCTGATTTACCCTGCATATGGTGTACCTGGTTTTGGAGGTATGTCCTATTTTCAGGCCTGATTTACCCTGCATATGATGTACCTGGTTTTGGAGGTATGTCCTGTTTTCAGGCCTGATTTGCCCTGCATATGATGTAACTGGTTTTGCAGGTATGCCCTATTTTCAGGCCTGATTTACCCTGCATATGATGTACCTGGTTTTGGAGGTATGCCCTATTTTCAGGCCTGATTTACCCTGCATATGATGTACCTGGTTTTGGAGGTGTGCTCTATTTTCAGGCCTGATTTACCCTGCATATGATGTACCTGGTTTTGGAGGTGTGCCCCATTTTCAGGCCTGATTTACCTTGCATATGATGTGCCTGGTTTTGGAGGTGTGCCCTATTTTCAGGCCTGATTTACCCTGCGTATGATGTACCTGGTTTTGGAGGTATGTCCTATTTTCAGGCCTGATTTACCGTGCATATGATGCACCTGGTTTTGGAGGTATGCCCTACTTTCAGGGCTGATTTGCCCTGCATATGATGTACCTGGTTTTGGAGGTATGCCCTATTTTCAGGCCTGATTTACCCTGCATATGATGCACCTGGTTTTGGAGGTGTGCCCTATTTTCAGGCCTGATTTACCCTGCATATGATGTACCTGGTTTTGGAGGTGTGCCCCATTTTTAGGCCTGATTTACCTTGCATATGAGTTACCTGGTTTTGGAGGTATGCGCTATTGTCAGGCCTGATTTACCCTGCATATGATGTACCTGGTTCTGGACGTATGTCTTATTTTCAGGCCTGAATTACCCTACATATGATGTACCTGGTTTTGGAGGTATGCCCTATTTTCAGGCCTGATTTACCCTGCATATGATGTACCTGGTTTTGGAGGTATGCCCTATTTTCAGGCCTGAATTACCCTGCATATAATGTGCCTGGTTTTGGAGGTATGCCCTATTTTCAGGCCTGATTTACTCTGCATATGATGTACCTGGTTTTGGAGGTATGCCCTATTTTCAGGCATGATTTACCCTGCATATGATGTACCTGGATTTGAAGGTATGCCCTATTTTCCTGCCTGATTTACCCAGCATATGATGTACCTGGTTTTGGAGGTATGCCTTATTTTCATGCCTGACTTACCCTGCATTTGATGTACCTGGTTCTGGAGGTATGCCCTATTTTCAGGCCTGATTTACCCTGCATATGATGTACCTGGTTTGGGGGGTAAGCCCTATTTTCAGGCCTGATTTACCCTGCATTTGATGCACCTGGTTTTGGAGGTATGCCCTATTTTCAGGCCTGATTTACCCTGCATATGATGTACCTGGTTTGGGGGGTAAGCCCTATTTTCAGGCCTGATTTACCCTGCATATGCTGTACCTGGTTTGGGGGGTATGCCCTATTTTCAGGCCTGATTTACCCTGCATATGATGTATCTGGTTTTGGAGGTATGCCCTATTTTCAGGCCTGATTTACCCTGCATATGATGTACCTGGTTTTGGAGTTATGCCCTATTTTCAGGCCTGATTTACCCTGCATTTGATGCACCTGGTTTTGGAGGTATGCCCTATTTTCAGGCCTGATTTACCCTGCATATGATGTACCTGGTTTTGGAGGTGTGCCCTATTTTCAGTTCTGATTTACCCTGCATATGATGTACCTGGTTTTGGAGGTGTGCCCTATTTTTAGGCCTGATTTGCCTTGCATATGATGTACCTGGTTTTGGAGGTATGCCCTATTTTCAGGCCTGATTTACCCTGCATATGATGTACCTGGTTCTGAATGTATGTCCTATTTTCAGGCTTGATTTACCCTGCATATGATGTACCTGGTTTTGGAGGTATGCCCTATTTTCAGGCCTGATTTACCCTGCATATGATGTACCTGGTTTTGGAGGTATGTCCTATTTTCAGGCCTGATTTACCCTGCATATGATGTACCTGGTTTTGGAGGTATGCCCTATTTTCAGGCCTGATTTACCCTGCATATGATGTATCTGGTTTTGGAGGTATGCCCTATTTTCAGGCCTGATTTACCCTGCATATGATGTACCTGGTTTTGGAGGTTATGCTCTATTTTCAGGCCTGATTTACTCCTCCTCATAGTTTTCTGAATCCTCCTCAACACGTGATTTTTTAAGTTGTTAGGTACACAGGAAATCACACTACACGACCAGTATACTAGCGGTACTAATAATTTAAATACAGAAAACACACTTTTCACCATCCTTTTTTCTGAAGAAAAAATAAATAACCTTATGTGGTAGAATTTTACAACGCAGCTCAGGAAAGAATACAGAGTTTGTACTGTCTTTTTAATAATATGTTTGTTTTCCACCATTTTTGTCACTCTGTTTTTAAACATGTGTTTCTGACTAGTGAATTGTATTCCTACTGGCAGAGGGAAGGGTTATGTGCCTTTGTGTTATTCAAATGATGTTTAGATTTTTAGCTGGAAGTACCAACTTTTCACGGGGTTTTGTCTCTATTTTCATTGTCTTTAGGTTGAGAGGTATGTTATACTACTATCTGCATATTGTGCTATCCATGGGCTTTCTCAGCTTTCCAAATCATGCTTAGTGTATCTGAATTGTCTCTACCTGTGTGTGTCTTCTGTTCATACAAAATCAGCTAACATGATGAGAAACTGTTCCTGAATCCCAGTTTATATCCTTTCTTTAAAGGTTCATTTCTGTCTTTCCCTGTGCTTTTTTCTGACCCCCTGACTTTAAATTTCATAATTGTAATACAGCTATGGTAGCATTGTTGCCTCACAGCAAGAGGTTCTGCTGTTCGATTCTCGGCTGGAGTGCCTTCTGTGTGGAGTCTGCATGTCCTCCCCGTGGTCAAGTGGCCTCCGAAAGACAAGCGTGAATGGGTGTGCCTTCACTGAAGATTTGGGATCGGGCTGGCAACTCAAAACCATAAAAATCTACTGCCAATCATTAGTGGACCGGAGTTCCGCTGTGGCGACCCCTAACCGGGAAAAGCCGAAAAGACAAACAATACAGCTACCAGCTCTATTTTTACTCTGTGTATCATTCCACTCTCCTGGGTCCATGTCATTTCTAGTTGCTTCTCTCTCCACCAGTGATATATTACTTATTTTCTACTTTTTTATCTCTTATTATTTATAGCTGCAGTTTCAGTGTCAGTATTGTAACATGAATTCAATCAGCTATTGTCAGGACCAAACCCACAACCTTCTTGGCCTTTTGATTTGTATATCCTTCAGCTATGTGATTCATAAGCTATCAGGCCTCATTATTGTGGAAGCAACACAGTACATTCTTTTTTAAGGCAAAGTCTTGATTAATTTTGAGCGTATAATTAATTTTACAGAGTTGTACATTTACTGAGTTACCCACTTCCTTTTCATTTATAAAATAAATCAATCTGTCAGAATGGTGTGCAGTTCCTTGAACTTGTTTAGACTAATGAATTTAATCAAAACAACTTATCATTAACAATAGTTGCAGACTGGAATGTGTCTGAGTTAAGGTTACAAGCATAAAAGAGAAGCATGTAACCAGTGGAATTTATTATAGACCGCCATGATGTGTGCTGGACAAAGTGAAAAAAAAAAAGAATGAATATATCCAAAAAAAATACTTGGCTGAAGTAATAAGGTTTATAACTTCCTCATTGTTAACTGGAACTCCAAGATGGTACAGAAAAGTTTAACCACTTTGTTCTCAGTACAATCTTGTTACCTTATTTGTACCCAGTGCTGTCGGTGGTCTTCTGCACTAACATGCTGAAATCTCTTGTCAGCATTTTGCACATGTACTGCTTTCATCTAAAGACCGCAAAATAACTGATAAAGTCTTTAAAAGTGAGAAAGTCAAGCCTGAAAATCACAATATTGTATCATTTTTTTTTAAAGTTGACCAAGGAACTATTAATGTTTTTTTTTAATAGACTAGAACTCGTGTCCAGATGTTAATACTCCATACTGTCAGCAAAACTATCTGTCCATCTAACTTCACATCTCCGTCTTAATTATGCTGTGTTGTTTCCTAGTATGGTTTCCATTCATCTCACTCACTCACCTTATAAGCATTATTGTGTAACAGCTACCAGGCCTTTGTCCAGACCATGTCCCCCGGGGCTGAAGAATGTGCCAAAGACAGTGGAACATTAAATTCTCTACATGAGTATTAATATTTCAGCTTCCGTCAGCAAGAAAATCACCTTAGTATTTCAGTAACCTTAGGAGCCTTGACAAATACAGACTGACTTTGGTAGATGTCAACTACCTGCTATAACAGCAGATTGTTCTCAGAATGGATTGTTTTTCTTCTAGTAGAAATGCTTTTCTATTTTGCCCATGGAAAACAATTCTGTACTTCTGAACATATGTGATCAATATGTTTAAACAAGTATAAGAAAGGTCCACAGATTCATAGTAATTAATAAATCATCTCATGCCAGTGAGGATTTACATTCTCTTACTAATTAGAAATATGCTTGGTTAGATGACTATCAATTCTAACAGTTTTTTTATTTCCCTTTGCTGATTTCTTCACATGCCTGTCAGCCATCAGGTCTCTCCATTTCATCTTGAGCTTGTTCATTCTCCATGGTAGATATCCCCATCATGGGGGCAAGAACTGTTCAGGTGGGGTTGTCATTCAGGCAGCTATGCAGATGCTTTGTGCCTTTGCCAACATCCTGGTAATGAAGACATGTGATATAGGACATAACCACTTACCTTGGCAGTGAATGAGTGACCTGCATCACACCAGGAGCTGGAATTTGTGGTCCAACTCCTTCCCAAAGGCTGTCTTTACATTACCGCCCCTCCTCCAAAGGACTCTGGTACTGTCTAGTCCCAGTCTGCCCCTCTTTGCCTGAGGATGGACATACCCATCCACCCCATGCCAGTTTTCAACAGATGCCAAAATTTTTATTTGAACTTAAATTGCTTCACTATAGTCAGAGCTTTATTCCTCCACACCACTGGGACTGCAGTCATAATACATTTATTAGTATCTGTCCTGAATTTATCCATGAAATGTCTTTATTGATAAGATGAAGATGATGAAGTTCAAGAAACAGATCAAAACTAATGTTTTCTTGACTTTGAAATTCAAACAAAGTTTATCAATTAACAGTAACTACAGTGCTGGATAACACTTTAGGAATGCTGATCTAGTTTCATAATTTATGTTAGCTAAAATGAACACATTTGAAGAAATTATTTTGTACTCTTTGACTCCCTTTGATCGAATTCAGTAAGAGTGAAGCTACATAAGCGATTAATTGAGCTTCACTTAGGGCAGATAGGTGCTTCAGATTAGGTAATAATATGTTATGATTTTTGCTACTAGTGTTCGCTAAAATTAAACATGCAATATGCCCTCTATTTAATTCTAACTACATTATTGTTTGTCTTGTTGGCTTTTCCTGGTTAGGGGTCGCCACAACGGAACTCCGGTCTGCTAATGATTGGCAGTAGATTTCTTTTATGGTGCCGAGTTGCCAGCCCGATGCCCAACCTTCAGCGAAGGCACGCCCATTCATGCATCTCTTTCGGAAGCTACTCAACCACGGGGAGGACATGCAGACTCCACACAGAAGGCTCTCCAGCTGAGAATCAAACAGGAGAACCTCTTGCTGTGAGGCAACAATGCTACCACTGTACCACCGTGGCTTCCAATTCTAACTACATTATTGCATTAGTTTAAACAAATGCCCATTATGTGACCATACTACTTTGTAACTGAATAAAGCTTTGTTGTTTTACTATTTTTTTTGTGAATAAATTGAGCACCTGTTCAGCATTTCCAGCTTCTGGAGTTTTTTTGCTTTATTACCATGATAATTTGCCCAGTCCATCTCCTACATGTGTCATATTAGCTCAGGGTTGGTATTAACTTGCATGTAACAAAATACACTGCAGTACAGTTTAAAGATATTAAACAGAACTTTGTTACATTCAAGTTAATAGCATGTTCATTTGCCAATAACGTAAAAGTGCTAAAAGCCTTGAAGCTGCCTCTCCTGCATATAACATCTAATGTAGCTGAACTGCATACTAATACAAGTGGTTCAAATTTGAAAAAAAAATATTAACTAGTATATAAACAATTACTGAGCAGTATGGAGCTCTGTTCCAGTGAGAAACAGCCCCTCTGATTAATAAACTCTGCTTTTAATCTTTCAGTCCCAAATTCATTGCTCCTTATAATAACGGATTCACCCCATTTGTTAAGAATTACAACTTAAAAAAATGAACATGCATGGGCATCTATCCAATTCCAACCTCACCAACATAAGTGTTGAGGAAAAAATATAAAACAAAGAAACTAGTGGTCTTAACACTTCATTGATGAGCTCAGTCACAGTAATTTCCAAAAATGATAAAACTCAGGTAGTGTTCCAAAGCAACAAAACTATTCATCACAGACAAGCGATCCTCAGTAAAAAAAAAAAAAATCAGAAATATTTTAACAATGTTAAACATATCACCTTTTACTTACTTAAAAGTAGGTGTGGAAAATGTACATATTGTTTAATTTTAAACCAAAATACAAAATGGCTAGCACAACAAATGACAGGATAAATAATAAATGAATATTCTTTTGGCAGATGAATGTCTTTCATATCTTTCATATTTGTTGGGGGACAGGTGTCATTTTGCCTTTATAAATATGGTCCTAGAACAGTTGGACCCAAACAAGGCACTTTAGATGGTAGGACACTCTCTGATTGTTCTCCTTGTGGTCATTGCACTTTTTGTTAGTACATCAATAAAACTAAGGAATTTACCAGCAGGAACACACCTAAGATTTTTTATATTAACATTAATTTTATATTAACATATGGGCTAATTATAGTTTGGATTGGATTATATATCTTGCAACTTGTACTTGTTCAGCTTTTTATGTAGCCCAAATCGCTCGTCCATTCAAATTAAGTGTTTTAGAACATTTGAATGTGATTATGAATAAAAATATTTCCAATGCCTTGTATGAGCACTCAGTATAAAATCCAACAGCGTGTTTTAAATTTAGTATCATTGATAGAATTATGGGAAATAGGAATAATAAAAGTGGTTGTCATAAAATTTTGAACAAGAAGGAAAATATTTTATTTTATTTATTTATTTATTTCAGTTTGATTACCGGGGAAGTCCACTGGGCCAAGAAGTACCCATTTTCAGTGGAGGCCCGGGGAAAAAAGCTCCAAAGACAGTACAATCAAGGTTACATACAGTAATGGATGATAATACAATGTCACAAACAGTTAAGAATATGTGAGATGCAGTAGTAGGCAATACAGTAAGGATTACATAAAATACAATCATAAAAAGTACAATGTCCAAGATGCAGAGTCTACAAAGAAAAAGAAAGTTATTTTATTTTTTTTTTTTGCTACATATGTACAGTATTTACATACTTACAGTCAACTGAAAGTCAGCTATAACCATATAGGGGGAACATAGAATGAAATTAAGAGAGTATATAGTAGATTGGTGCTAGAGAATAGAGGTCAAAGTGGAGAAAGTTTCTAGAATTTATATTGGGTGAAAGCAAGGACATTTCCATTTGGAGGATAAGTGTAAGAAAAGATGGGTCTTGAAAGAGTCAGAGTTATGGATGGTCCTAAGAGAAGGTGGGAGGGAGTTCCATTTTCTACCAAGAGAGAAGGAGAGTAGGAGCTGGCCAGCAGGATGCTTAGGTTTGTGAATGGAGATTAGGTTTTGGTGTTCAGATCTCAGAGATCGGTTAGGGATGTAAGGGGGAAGGATGTTAGATAAGGCAGGGCATTTTTCTGGATAAAATATTAATTTGTGAGTGGTAGTTAGTTGGAGATAGTCAAGGTAGTTATGGAGTTCTAACCAGTTTAGAGATTGTAGGGCATGGCAGTGGTGAGTACAGGTTTTGGATTTGGTGGCAAATTTAGAGATCTTATTATAGCAAGCTTTGAGTTTTGAGGTGTTGGAAGCAGAAAGATTAGTTAGAAGTGGGGCACCATAAAGGAGAGAGGGGAGGAGGTAGGTGATGGCTAAGGTATGCCTAGAGGAGTTAGAAAGAAACTGATTATTCCTGTAGAGCATACCTAATTTTTGGTGGGTTTTCTTTATGTTTTGTTGAATGTGGAGATCAAATTTGAGCTGTTCATCAATGGTGATGCCAAGGAGTTTTGCGGAAGGGACCACTTCTATAGGAGTGTTGGTTAGGCTTAGGACATTGAACGAGTTTTTGTTAAAGGAAGATGCCTTGGTAGGAAGGAAAATTAGTATTTTAGATTTATTGGAGTTAAGGGAGAGATGGTTTTGGTGCATCCACTTTTCAGTAGTGGAGAAAGCTTTCTGAGTTTTGGACAGAAGTTCAAAAGGGTTGGAGGCAGAACAAACTAGGGTGGAGTCATCAGCATATTGGATAACTGTATTGTCAGAGAGGGCAGTGTGAAGGTTATTTATGAAGATGTTGAAAAGCAGGGGGCCAAGGATGGACCCCTGAGGAATGCGGTAGGTGTGGGTAAGAAGGAAGAGGTGGAGGCTTTCCATCTGACAGCCTGAGATCTGTCTGAAAGGTAACTGGAGAACCAGGATAGAGTGTTGGGGGAGAGATTAAGGTTGGAGAGATGGAAGAGAAGATGTTTATGGGAGATGGTGTCGAAGGCTTTGGAAAGATCTAGCAGAATAGTTGATACAAGAAGTCCGGTATCTCTGGCTTGATTGACAGTTTCTAGGAAGGATAGTAGGGCAGTTATGGTGCTGTAGCTGAGACGGAAACCATGTTGGGTGGGTGTGAGTAGCTGATTCTGAGTTAAGTAGGGTAAATGTTGGTGGTGGATGCATTTTTCTAGGATTTTAGATAGTGGGGAGAGTAGGGCAATGGGACGGAAGTTAGAAATGGAGGTGTTTTGCCTCCTTTGTGAAGAGGAAGAATGTAGGCAGAACACCAAAGTTTGGGTACGTAAGACTCTTTTAAGGATCGGTTGATCAGGATACTAATCGGGAGAGCAATACTTTCAGCAGCATATTTGAGGAAAGAGGGGGGAATGTTGTCAGGGGCATTAGAGCATGGCTTTAGTTTAGATAAGAGTTTTTTTATACACATTGTGGAAACTGGTTTGAGCTGGAACATGGAGGGATGGCTATTAGGGATGTTGGAGGTGGAGTTGAGGAAGTTGGGAGGATTTTTGTCTGGAAAAGTTTTGGTTAGCTTAGCTATAGAGTCTGTAAAGAAGGTATTAAAGTGAGTGCTCAGTTCCTTGTCAGTTAAATTTGGATCAGGGCAGGGGTTATTTCTTGACCCCGGATGGAGAAGAGAGTTAACAGATTTCCAGAATTGTTTTGGGTTCTTAGTATGGTTGGGTTGAAGTTTATTGTAGTAGATTTTTTTGTCTGAGGTGATTAACTTTTTTACTTGGTTTCGGAGTTGGGTGTATTGGAGCCAGGCAGTAGGCAGTTTAGTTTTTTGATAAAGTTTCCAGGATTTGTCTCTGAGATGCATGGAATTTTTAGTCTCTTTGGTAAGCCAAGGAGCAGAATTGGCTTTGATTTGCTTGTTTCTTAGGAGGGCTTGGGAGTTGAGTGTGTTTAGGAAGATAGAGTTAAAGTGCTCAACAGCGTTGTCAAGGGGGAGAGAGTTTAGGATTTGCCAGTTGATTTGCTTAAAAATGTTAGAGAAAGTTGTGGGGTCGAAGTTGCTAAGGTTACGGGTTTGAATGTAATGATGTTGGTATTGGGAGGAGTTAGTAGAGCGATGGATGTATGCAGGGACATGGTCGCTGAAGGTGTTAGGGGAAGTACCAGAGAGAGATTTTGTTTGGATGGGAGACTAAGATCCAATCTAAGATGGACCCTGGGGGGTGGATTTTGTTAGGACGGGTGGTAGAATGTATTACTTGGGTGAAGTTTTAGAGGTTAATAGCTAGGGAGGGGGTGGGTGTGTTGATTTTATTCCAGTCGATGTTAACATCACCAAGAATGAAGGTTTCATACTTTATTTCAGATGAGGCCCAGTGAAGAATATTTTCAAGGGTTGAGATATTGTCGCCTGGAGATATATATAAGGAAATAATGCAGATGTTTTTATGTTTATTAAGTCGAAGTAGTCCTGCTGTTATTTCAGTGTTTTTATAATGTGGGGTAGGGATTTGCAGTGGGATTAGGGATAGAAGGTTAGAGTAGATAAGGGCAGAGCCTCCACCTTTTTTATTTAAGCGGTCGCTCCTGAGGATGTGGAAACCTGGAGGATGGATTTCAGAATCAGAGATATGTGGTTTTAGCCAAGTTTCAGAGATGGCTAAGATATCGGGTTGGTTGAGGTTGATCCAAGCATGAACATGGTGGATTTTGTTGTTGAGGCTCTGGGCATTGATAGTGAAGGTTTTAAGGGTGTTATGAGAGAGAGATGAAGAAGAAGGAGAAGGGGGGAGAAGTTTGGTTAAAGTAGGGGATGAAGAGGAAGAAGAGATTGAGTTTCTAGGAGTGAGGCAAGGGCCAGGGTTAGGATGTATGTCTCCAGATAAGGCTAGGATATTACAAGAGATAAGTTTTAGCCTTTTGAGTTTGGATTGAAGGAAGATGTTTGGGGAGAGTGGAGGTGTAAGAGAGGATCTTTTAGAAGAGGTAGAGAATAGTTTGTGCTGGAAAAGGTGTAGAAGGTTTGGAGGGGTAAGGGAGGGGAAAATGGAGTGAAAATGTGAGAGTAGAAGAGGTTGTGGGTGAGTAAGTGGGGTAGTTTGAAAAGGCGGTATATAAGGGGGGGCTGTAGAGGAGTATGAGGTAGCATGATGATAAGTAGGGAGCAAGGGAGTATGTAGGAAAAGAGGGTTGGGGAGGGCATATTTGGAATGGGTGAGAAGAAGGAAGTGAGAAAAATAGGAAATGAAGTTGCAAGCTTAGAGAAGGAGAGGAGGAAGTGAGTGGTAGGGAGGAGTAGAAAGTGAATAGGAGAGGGGAAAATTAAGTGAGATGAGAAGGGGAGGAGTAAGAGAAAAGGGAGGAGTAGGAGTGAGAGGAGAAAATTATAGAGTGGTTGGGATTGGCTACCAGATGGAGGAAAAGATGAGATAATAGAAGATTGTGAGTGGTGAAAATGAATGGTGGGAGGAGTCAGTGAGGGGATAAATGTAGATGCGCTAGGTGCGGGTGAGATTTGGGGGCAGGGTAGGGGAGCGGAGTAAGCCAGCAGGGCAAACGGAGTGGGAAGAGCCAGAGGAGGAGAAAGAGAGGAAGACAATCAGTAAGGAGTGAATAGACTAAGGTAAGTCTCGCAGAGAGTAAAATAGGAAGAAAGATCTACAGAGAAGTGGAGTGGAGGGTAGATGCAAAGGAGAGGGACAGAGTGAGAAGTTAAAAAAAAAAAAAAAACTCCAAGGAAAAAGGGTAGAGGAGGGCAGTATAAGCTAAGAGTGGGTAGGTAAATCTAGGAAAGTAGTGAGGGAGAGAGCAGAGGAAAGTTGTTAAAGGGCCAGTTTAGTAGAGAAGAGGAAGGAGGGGTAAGGTACTAGTGACAGTGGAAAGGTAGGGGAGCACCCCCAAGTGTTCAGACGGTCTAAAATAGCAGTGACCCCAGGGAGAGGAACAGGTAAAGGGGGAGGGGGCTATCAGGATCAGGGAAGGGGGGAGAATAAGGTGAGAGCTAGAGTAGGATCAGTAAAGAGGGGGTAAAAATTAAGGTGGGAACTAGGAGAGGAAAGCAGCAAAAGAGGGGGGGTAGTGGCTGCTGGCTAGCCTGGCAGGGGAGCGCACTGCAACCTGATAGAATCAAATTTAGAAGTAGCAAACATTTACAGGAGTACACATACTTTCTTAATAGTCCTTGCTGAGGAAAAACTCAGGGAGCACAATGGCCTTACAGCTTTGGATTTGGTGTCTGATAGCCGGTTCTTATCCAGATAGTTCAGGGGCGACTTTCAGGAGGTTAGGGTGGGGTTGGTAGGAGCCCAAGCAACAACAAATCTGGAGAAAGAAGAGAGATTATAATGCAGCAGTGAAGGTATCAGGAGTACACAGTAGACAGCTTTCAGCATACAAACAGTAAATTTGAACAATTTTGGGTAGCAAAGCAGTATGATAAAACAAAATAGAGTTTTATTCCTACAAATTATAGAGAAGCAGCCAAACAAACAGTAAGGAAAACAAACTCAGGTCGCTCTTTAAGCTAGTTCATTCACGCTAGTAAGTAGCGTTTACAAGTTACAACGGCTTGCGTGCTGTGCAACTAGCACTGATTTAGTTGAACAAAATGAGTAAGCACAAAACAGTAATATCGATTAGATCAATATGTTATTGTAAACAGTAAATTAAACACAAGCAGTTATGTCGCAGCTGAGAGCAAAAAGGTAGAATGTGAGCGATTAGCATGGATGAATTTAAATGCTTGGTTCAGCCCCAGATAGTTTTATCCAAATAAAACAGGTCAAGCCCCAAGCAGTTAAAACATTTTAAACAGCTGGATTAATAATATATGGATTATTAAACGTGGTGGTCTTTTTTCACCCAGTTTAAATGAACATATATAGAAAGTATTTTTAGAAATTTATTTTCTATATATAATACATGGTTCCATATTTATTGGTCAATATCAAAGAAAATATTTTTATTAGCTCCATGTGTTTTTTTAGAAAACCTTATAGGTGTTTATGCGATGTATTTTTGGGAATACTAACATACAACTAAATTTGTTGGCTTTTGCCTGATATACAATTAATATGACATTAAATGTACTTTTCTATATTGCTCATATAAGGTGAAAAATCTTGTTTTCTGGTGTAAGCCAGTTACACAAACATGTATGTTTAGTAAGGCATTATATTTATTTGTGTGTATGAATTTTCAGATCTTTACAAGTCCAAAATATTGTTTACTACAGACATTTTACACCTTTATGTACAATATCTCTTTAAATTTTGTGGTTTGAGTCATTCTTGAATTATTCATTATCTGAATGATGTGATTGGTGACTTGAATATTTAAATGCTTGTCTCATTTTTATAATGTAATCACACTGAAGAAGGTGTCTAGCCAAAACCGGTATGTTTGATTATTAAATTATTTATTCTCTCATTTGTTTGGCTGGCCATTTTGTATTTTTGTACTTTTTCGGACTGTTGCACTTGACCACTTGTAGAATTTATGTATTTGATTTAATTTCAAACCAGCCTCTTCAATGCAAACAGTATAAACAAGGCTGTAAAAGTACATTTTAGAACAAGTACCAACCCCCGCACACTCCTACTGATTAAGTAGTGTTTTTCTTAGCTAGAATTTAATTTGATGTATCTATTTACAACTAACATTCCAAAATCAAGCATTAAGAAAAGCATAAAACGCACACAAAAATACTTTAATTACAATCGCTTTCTGCTGCCTAAAAGCCTTCATCAGGTCTGTGACAAGAACTAAAAATCAAGAAAAAACACATAAATATCTAACCATAAACATAATCTAACTTGAAAACTATAAATATAAAAATGCATCTGTCTAATAATATCTAGTAATTATCCATCCATGTGTATTAGTGTGCATAAAAAAATAAGTAATTATCAGTTGAGAAAAATGTCAATGCTTTGCAAAAAAAAAAAACTGTCATGACAATTGTAATTTGTACAGCCTCAAGACATGTTTATACAATGAGAATGTTCTACTAGTTTGAATTTCAACAACTTGTGACTAAGACTGAGCTAATGGGTTTTGTTAAGTTTAAACAGACAGGGATAGTTCAGAATAAAGCTTTTCTTGCTGTATGAATAATCTCTTTCCTTTTGCTCAGAATTCTGAAGGTATGAAATCAGTGCATTACTCTGGTACAATACCAGAATATGCACTCACGTAACCACTTTACTGAGTATGCTTGCTAAACTAATAGGCTTGTTTTTTTAATTAATTTATTTCAATCCAGCTACCATTTAATTAGGACAAACTGTGTACCACCTCTGGCCTTGTGCTTTAAGTAAGTGTTCAGGGCATCCAGTCTTCTGCATATATTTTAGCCTGCATAGTGACTAGTCTGAAGACAAGTGCTTCAATGTCCTAGTTTGTAAGCACTAGCCTTATGGTCTGTAAATCCTCCTCCACTGACATAATGCTGGTCAGCTTTTACTCTCTCCATCCTAACAGACACTGACATTTACATTTACTCCTACTACTCAGACTATTTGTTGTATTTTATTTCACTTCTAGATTTGCTACTCCCATTATTTACATCCTCCTGTCTTTAGTGGCACTGCATGCCTTCAAGGAAGTCAACCTTGGTCTCCCCGCTTCCTTTCTTATTTCTCCTTGCTTGAGACAGTTACTAAACCAATTTTCGCTCTGAGCTAATATTTCTGCACAGTCAACATTGATTCAGTGCACTCAGCTGTCTCTTTAGTGTGTTTTTATTTGCTATAAGTGTCCCCACAAACAAATAGATATGTATGTAACAGTGAAGTCTGTAGTTTGAATGCCAGTCTGTGGGCTATTTTTTATCTAAATTATAAATACTATGGCAGCCTGAAACAAAGAACTTTGTCCACTATAACAACACCATTTTCATAGATCACAACAGTCCCAATCTTTAACTGTGCTCAAGTCATTGTTTGTTTCAGTCCACTGTCTCTCTTCCTTAAGTTCCTTTTCTTGTGTGACCACTTTTGAGTTTTCAGCCTATATTTTTCCAGAGCTGAACTACTGCATTCTGACTTACATTTTCTGGTTGTTTTGCAGGTCTGTGGAGGTTGAGGTAGGCTTTTGGCCTTTGCATTTCTAAGTTCATAGAAACTTCTTTATATTACACAGTAGTTCAGTCAAGTGCAATTTTTTTTACTGTTATCACCATTAGGCAGGTCAAGATGATATTGGACTAACTCTCCTACTAAAACTGTGTCCTACAGCAACAAAACCAAGGCATTCATCTAGAGCAAATTTGTGGCTTGACAAGTTTTCAACCTGCTTTTTTCACCCATGCTAAGGTGTGGTCTCACTCCGCTCCCCTACCCTACCCCCAATCCCACCCACCTCCTCTTACTCTACATTTATACTTCCATAGCACCACCTACATATTCCTCTAACCAATAACATCAGTTTTTTCCAGTAGGAAAACAATCAATGCAGTTACTCCCAATAGTAACACCCACTCTAGTTTACCACCTCTCACAAATTGTTTTAATAGTTGCTTCCTATAGCTATCAAATTAGATCTCTACAATGAACCCTCTACCCTCCTAACATGTTTATCCTAATTTACAACCCATATAAAACCCATTAAATAAGATGGACCTAAGTCAGATTATTTTACCATTTCTCCTCACTTTGCTAACCTTTATTACCAATTATCAGATCCACCTCCTTCAAATACTTAAGACTTCAAACAATCCTCAATAAGTATATTAACATCTACCCAGCCTGTCTTTCTCCATAACACCCTATCTCTACAAACAAACCACATCTGATTTATTTTTCTATAAAGTATCCAAATTTATGTTCAAACCACGACCAAAATATAACTGGCCATGCTCTTCCCTCTGTAAAATATCAATTCAAAAAATTTAGCAGAGATATTCACCCCAACCCTGGTCCCACTGTTCATAAAAGCATCTCTTCTAACCCCAAAATAAACCAGTCACCTAATACGTCTCAGAAAAAAACAGAACCCAAATTCACCTTACTAAATATGAACTTAAGAAGTATCTGCAATTAAATCCATGCCATACATGCTTATCTTGCCACATATACTCCTGTTGTAGTCATAGCTACTGAAACCTGGTTAAAAAACGAAATAAAGGTTAATGAGATTAACCCCCCCCCCCCAGGACACAGTATACTCAGGCATGACAGACAAAACAAGTGTGTAGGAGGTGTAGCAATCATCTATAGAAAATTTACTAACCATTACCTTACTTCCACAAGAAATACACAAATTTAACTCATTCACTCCAATGAAGCTCAGGACGTTTGCACTGTAACTTCTAATGGGTGGAGCTTAAGCCTTTTGACAGAATCAAATTATGTGCTCATATTTCAAACAAATGCTCATATCTCTAGAACCATATGGATTATGAAAAAAAGTAGACATGCCAAACTCTTCAGCACAAACTATATTTAGAGTAGTGCTGTTCTTTAGATTCTAGGTCTTAAACTGAATTGTGTAAGTCACAGTAAACACAGTAACTATTAAATGTGTAATATTTTGTAAACGACTTATAATATCTCAGCAACCATTCAAGCTACACACATAATGTTAGCAGCATTTTGTTCATCTAACTAAGAGCTTTCATATGAGACTAAGGAGTTTTGTCTATGTTACTTGGTTGAGATATTTAGAAAAATATGAAAATTATATCTATATAAATTAATATCATAATAACAACAGTTAATATCTAATTAACTGCACTAGACAGAGGTGAAATATTAATGCAGTTAAGTTTGCTATTATGTAAGCTTTAAGATGGAATCTTTTAAAACCTTGCACATAGCATAGTTTTAGAATTACTGATGCAAATATGAACAAGCAATATCTGACGTCTAGAGACGTCAGTAGGAGTTAACTGCAGCTGCACCTGGAGGTGTCACTCGGATGTAATGAGTCAACAATGCTAAACTATTAGCAACACTCCTAAAAATCAACAATAGGAACTCTGTATGTTTAACAGCAATTTATATACCACCATGGAATAACTCTAATATTATTGAAATCATCCTGTATTGGATATCCCAATAAATTAACCGTCAAACTATAATACTTGGAGACTTAAATATAAAATGGCAACTCATAATTGCACTACCACCACTAAATCCATAAACTTGCACAACTTCAGGCACTTAATAACCACACCTACTAGAATCAATAAAACTTCAGCGAGACACTAAACATTAGATTGGATTTTTTGCAAAAAACAGACAAACTGAAGTAGGCTGCCTCTCAGCATAAGTGACTACATACCAATACATGCTTTTAGAACCCCCTCCACAACCTAGATAAACATATCTATAATCAAATAAGAAATACAACCAATTTAGCAAAGGTATTTTCACTGAAACACTAAAAAATATATAACTGGAATGTAATTAGATTAACGCTGCTAGATACTGCCTTAGACATTTTAATAACTTATTCTTACAGACCTTAAATATTCTAGCACCAGTATGTAATAAAAGAGTAAAGTCCAACCCCGTACCTTAGCTGACAAAGGAAACAAAAAAAAAATCATGATAAAAAGAGATAAAGCCTGGAAAAATGGTATAAAAATGGAGTTCAAAATGCCCTTCAGCAATTTAGACATCTTAGAAACCTTGCACAACTCCAAGTCAGACAGGATAAGCAAACATGCATACTATACCAACCTACAAGACAAACGTATAAACCACCCAAAACTTTTCTGATCATCATTAAATAAACTACTCAACCCTGGCAAGATCACTAGTCCTTCCCCAAAAACAGATGATATCACAGATTCTATCCCACACAGTTTAATTCCTACTTTATACAATCTATATTATCTCTCTTAGACACTAACACATCTGCCCTCCTCATTCTACCCCTGTCCAATCAAAACCATGCACAGCTGTTCAGTTTTAGTCCACTACCTACCTCACTTGTAAGGAAGTTGCTTCTTAAACTAAAAATTACTTCTGTAGCTGTAGACCAACTACCATCAGACTACTTAAAATGGCTGCAGAAGTCATGGCTTTCCCTGTGTCCATATTAATAAATAGGTCTGTAGCAGAAACATGCATCCCATCACTGTGAAAAAAATCCTACATCATAGCACTGCACAAAGGCAGCACATCTGCAGAGTTTAATAACTACAGAATGGTAGTGATTATCTCCCCCATCTCCAAAATATTAGAGAGATGCACCCATATGCAACTGATGCAGCACCTAACCTTAAATAACCTGTTCCCAGAAACACAACATGGATTTAGACCCCGACACAGCACCACTAATGCACTACTACATTTTACCAGTATAATAAACCAACATAGATACAATGGTCTGCTTGTGTTCACCATGTCCTTAGACTTGTCATAGGCATTTGACACTGTCTCGCACCCGCAACTGCTTGTTTGACTCTCCCCAATAGGACTTTCATAATAGTCCTGGTTGTGGTTCCTTAGTTACCAGTCTGGAAGGCAACAAGCCATTAAATGGCAGCAAACTTACTCACTCTTTCAACCAGTTACTGCAGGTGTCTGTTGCGGATCTATCCTGGGTCCTCTACTATTTAATATATTTATTAATGACTTTCACTCACCATGCTGGTTTAGTTCAGTATGCAGATGACTCAGCATTAACATGTGTGGCTTCAATGATAAATAAGCTCCAAGACATTATCCAAAAATCTCTCTCCTCTGTAGAAACCTGTCTCAAAGATTCAAACCTTTAACTCAACCCAAGAAAACTAACTTAATGCTTTTTACATCAAAAAGTTGCCAAAATCAAAAGCAATTTTTTACCATACATTCAGCAAATAATACTATCATTGAAACTGTAACTCACAGTAAACTTCTAGGTGTTATAACAGAGGACAATCTCATATATGACCACCATATGGTGCACACCATTAAATCTACAAACCAGAAACTAGGCTCCCTTTTATGATAAATGGATTCCTTACAGATACTGTAAGAAAAACTCTAACCACCACCTTCTTACTGCTGAATCTGTTATACACTGATCCTATCTTAACAAATGAGGAAAACTGCCTCCTGTTATAATAAAAAAACTAAAATTGCCACCAGTCTCCCTCCTAGGACCCACCATTGTCTTAACTTAAAGCAATTAATCTGGCTTGAACTGCACAACTGACTAACATATTCACAACTGACTACAGCTCGCAAACTCATTCATCATCCAGAAAAATGTCCTGCACTACATAACTTATTACTAACCTACTGTCTAGCAAGGGACCTCTGTTCTAGTAACAAATTCTTATTACAAATAAGTCAAATAATGTTGCAGGAGACTCACTGTATTCCCAATACATTGCTAAACTATGCAAATAAAACTCTCCAACAAACTTGGCAGTTTTAAACGACTGCTTAAGCAACATCTTAACCAATCCTGGTCCTGTCCATGCCCATCACAGGGTTAAAACTTTTTTTCACTGTACAAAACTATCCAAATACTCTCCTTAAACATAATATTCTAAACCTCTTACTGAAATGGCAAAAAAAGAAGTTATGTACTCACCATAATGTTCCATCTGAGTTCTACTTCATTTTTCTTCAACTTGTGGGTTTTGAGACCCACACTGGATCTGACACAGCCACATTTTTCAGCTACGGCTCCAAGCTCCATGTTCCTCCACTTACCCATAATGCACCATGTCTCCCTTCTCCCATCAGATCGAGTTTGCTACCTAACAGGTATCAGACACCCAACCCAATGACACCTTATCCTCCAACACAAACATCACAAACTTTAGCCCTGATAGAACCAAAGATGCCAACAATAACTGTCTGGTACAAGGGACATGTCATATCCCAAAGGATAAGGTAAGGGGGAAGGAGGGGGGGAACAGCTGAAGACAAATAAAGTAGAATTACTCAGATGGAACGTTATGGTGAGTACATAACTTCTTTATCTGAAGTAGTTTACTTCATTTGTTCTTCAACCTGTGTGACAGAGTCCCCAGCTACCTAACTCTTGGGAGGTCCTCATGGAAGGATATTCTGGAGCACTGCAGAGCCGAAGGATGCTCTACTCCTAGAGACCAAATCTAGTTTATAATGAGAAATAAAGGTGTGAGATAAGGCCCAAGTAGCGGCTGAACAAATATCATCCAAAGAGACCCTGGACCAAAAGGCTGCTGATGTAGCCATAGATTGGGTCGAATGAGCCTTCACTTTTCCTGGTAGAGACAAACCTCTATCTGAGTAAGCCCGGCTGATGCATTATGAAATCCAACGAGCGATAGTTACTTTTGAAACAGGTTTACCAAAGAAGGGCTTGGCATAGGACACACTGATCAGACTTGCGGAAAGGTTTCGTCCTGTGAAGATAAAACCTCAACTGCTAATGTATGTCCAGTAAATGTAATTTGTATTCCCCTTTGTTCTGGTAGTTAGGAAAAAGTACTGGTAAATTAATAGTCTGATTAATATTGGCTTCCGAAGCTACCTTGGAAAGGAAGGACTTGTTAGTGCGTAGCAACACTCTATCTTTATGAAAGATCATATAAGGGACTTTGATAGAAAGAGCTTGAAGCCCCAACATCCTTCTAGGAGATGTGATGGCAACCAAGAAGGCAGTTTTCCAGGTCAGAAATTGTAGAGCCACAGATGCTGCAGGCTCAAAGGGAGGAGAAACCAATGCCTGCAACAATAAGGTGAGGTCCCATGGAGGAATAGGGTCCTTACATGGGGAGGGGGTCCAAGAAGAAAGGCACCTTTGAGAAAGGTTTTACATAGTTTAGAGGAAGTCAATGAAGACATGTTTACCCCAATATGAAAATTAGAAATGGTGGCTAGTTGGACTTTCACCATAGAGGAACTAGTGCCCTGATGAAAAATGCTAGCTAGAAATTCTAAAACTGTTAAAAGTGGTGCAGGAAAGGATCCAAAGACCTCTGAATGGCCCATATAGAAAAATGTTTCCATTTACTACGATAAACTTTTCTGGTGGATGATTTATGAGCCGCCACCAGAATGGACTTGACAGGAGATGACAGACTGGGAGTCCTAAGAATCATAGGAACCAGAGCAGGCAAGAAGTGGGCTTCAGACTGTCCAGATCTGCATGAGGGATCCCCAAGGGATGTGAGAGCAGACCCAGAACCAGATCCAAGGTCCATGGTGGAACAACTAATTGAGACCTGAGTAAGAGAAACCAAACGTGTCGAGGCCAGAATGGGGTGATGAAGATCACAGTGCTCCCCAACCTTCGGGCTTTCTGTAGAAACTCCAACATGAGGGGAAGAGGAGGATATGCATAAAGAAGCCCAGGAGGCTAAGCATGAATCAGAGCATCTCTGGGGGCTTTCCCCAGTGGGGACTTCAGAGCAAAAAACTTGCTGCGTTTTGCATTGGAAGGAGATGCAAAGAGATCACAGCAAGGACAACCCCACTCTAGAAAGATCTGTTCCACTACTGAAGGCTTCAGAAACCACTCGTAAGGCATAGGTATCGATCTGCTGAGCCTGTCCGCTGGAATATTGGACTGTCCCGGGATGTGCATTGCCACCAGAAAATGGCCGGTGGAGATCGCCCATTCCCACACTGTCATGGCCTCTCAATATAAGGGATAAGATCTGTTTCACCCTTGTTTGTTGATATACCAGACCACTGATGTATTGTCCGCCTGAATTGCAATTGTTCCCAGAGGAAGATGAGCATGGAGGGCCTGCATTGCAAGAAGAACCACTCTCATCTCTAGAACACTGATGTGCAGATAGATCTCGGAAGGGGACCACGTGTCTTGGACTGTCATTCCTGAGCAGTGCCCCCCCCACCCTTATAGGGAGGCGTCTCTGGTCACCGTGGTTTTGGGTAAAGGAGATTGAAAAGGACGTCCCTTGAATCGATCCGGGGACTGAATCCACCCCCAAAAGGAGTCCTTGCTCACTTCTGAAATTCTCATTTGAAAAGAAAAGGAAGGTCTAACAATGACCATTGAACCACCAGTGTCCACTGCAGGACCCTCATATGAAGGCTCACCAAAGGAAGAAGACTTATCATGGCTGCCATGGAATCTAGAGCCCTTAAGACTGATTTGGCTGTTGGTAAACGAGTCTGAAGAATGTGTAAGACATGTAACCTCAAGCTGCGTATCCTGTCTGACGTGAGGAACACCTTTGTTTGAATTGTGTCCAGCCGTGCCCCAATGAAATCTAAAATCTGAGCCAGGTGAAAAGCAGACTTGTTCATATTGATCATAATGCCCAACTTGTTGGCTAGCTGAAGGAAGGAATCCCTGGCCTGACATAGTAGATGCTCTAAAGGAGCAGTAAAGAGCCAATCTTCTAGGTACGGAAAGACCTGAATGCCCTGAAGCCACAGGTGAGTGGCTACTACCACCATTACCTTGGAGAACACCCTGGGGGCTGTGGTGAGACTAAAGGGGAGGGCTTGAAATTGCTAATGATTGGCTCCCAGCCAGAAGCAAAGGAACCTCCGGGAGCACCTGTCCATCTTGATGTGATAGTACGTGTCCTGGAGATCGATCAAGCATATTCAGTATCTGGCCTGCAAATAGGGCAGGACAGATTGAATCATGACCATCCATAATTTTGTCTTGGTTACTGACAGGTTCGATTTGGACAGATCCAGTACTGGTCTGAGGTCCCTCGTCTTTTTTGGCACTAAAAAGAACCTGAAATATACCCTGGATCCAGACTGGTCTAGTGGGGACCGGTTGTATGACTCGTTTTCTTAGCAGTGAATCTATCTGCAATGCTGCTTCCTCCCACTCCGTCTGTGGGACATCTGGGAGGGCTTTCTTGGATGGGTTGGAGGATCTTTGAACTGGACAAAATATCCCCTGGATATGACTTGCAGCACCCACTATCTGTTGTGATGGACTCCCATGCTAGTGGGTGAAGTGACAAATGACCCCCCCAACTGCCTCCAGAGATGGACAGCCGGGTGTCTGGGTTTATCCGAGAAAGGTTCTCAGGACCCAAAATTCCTAGGACCCCCTCTGCCTCTAGGGCAGCATCTATCATATCCCCCTCTGCCTCAGGTGAGTCCTGAGCATCCTGGGAAAATGCCTGAGAATTGCAGAACCACATCTTCTTCTGGCCTCGCTGGTTCCAGGAAAAGGACCTTTGAGGCAGAGAGAAGTGGATCCCGACAGCAGACAGTGTCTTCCCTTCCTTCTCGCTCTGGACCAAAGTCTCTCTGACCGTCTTCCCAAAAAGGGAACAACCATCATAAGAGGCATTGGTAAAAGATGCCTTGAAGGGCTCCGAGACCTGACATAAGCGGAGCCAGGCATGACATCGGATGGCAACTCCTGACCCCGCCGCCCGTGCAGCTCCCTCCATGGCATGGGAGAGCAAGCGCATAGATGTGTTGGCTACAGATTTTAGGATGGCCATTCATGCATCGAACATCTTCCTGTCCTCTGCCAACATGGACCCTGGGGTTGACTACGTGACTTCCTTACCCAGATCTTTCTGGAGTTGAATGACGTGCACCATGTAGTTCAGCGCCCTCACACAGAAATTTGCTGAAACATAAACTCGCTTCCCAAAACAATCCAACACTCTCAACTCTCTGTCAGATGGATGAAACACCATTCGCTGTAACTTGATATGTCATGGTGGATGTTACTTTGGTAGAATGGTTGGGGGTTCCTGAGGGACCCTTTTGTTATAGCTACATCTGGGAAGGCCTTTGAGGTTTGAGTAGATTACTTTTTAGAACTTCAGCATACATGAGTCTGTGTTCTTAGTCTTTAGTATGAGTAGAAGGTGAAAACTGATGTTGTTTGTTTCTGAGAACCTGTTTGCTTATGGTTGCTGCATGTGAGAGCCTTGTCTCTAGTAGCAATATATCATTACATCTCTCAGGCACTGTAATTTTTAAGTATTAGGTGGTTGTCAGTAAATTTTAAGAATTAGATGGTTGTCAGTAAATATAAACACTTGCTACTTTGTCTCAGGGTTCCCATCTCCACCAATCCAGCTGCAGAGACAGGAGAAAAGTACTTACCCTGGTTTTTGATGTTCACTCCATGGATGACAAAGAGTACCAGGGGGGCTAGAATAGCTTTACTTGGATCCTGTTCCAATGAAATGTTAATATTTAAGACAAGATTGATGGACTAGTGCTTCTCTGTGCACCAACCACAGTAATGGGGTAACATAGGGATTTATGACTGGTTCGTTTGGATGATATTTGTCTAAGAAATACAATCTAAGTGTAATCTCCTACAGCAATGCTCCTTTATGTGCAAACCATGTGTTTGTCACACAGCAACATACTTGGGGAATATCAGAGTTTTGTTTTTTTGTTTTTTTTTTATAGAGGAAGTTGGATTCTAAGCACCAGAGTTTATATAGGACACTGCTAACCCCTGCTACGTGATAAGCAGCATATCACAAATGCAATCACTTTATACAGCCACAGAGAATCCAAAACAAGCAAAATAGCCAACTGGCCAATCATAACAACACACACTAAGGTTTCCTCAGTGATTCCCAAAGTCAGAAGAGACCAGGCTACTCTCTACTGCCACTGGGGTGCAGACCTAACATTTTCAGCTGTAAAAATCAGTAAAAAAAGGAGCCCAAAGTGCAGCAACTCTGTAATTTCAACAGTAAATTACCAGCAAACACTTTGAATTGAATGGAAAAGTGCACAAACCCAGTAGTTAAATACAGTGAGATACAACAGCAGTTTAAAGTACGAAAAATTGCAGAAACTTACTAAATAATTACAGAAATATAACAACACTTTGAAATAACATATGAGTGTTTCATTGCTTTGTAGGAAATAAATTCAATATGATTCTTAAATGATAGAGCTAGAGCAAGTAACAAGTGTATTTATTTATTAACATTTGATAACCAGGACAGTCTGACTGGGTAGAGGCCCATTCTCAGCAGAGACCTGGGGAAAAAAGCTCCAAAGTATTACAAAACATTTTAACAATATTAATTTTAGAATCTTTAAAAATAATACAAAAAACATCTGCAGTTTAAATAAGTATACCAAATTAGACGTAATATAAAAATGGTGGTTAAGAATAGATACAATTTATGTGACGACGATTTAATATTTAGAGAAGTTTTAAACAGTCTATAGAGAAATTAAAGGTAAGGTAGTATAATACAAACAAGAATTGCAATCTGAAGTGAGAGAAAAGCAGGTATATTTAGAAAGCTAGGGGAGAGAAATTCATAGATGTAAGGATGTGAGTGAAGAAGGGAGAGTAAGGAGGTGTGAGGTATGAAGAGGTATTTGTTCACATTATGGATATAGTTTATGCTGGTGTTGAGCAATAACAGAGCCAGCTTTTGACTAAGAAATCTTTCAGAGGGGGTTTGAAGGATGGGAGGGAGGGTATTGACCTGATGGATACAGGTAAGGAGTTCCAGGCCTTAGCAACATGGTACGAGTATAGACAATGCCCAGCAGATTTGATAGGTGTGTGGACATACAGAGACCAGATGACTTAATGGTTAAGGTCTTCTCCTTCCATGCACAAGGTACAAGGTTCGATCCTGACCTCCCACCAATTCCTGTTTGGAGTTTGCATGTTCTCCCTGTATCTCCATGGGGTTTCTCCCATGTTCGAAAAACATGCTGAGTGTTTCCATCTCAAACTCGCCAATCAATTGGGCTGTGGGCAGCAGCACAGACTCTGCATGGTGCCCTATAAGGGTAAGAATTGTACAGACCAACGACTTTGGGCATCTACTGTGGTGTGCAGTATCCTCAAGATATGAGAACACGGATCACAGACTGTGCATCGTGGCAGGGCTAGCCACTCAATGGTGTAAAATATGTCTGTAGGTGATTCGATCATGTTGACTAATGGCGCCAAAAATGGGCATGGGTATTTACTGGTGATAAGTGGGTTGAGTACCCGGCCTACTCTGACCCATGCTAGGGACCCTTGCTAAGGGTGGGAGGGGTATATGTGCCCCTAGGCCAGTGTGTGCCCACCATAAAGCACAGCAGCCCTGGGTCAATAAATTACTGGCCGGCAGGCGTCTAGTTGCCCAGCCTGGGTTACCTGGGATAGCTCTGTTGAGCGAAAGCTGGACATAAAACCAACCAACCTGCCAAACATGAACTGAGAATTGCTACACTTTAATGTAGGTTCACTGACAGGACGGAACTTGGAAGTGGATAACACGATGATATGGAGGAGGCTGGACATCCTATGTATCCAGGAGATGAGATGAAGGGCAGTGCAGCAAAGCCACTTGGCTTGGGATCCAGACTCTACTACTCAGTTGGGGGACAGGCAGGAAATGGTGTAGGAATTGTGGTGAGAGACAGGCTTCAGAAGGCAATGATGGATATCATCAGAATTAATGACAGACTCATGGCAATCAGACTCAAGTGTAATGATAGGACAATATTCATAATCTCAGCCTATGCCTCACAGCAGGGTTGTGACAGTGAGGAAAAGAGTGCATTCAGACAGCAGTTGCAGGACCTACTAGGTAAAGCAGGACTACATGAATTGTTGCTGATAATGGGTGACTTGAATGCACCTATCGGGACAGACAGAACAGGATATGAAGACTGCCTGGGTCCACATGGGTGGGGCAACAGGAATACAAAAGGCGAAGCCATTCTAGACTTCTGTCTGTCAAATGGCTTGATACATAGTTCAGAAAGAGAGAGAATCACAAGATCACATACGAGGGTTAATTTCCACAAAAAAAAGAGTTATGAGTTAACGGGTATTTGATGCATGGCTGTACATGATACAAAAGTGTAAAAAGCAGTAGGATATAGACAAACCTGGGACACAGCCAGGGATGGTGTACACACAAAAGGTAGGAAGGAAAGTGAGTGGAAACCAAGCTCCAAATGGTGATCAACTGATGATTATAATGAGAGTTGGACAAAAAACAAGTCATGGGGTATGACTTGTAAGTGAATCCACTAAAACAGAGGGATAAGGTGGGTGACTGACAAGGCTGGCTGCCAGGCTGGCCCAGACGGCAACAAAAGCAGGCATCACTCACCTGGGTGGCAGATGCTATGGATTGTTTTTTTTATTTCCTATAGTGGCTCTAAAGGCATGGCATGCAATTGCATGACTCTACCATTTGCACCAGGAAGCAAGTGTCCATTCGCCACTGACCTTGCCAGTGATCAACCTTTGCAAATGATTCTGGTGTAGCGGCAAGAGCCTTCAAGTCCACCTTCAGAAGAGTAGCCTTCACCTCCTATATTGAGAGGCAGACATGGAGGGCTCCAGTGACCCCTCCAGGTTACCTCCAGCAGGGGAATTGTTTTGACATTCCTGAAAGTCATACTTGGTGGGCACTGCTTGACCCAGTGCTAGATGTACTAGAAGTGCAGCTAAAGAAGACCAAGGCAAGTATGACCCCCTCCCACTACTCTTCCATAACAACTCCTAGAGAAGGATGACCAAATGGGCAAAAATTATCTCGTGAGATACAATGACAGTTGCAATTGTACAGTTGACCTCCACTAGGCACAAACATAACCAGCTGTCTGGAGAGGTGATCCCACCTTCTATGGCAGCCAACCATGTTAAGGCAGTCCTCCTCTGGGGTGAAGAAAAACATATGTGCAGTTAAGCATACCTGTACAACACTGGGTGAGGCCAGCAAGCTCAGTCAACACTTGCACAGAAAAATTGAGGGCGGTGAATGTAAAAGGATCCAGGAAAAATGCAACAAAGTGCTAAAAAACTTTAGTAATCTCCACAAAGAAATCCAGCGATCCAACCAATGCGCATGAAAGACACTGAGTCAAACCATCAATTCACATGCAAAGACATTTATTACAAGGTGAGCGCTTTCGTGGAGCAACAAACCCCACTTCGTCAGACCTTACAAAGATATGCAACAAAAAATCAAACCTTTATACAATTCCTCCCACCTTAATCAACCTATTAACTTAATTAACCAGTTAACATCTCAAAAACTTTTAAAGGGCTACAAAAACTAACAATCACTGGAAACCATGCTTGTAGCATATACTTATGCTGTATTAGTAAGACTAAATTAAAAACTTATTAAACTAATACCCACATGAAATATGTATAAAAAATTAAAAACATTATATGTTCCATCTAATGTGAATACATTTAAAAAACATGCTCATATATTCAAAAATAGGTCATACTATACTATTTATATAAAGACTTATTACGTAAAACTGGTTTTAATGGAATTCTATAAAATAAAAAAACATGAAATACACAGATGGTATGTATTCTTTATTTGTACCAAATAAGCATCTGGTACCTCGGCATATCGCCTTCAAGGATAGTTAATATGATGCACCAAATGTATTTTTATAGCCGGTAAACCATTAATTAATGTAATGTATATATGTGGGAGATGTAAGGTTTGCAAGTTTGTTAAAAATCTATCAGGTACTTTAATTAATGGTAAGAAATTTGAAAATAATAGATTTTCTTGCAATTCTTGAAAGGTTGCATATATAATTGGGTGTGGATGTGATCCGGTCAAGTGGTATATTGGTCAGACAAAGAGGGCAGTAAAAGTTAGAATCCTAGAACATGTGGGGGATATTAGAAATCAGAATTTTAACAGTCCAGTGGGAGAACATTTTTGCAGGTTTCATGGGGGTAACTATGATACTTTCTTCTTTAGTGTACTTGCCAGTCCTAGCAACATCAGAGGTGGTGACTTAAAGTATAGGTTATTAAGTTTGGAAAGCAGACTAATTTTAAATTATGGTACCTAGTCTAAATTTGTAGGCAAACATTAACATCATATAAATGTCTACAAGGTATATTTAACTGAGAAATATGCATAAATAATATTTAGTTATATTAGTAATATATTTATATTGGTAAAATATTTTGACGTTTATGATGTGTAATTTGATTGCGTGTAGTCTCTTTAAAATGTGGAAGAAGTCATTTGTATAATTGAATAATGAATTAATTAATGGTTTACCTGATATAAAAATACATTTGGTGCATCATAGTAACTATCCTTGAAGGCAATATGCCGAGGTACCAGATGCTTGCTTGGTACAAATAAAGCGTACATACCATCTGTGGATTTTGTGTTTTTTTATTTTATTCATATCTTGTGGTTTAAAGGAATTCTATCATTCAAGCCCTTGTCCCTGTCCACTTTTAATCTTACGATCCATCATGTCTCAGATGTCTCAGTCCTATTTATAATGTCTCCTCCCCTTTCATTCTCTCTAACAGATTCTATAACTAAGAACCTAAAAGTAAGTTCAGGTCCCTGACTGGACACATGCCTAGCCAATGCATTTGTTAAAGTCTGGTTTCTGATACTCAAAAGATGTTCACATATCCTAAACCTAAATTCTCTGTACCTTGTAAGAAATGTAATCAATATGCATATGTAGATACAAGTAATCAATTTAAGCATCCAGACACTGGGAGGGATGTTATATTTAATGTTTCGGCAACTTGCAATAACATGAACATTGCTTATCTAGTGGTGTGCAATATCTGTTCCAGTTTCTACGAGATTGCAGATACCCATGCTCCCTCTGTGAATTTTTTTCAACCAATGAACACACTTTTTGTTAAATCAATAGGGTTCTGTTAGTACAATACCAAATGGACAGCCTGGCTGAGATAGATGAGTGTCTTGAGACAGTTTAAGAATTGTCTCATGCTGCCTGATGATCATCTGTTATTCAAACAGCATAACACAGTGTGTGAGAGATATACATATACAATATCTTAGGAGGAAAAATATCACACACAGTAAATTCAGACACCAAAATTGTCAGCAGTACACCCCACATCACACCTCTGCAAGGCCATTAGAATATACTATAATCTACTGCACAACCATCTTATTTTGGCCATTACAATACACATAATCTATCGGACTGCACAGTGGTGCAGTGGTAGCATTATCACCTCACAGCTAGAGGTTCTCTGGTTCAATTCCTGGCTGGAGTGCCTTCTGTGTGGAATCTGCATGTCCTCCCTACATTCGTGTGGGTTTCCTCCCACGTTACAAAGACATGCATCTGGAGTGTTTTTCCGCGGGTGTCTGCTGAAAATTGGCTTTGTTGCAAGTCAGATTCCAGGTTAACAAATGTAAAATAAATAACAAATAAATAAACATGCCAAGGTACTAAAGCTTAACTTGCCTAAACCTCAGAGACCACAGAACACAACACTGGCACAACACACACATAACCAGTTAGGCCTAGATCTTCACATAGTGCAAGGAGAACACAAGTCACAGATGCTGAGCTCATAGGCCAGGCATAGAACCAATCAAACAATATTTTTCTAGGTGACTCCATTGTAAAACAACAGATGTACATTAGGAGAAGTCGGATTATTCGTCTAGTGGCAGCAGATGGTTGCTTGGTTTATCTGAGTTGAGACACACAAAAAAGGGCTCTAAGTGTAATCATTTTATTGGCAAGAGGGCTCAGTAGTCTGTTTTCTGTGTTTTCAGTGCTGGTATAAATTATTTGCACTTGTGTGGAGCATCTAACTATGCAACTAGAAGACAGTTTTCCTTTAGAACTGTCCAGAATATGGTACACTAAAAAGCAGTAAGTATAGATTAATTACCTTAGATCAGCTAGTTTGTGCATTGAGTGGCAATACCATTAAATTAATGTAGAATTTATTATTTTTTAGCCTAGTCTGTCTCCAACCCCCCCCCCCAAAAAAGCATCCTTAATAGCCTTCTGTTGACCCTTATGTTAACCCCCATAAACCACATTCCTGTCACTCGCCAGTTGCAGAACCAGAGAATATGGATATGCAATTGCTTAACTTCTCTGCAGCCAGCTTGGTGGATATAGGTATCTTGAGACAATGTAGCAAATTTGTTTTGTTTTATTTTGAATTTGTTAACCAGAGTAGAGCACTGATCCAATTGGACCCATTTCAGTCTCAGTCCGGGAAAACAGAATGGAACATGACATTATATATAGACTGAATGATAAAATGCAGTCTATGCATATATTATATAAAAAGTGAATCTCACGGTTGGCTTGAGGGCAAAATGGCAATAGATAAATGACATTATATACAGAGTGACTGAAAAATATAGTGCATACATGCATTATATAGAGCGTGGCATAAGAGCTGGCATACTGAAAGAATTCAAAAATCAGAGTCAGAGCAAGGTATGTAGACAGACAAGGGGAATGACGAGGTCAGAGAAATGCAGTTGCGTTTTCCGAGTCTTGAATTATGCTTTTATTTGTGAATGGAAAATGGGGTAAGAGGAATGATCTTTAAAAAAGAAAGGAGAGATTCCCACAGTTTGGGCCCAAGGGCGAGAAAGCATGGTCTGTGCAGCAAAGTCTAATTTGGGGGGTTTGGAGGAGAAGACAAGTGGTTAGGATGTCTTAAGTCATATGTTGGTGCATCTCTGAATAGTCCAGAAGCTAGCTGAGGGAAGGTGTCACACATAAGTTCAAATAGTTGAGAGGCAAGTAGAAAGTCAGTATGTTGTTTCACATATTAGCCTGTTAGCTACTTTGATGGTTTTGCAGTGGTATTCATTTACTGGGGAATGTGATGAATCGTCAAATGGCATTTGAAATGGACTTAATGATGGCTATGTTTCTTTCAGAAACTGCAACAATTATTGGGAGACAATATTGTAACCGAGCTAGTAAGATATCTATACCTATGCATTTCTACAGGGTCTGGATAGAAAAGGGGAGATTCTATTAGCCCAGAATAAGAGAGAGTTAATTTTTGTGTTTGTAGTTCAGGTGGAGTTGGAAATTTAGGAAGGCGTCCAACCAAACCCATAGGTATTTGAATGAAGTAACATTTTCAATAGTGTTGTTAAGATCAACTATTTTTAGAGGCCTGAAGATAGAAGAGAGCTTTTGCCTTGTGCCAAAAAGCATTTTTTAAAGGAGTTTAGTAGTAATTGTTTATCAGTGACCCACTGAATAAGGACATGAAAATCAGCCTGAAGTTCAAGTTTAAGAGAAGAGACGTAATGACTGGAAGGGAATAGGACCACATCATCAGAATAAATCAGGAGAGGGAGATGCGGCAAATCAAAAAGAAAGATTGTTAATGTAGCTGGAAAAGAAGATAGGTGCCAGAATAGATCCTTGAGTGACACCTTTCTTCAGAGAGAAATAGTCCTACAGCAGTGTTAAGGTCAGATGAGTGCAAAACTGGTGACCAGCTAATTAAAAGTAGGGTTGATTTAAATTTGTTAATGTTATTCTGTGATTTATTTCAGAAAGATATCAGCTTTGAGGGTAGATTAGCATACAGATGATGGATATAAAAACTAATAAGGTAGTAGCCACTGAAAGATGGTGGATATATGGTGCTGTTTGAGATAAGAAAATGTTTGTTAGTTAATATCATATCAAGGAGGATCTGGTGAGATGTGTTGAGGTTGGGTCTCTTAGCCTGAGACAGGAGGTGGGTGCAGTTGAACTGCATTAGAAAAGTGTTCAGGTAATTTAAAATGGGACTGAACAGGTTGAGACTGAAGTCTCCAAGTATTATGAGATTTCTGATATTCTTTGTTAAAGAAGTTATTTCTTTTAGTAAGTTATTTAGTTTGGGGAGTGAGGAGGGAAGTGGTAGATATGCTACAGTGAGATGTAGTACAATATTCCTCTGGGGAAGAATGGATACAAGAAGACAGTTAGAAGAGATTTCTCAGTTATTGTTTCTTTGAACAAGTAAGCTGGACATTTAAGTGTCACCCAAACAGGTGAGTTCCACCTCCTTTTCTTGGGCTTGGTCTGGAATCAAACAAGTAGTTGTAACCAGGGAAAAAAATATGTAAAAAAGGATTGTTATCCATAACCCATGACTCTTTGACAGCAACTAAATCAGCCTAATGCAAGGAAATGAAAGCATTAATATGGTCAGTTTTGTTACTTAAACATGCATTGATTAGGATACACGACAGTTGAGATGGACCTGGGTTAACTTCGATATTACCTCAAAGAATACGGAAAGAGTAAGATTGGTGAAAGTTTTCAGAGATGTTTGGACAGGTGCAGGACCAGAATATTTAATGGTAAATGAGAATATACATATATATATATATATATATATATATATATATATATAGAGAGAGAGAGAGAGAGAGAGAGAGAGAGAGAGAGACAGATATAGGAGGAGTAATTAACTGAAGTAGTTGAAATGATTAAGTGTAGTACTATATGGTAATGGAGGGAAGATGGAGGAAATGTAAAAGTGGGTGAAGTAGGAGTAGGGGAGCACTTGACAGACTGAGTGATACGGAAGGTATTGTTTGGAGTAGTAGTAGGTGTTAGCAGGAAGAGGAAAACTAGGTAGCTGGGGAAAAGGTGAAGAGCATCTTCTGTGGTAAAGAAGACACATAGTGCTGTATGTTAAAAGTGGAAAGAAGACTAAGCAAGGTAACAGGAATGTTAATAGTTACTTGACAGTGTGTGTGTGCGTGTGTGTGTGTGTGTGTGTGTGTGTGTGTGTGTGTGTGTGTGTGTGTGTGTGTGTGTGTGTGTGAAAACTGTGACTTTAAGGAGGTGGTTTTATGCTGGAAGAAGTGGGTGAGGAAATACAGAAATAAATATGTTGAATCGGGGTGTGGCTAGCGAATTCTGCGTGATTCAATCAGCCTGCATGCCCTCAGTGAGTAAGAACATTCATTGTTAATTTGATATCTAACTTTACCTCTCAACTCTACAGATTTTGCAGAATGTCCTGATTTTTGCCTCATATTTTTTTGTTCTGTTCACCATAAAACTTGTGATTTTCTGGATTTTTGTGGCAAATTAGTGAGGACTGAATTGGCTAAATAAAGGAAGTCGTTTGAGTTTCAGACTTCATATGCTTGAGAAAATGTATAGTAACATAATGCTTTTTATACTAGCACCTTTGTAAGTTTATAATTACAATATTTAAGATTTTTCCCTATCTTTGGGGCTTTGTCCCCCATTGTTTTTGGCTCTATCCAGATTTTTTGTGCTAAGAGGTTGAGAGCTAAGACTAGATTTATGTTCAAGAAAAAAATAATAGAGAAAAATATTTTGTAAAAATTTAAAAAATATATTACTAGCCAGAGTGGAGAGAGCACAACTGTCTCATGTTTAGTGACAACCATTGAATCATTAACGTAACATATACAGCATGCAAGAGGTGTACATACACAATGTCACTGGAGGCTAAACTCTCATATACAAGCACAGATGAGGCTGTCAAAATACGACATCCTTCAGACATAGCACACAACACACACATATAGACAAATGTTTGCTGAGACACTTAAATGCGATCTTGCTAAACAACAAAAACCTCCTAGATTTTGCTCATCGGCAAAGATTATCCTCAGCAAACCCAAAAGTAACACCTAACACCACACATACAATCATGGAGCCCCAAAGTCCATAAGGTAGGCAGACATACTTCCCAGGACTCTAGTCACGGGGGTGCATTGTAAGATATACTGATGCCCCTCTAACCTGGCTGAACAAGGAGAAGAGAATGTTAGTTGCCTACCTTGGAGCAAGAAGGACCTGCCAAATTACTCACTCAAGTCATTGCACCACGGGTACCAGTATAATTCCATCATAGTCTCTGTACATGCAAATGACCTGAGACATACCTCTCTAGACTATATGAACAGAGAGACTATAGATCTGTCTGACTAAGGGTTTCAGGCTGGTATGAGCCTAGCACTGCGCAGCATATTATCTTCACTGAGGATAATAGTATAATGCAAACAAAAGATGATTGATTTTAACAACTGGATGAATGGTTGTGCCAGTCTAAGGTGCCTGGTATTTGTCAGCATGGTACGACGTGGTCAACAGATCACATTGCTTTTCCAAGTATGGTCTAAGCCCTTTCCCTCTAGTCTTACGGATAAAGTCTAAACCTTTAACCTTCCCCATGGAGCCCTTTTTAGGTAATACTAAATTGTCAAACCTGTTGACATAGCAAAATCAGCTCACCTGAACCTCAAGGTGTTACTGCTCAATGCTAGCAGCGTAAACAAAAAATACACTACCTCCAAGCCCTCCTCACACTAGAAAATATGTATAAACATCTGTGCAATTACCGGGACATGGTTTATAGCCGCAGAACATACCCCAGCAGTGCAATATTTAATTGCTCTCCACACATTTAGACCAACAACTACACAGACAGGGACTAAAAGTGGAGATATCTTGCTATACATCGATAAGAAGCACAGCTTTAGGTTGGTTAAACAGCAGAGTTTCTCCATGTGCAGCTCACCATCGATGAAATCCTGTACTCTACCCTAGCAAGCTATAGGCCACCCTCTATGTGCCATGAAACCATAGCGCATACTTACACATGTTGGATACACTCACTATCTAACCTAACCTCATTCATTTTTATTTATTTATTTCCAGTTTGGTTACCGGGGAAGTCTACTGGGCCAACATGACCCATTTTCAGTGGAGGCCCGTGGAGAAAAGCATCAAGAAAGCATTGTACAAATTTAGTTACAATAAAATACAGGAGTATGCAAAATAAAATTGTAAAGAGAGTTAAAAAATAACAATATTCACAAGCATAGTTAGCAGAATTCATAGAGAGAGGTTAAGGGTTATACAGTTTCCTTTGACCAATGGCACTGAAGTGTTGAGTGTGGAAGTCAGTTACATATATCAAGAGAGGAATTCTGGATATGATTGCTTAACATGCACGTTTTTGAAGTAGAAAACTATTCACAATATTTACATTATTTACAAAGTTGAGTCATGTGAGCATAGCTGTAATAATTGTTAGTAGGTTACAGACAGTAAAGTTAATGGAGTTATAGGGAGCTTGTGTAGAGTCATAGGTATATGACTATGGGAGATTGTAAAGAGTTGAAGTATGAGAAGAAGGGACTCCTAGGGTATAGACTTAGAAAGGAAATTAAGTAGGGTGGAGGCAGGTGCATTTCCATTTAGTGGACAAGTGTTTGAAAAACTGGGTTTTGAAGTTGTCAGAGTTAGATGTGGTACTTAGTGAAGCGGGGAGGGCATTCCATTTTTTGCCTAGAGCATATGAGAGGATAAGCTGGACACTTAGGTTCGTGGATAGCAATTAGATTCTGGTGCTCTGATCTGAGTGTTCTATTAGGAATATGAGGGGGAAGGATATTAGCTAGAGAAGGGCATTTTGTAGGATGAAATACAAGTCTATGTGCTGTGGATAGTTGCAGGTAGTCAAGGTAGTCTGAAAGTTTGAGCCAATTTAATGATGTAAGGGTGAGGCAGTGATGGGTGGAATCTTTAGAATTTGTGGCAAATTTAGAGATTTTATTGTAGCAGTTTTCTAGTTTAGAGGTTGTAGAGGAGGACAGGTTGGTTAGGAGAGGAGCACCGTATAATAAGGAAGGGAGAAGATATGTAGTGGCCAGAGTATGTCTAGTGGAGTGAGAGAGAAAGCGATTGTTCCTATACAACATACCTAGCTTTTGGTGTTTATTTTTTTAATATTTTGTTGTATGTGTGTTGAACTTGAGGTGTTCGTCCACAGTTATGCCTAGGAGTTTTGCAGAAGGCACCACTTCTATGGGTGAGTTAGTTTGGCTAAGGACTTTGAATTCATTTTTGTTGAATGAAAGGTCTTAGAGGGGGGGGGGAATAGTAGGATTTTAGATTTATTTGCATTGAGAGAGAGGTGGTTTTGACGTATCCAGTTTTCTGTTGTGGAGAATGCAGTTTGGGTTTTTGTTAGCAGTTCGGAGAGGTTAGTAGCAGAGCAGATTAAGGTAGAATCATCTGCATATTGAATAATTTTTGTGTCAGGAATAGCGGTGTGAAAGTTATTGATGAAAATGTTGAAAAGCATGGGCCCAAGGATGGATCCCTGTGGAACACCAGTTGGGGTAGGTAAGAAGGAAGAGGTGGAGTTCTTCCATTTGACTGCCTGAGATCTGTCAGATAGATAGCTGGAGAACCAGGATAATGTTTTTGGTGAGAGGAGAAGGTTTGAGAGATGGCAGAGTAAGTGCTTGTGGGAAATAGTGTCAAATGCCTTAGACAGATCTAGTGGTACAGTAGAAACTAGGTGTCTTGAATTTCGGGCTTGATTGACAGTTTCAAGGAAGGAGAGAAGAGCGGTAATGGTGCTGTGGGCTGGGCAGAAGCCATGCTGGGTGGGTGTGAGGAGACTGTTTTGGGTCAGGAATGGCATAAGTTGGTGGTGGATGCACTTTTCAAGGATTTTGGAGAGTGAAGAGAGCAGGGCAATAGGGCAGAAATTAGAGACACTGGTATTTTTGCCACCTTTATGTAGAGGGATGATTAAGTTTGGGGGTGTAGGATTCATTTATGGATCTGTTTATAATGATGCTAATTGGGAGAGCAATACCATCAGCAGCATAATTTAGGTAGGAGGGGGGAATATTGTCAGGAGTGTTAGTGCATGGTTTGTGTTTGGATAGGAGTTTTTTTATGAAGTTAGTGGAGACGGGTTTGAGCTCAAACAGTAGAGGAAGGTTGTTAGATGGGTTTGAGGGGGAAGTGTGATGGGCAGTTGGGTTTTTGTTAGTAAAGGATTTGGTAAGGGCAGAGATGGATTATATGAAAAATGAATTGAATTCAGAGCCTAGTTCCAGATTGGATTTACTTGGGTCAGGACAGGGATTATTCTTTGAGCCTGGATGGAGGAGCGATTTTATTGAGTTCCAGAATTGCTTTGGGTTTTTATTGTTATTGGACTGGAGTGTGATATAGTAGGATTTTTTGTCCTTGGTTATTAGCTGTTTTGCAAGGTTATGGAGCTGTTTATATTGAAGCAGGGTATTGGGCAGTTTATTATTTTGGTAGAGCTTCCAAAGTTTGTCCCTTTGGTGCATGACCTGTTTTGTTTGTTTGGATAGCCATGGAGCTATGTTAGTTTTTATTCTTTTATATCTTAGAGGGGCTAGGGAGTTTAGAGTGTCAAGGAGGATAGAGTTGAAGTAGTCTAAGGCTTTGTCAAGGGGAAAGTTATTTAGAGATTGCCAGTTCATTTGTTTGAATATGTTTGAGAAAGTTGTAGGGTTAAAGTTAGTGAGGGTATGAGTGTGAATTTATTGATGATGGCATGGGGAAGAGCTAGTGGAGCGATGGATTAAGGCTGGGAGGTGGTCACTAATGGTATTAGGAATTGTGCCAGAGTTAGTTATTTTGTTAGGATTTGAGACAAGGATCCAGTCTAAAATGGTTCCAGGGGGATTTGTTGTATTTGGTCGAGTGATAGCGTGGATTATTTGGGTAAAGTTGTAGAGTTTGATGGATAGGGATGGTGAGGGGCTGATGATTTTATTCCAGTCAATATTAATGTCTCCTAAGATACAAGTTTCATAGTTAATTTTGGTGGATGCCCATAGGAGAATTTCTTCGAGAGTTGAGCTATTGTTACCAGCTGAGATATAAAGGGCAATGAAGCATATATTTTTGTGCTTGTTTAGCTTTAGTAGTCCAGCAGTTAGTTCAGTGTTTTGGAATTATGGGATTGGAATTTGGAGGGGAATTAAGGTGAGGAGGTTAGAGTAGACTAAGGTAGTGCTGCCACCTTTTTTAACTAGTCGGTAATTTCTGAGAATATTAAATTCTGGGGGCAGGATCTCTGAGTTGGAGATGAAGTGTTTAAGCCATGTTTCGGATATATCTAGGATGTGAGGTTGGTTGTGGCTTAGCCAAGTGTGGAATTGGTGGGTTTTGTTACTAAGACTCTGTGCATTGATGGTGAAGATCTTTAGGTTATTAATATGGGAGGGAGAAGTTGAGGGGGTTGTATTGTTGTTACAGTGTGTAGGACCAGGGTTAGGATGGATATCTCTGGCAAGGATTATGTTGTTACAGGCAATATCCTTTAGCCATTTTGGTTTGCTGGGTATGTGTTTAGGGAGAGTTGAGATTAGATTAGGTGACAATATCTTAGCTTTGCAGGGGAGTAGGAAGATTTTAGGGTGGAATAGGTGCATTGGGTTGTGCTGAATGAGAAAGGGGGAGATGAGGGTAATATTGAGGATGAGGTGGGATTAGTGTGGAGGTTACTTTTGCAGGTAATACTGAGAAAGTGGAGGAGGAATATGAGCTAGCATAAAATAAGGGAATTAGGAAAAGAGAAAAGAGGCAATGGACATGGAGGGTGTGGTGATTTATGGAGACCATGTCAAAAAAGAGAGAGAGACAGAGATACGTGTGGATGTGTAGGGGAGAGAAGGCTGTGGAAGAGAGGGGGTTTTATAAGGAGAAGGTGGTACCCTAGGAGTTAAGTGAGAGTGGAGGAGGGAATGGGAGATGGGTGGAGTATAAGTGGAAGAGTATAGGTGTGGAGGCAATTGGTGGGAGGTGTTGTGAGGTGGATAGCTATTGGGTAGTATGGGTAAGAGGGAGGGGCAAGCGAAGAATAAAAGTAATCACACTGGGGTGGGTGGGAATTGGGGGTAGGGTAGAGGATCGGAGTGAGCCCGCAGGGTGAATGGAGAGGGAAGAGCTGGAGAGAAGGTGGCTGGCAGAAACCAATCAGCCAGCTATGGGATAAATGAAAAACTCTATGTGAAATACTGAACCAGCAGAGGTAGGTCTGGGCTGGAGACTGTGAGGGGAGAAAGGCAGTAGAGCAAAGCACAGGGTAGAGCAGGCCAGAGGGGTAAGTAAGTGGAGAGAGTAAGGGTAGCTCAAGAGAGAGTAGAATAGGAAAGAGAGTAGACTTATAGGAAAATGGATGAACAGTGCCACCTAGTGGTACAAAAAATATGTGTCATATAGCATAGAGGGTAAGAGAGTAAAGGGGAAAGCTGAAAAAAGAGCTCAGTAGGCTGCTTGGCTAGCGCAGGAAACGTTCAAGTGCTATGGTAGTGAGCACAGGTAGTAATTAAGTTAACAGATGACAGTACATACACTTTATATATCTTGAGAGGGGCTATCTGTTTGAAGCTCTTCAAGGGGTTCTAGCAGAGTCTCACTGTAGAATCTCTTATAGGGGAAGGTTTCAATGGATGTAGTGAAGGGGTGGAATGTAGCACATACAGCAGCGAAAGCCAAACAGCCTACGGCAAGACGGATGAGTGTGGGATACAGTAAGGGAGCGTTTAAAATGGTGACTTTAGTTACCCCTCTACAGACTGGGAATCCTACACTGCCTCACATCTGCAGGCACAATGATTCCTGGACTTTGTAAATGCAAACACCCTTGTCAAGTTAGTGTATACAGCTACTAGAGGTTCCAACTTACTGGAACTCAAACTCACAAATATGGGGGAATGCTGCAATTCCCAACCACCACCCCCTCCAATGTCATGTCCACCCTGATAAGGTCCAACCATAAAGCTATCTCCTTTGAAATCAAAATCAACCTGACAACCCCAGTAAATATATTAACAGTACAGAACTATTCCAAGGCAAACTACCTTTTATTAAGTGAAAATCTGTCAAAATTGATTGGTCCTCCAAACTCAGAGAACAAAGCAACCTATGCAAAATTGTTCACAGAAACTCTGTACAACCATGACAATGGCTGTATAGATGCTGCTGTACCTACCAGACATAAGCCCAAAACTAACTCCAAAAACAAACTACCCTGGTGGCATCCCAAATTAAATAAATTATACAATAAAAGGAAAAATATCATGGCTAAAATCAAGTGCAATTCCCATAAAGATAAAACTCTCTCATCAAATTAACAGGTAACTAAGAGGGCTAATTAAGTCCAGTAAAGCCAATGCTGAGAATAAGATAGCCTCCCAGGCAAAAGACAACTATAACGACTTCTTCAGTTATGTCAGAAACCTCAAAGGCAGCGCATAAAGCAATGCGCTGAACTACATTCACTGAGCCTGATGATATAGTAAATTTCCTGGCTGATGAATTCTGTTCCAACTTTACCTCTCCACTCACCCATAGCCACTTCCTAAGAAGTACCCTCAAATGTAACTCATTGAGCTATAAATAGACAGCATGTCCAAGAACACAGCCTCAATGGACCCTGATAATATCCTGGAACACCTTCTAAACAGTCTAAAATATGAGCTGTTAGGACCACTAGAGTTGCTATTTAACTATAGTCTCAAAACAGGCTTTATGCCAGGAGAATAGAGGACTGAAATAGTTATCCCTCTTTATAAGGGTGGAACATCAACAATTTCCAGAAAGTACAACTCCATTAGACTTACTAGTCTTATATTCAAAGCCATGGAAAGAATTCACATGGAAATGATCACCAAAGATATAAATGACCATAGGACACTGGAGTTATCACAGTCTGACTTTATCAATGGAAGGTAATGGCTACTGAACCTGGTGGACTTCTTTGAGAAGGTCACCAAGACAGTGGATGAGGGCAAAACAGTGCATACTGCCTACCTTGACCTGCTTAAGGCATGTGACACAATACCCCACTCAGGCATTGTTAACCAACCTGCAGAATTAGACACAAATCCTATATAATGCACTGCATAGCCAACTGGTTCACAGACAGGACGTAGGAAATTAAAATTGCTGAAAGTACCTCCACAAAGAGGCCGGTCACCAGTGGAGCCCCTCAGGACTCCATGCTCAGACTGCTTCTTGGAAGTCAAGGCCAATGTCAAAGGCCTCTGGCTGACCAGATTCGCAGATGATTGCAAAGTTTGAGTAGTACAGAATTCCCCCCAGATGTAAACATCATACAAGAGGATCTAACCCAGACAAATGACTGGACAGCTTAAAACTCAATGCCTAGTAATGCATTATAGTACCTTTTGGGAAGTCAGCCACCCTGAAAAACTACATCATTAATAAAACACCCCTAGGAGTTGACCCACTAGTATTGTATTTTGGATCATATGTAGACAGTAACCTGGCCTTCAGCCATCATGTGTCTAAGGTAGTAAGGAAATACGTCTTTTTAATAAGGACTTGGCATCTAGGTCCAGGGAAGTCAACATACCTCTGTACTTGTCCGTCATGAGACCCATCATTGACTATAATACCTCCTTGAGTATGTACCTGACCAGACACATGGAGCAAGTGGAATTACAGCAAAAGTTCCTTGCAAAAAGCATACAGGGAGTAAACGCAATGTCCAATGTGGATCACCTCAATGCCGTCACTCTATAATCTGTTTCCTACAGATTATTGAGAGGTGATCTATGCCTGGCAAACAACGTATCCCTGGACCCTGCTCTGATGAACCTTTTGCACATCCGCAAAACAAACGGCATCAGAACGACTAGATCTAAAGACCTAAATTTTGCTTGCAACATAAATAGGACAGATATCTATCTCATAAAATTCCCATTCTCTGGAATAGTCTCCCCATCCATGTGAAACAAAGTCCCTCCCAAACCCTATTTAAGCATAACGTTGACCATTGAATGGGAAATTGAAAATTTACCTCTGGTCTGGTGCCTATTTCTCCGATGGACAGAGGAGGCAGTGTATCATGTCATAACCAACAATAACCCCTACATAAATTTCTAAACTATATAAGTTATGGGACACATTTGGGTTGCATGGCTAGGCTTATAAAGGCTTTAGTTGTGGTCAACCTAGTATACACCTATGATCCTCTTACCAGGCTGAGCTAGGAAAGAGTGATGATTAGTTGCTTGACTTGTGCCAGGACCTGTAAGATCACGCATACATACACTTAGGTCCTTGAACAACAAGTACCCGCATGACTCTGTCATTGTTAGTGTCAATGACTTTAGGAGCATCTCTCTAGACTATATGAAGAAAGAGATGATGGAGCTCTCAGACTTTATGTCCCAGGTAGGAATGAGCCTAGCACTGAGCAGCATTCTACTTCTCTAAGGAAGATGCCAAAATATGAGCAAAAAATAATTCACTTCAATAATTGTCTATTTTGTTGTCACTTGAAGGGGGTCCAATATTTGCCAGCCTGGGAGGATATGATTGACAGACCACTCTGCTTTGCCAAGAATGACCTGCATCTGTTATCTGTAGGGTTTACATTATTTGGCCAAGACATTGTCCAGCCCATGATGTCTTTTTTAGGCAATGCCAGCCTGAGAAACCTACCAACATAATGAAATAAGCAAAGGAAAATACAAAAGTGTTACTGATCAATGCTAGCAGCCTAAACAAGAAACTCCAGTGCCTAAAATCTCTTCTCAAACTGGAGGATGTTGATGTCTGTGTAGGGACTGAGACGTGGTTTAAAACAGTGGAGTGTACTCCCACTGGTCCAAAGCTATAACGCCTTCCACATATTTAGGACTGCTACTGTGCAGGATGAGGAAAAAAGTGATGGTATCTCAATCTTCATCCAGAAAAGGCTCATATCAAGGCTGATAAAGCAGCATGGTGCACTAGCAGTTCTTTAATGTCTAAATAACCATCAGAAAGGTCCTGTACCATATATCACCTAGCTAGAGAACTCAATTTATATCCCAAGAAAGCCACAATGCCTAGCTAAAGGAACTAGAATCACCCAATATTACACCCAATACCATTTTTCTAAGTGATCGAAGCTATCCAGCTATGGACTGGGGAAACCTACACCACCATTCGTACACAAGCACAGAAATTCAAGGACTTTGTCAATACAAACACCATGGAACAATTATTCAGAGTACCCACTAGGGGCGACAACATCTTTGGATCTTGTCCTTACGAATATGGGGTCATCTTGCATCATCCCTTGTGTATCGTCATTGCTTGTTATGTCTGGCTATAAAGCTGCCTCTTTCGAAGCAAAATTGAAACCAGAGATCCCTTTACCCAATGTACTTTTAGAAATTGCTCTAAAACAAGATACCTACTCCTAACTGATACATTGGCAAGCTTCAAATCCCCACCAAACCCAGGTAACTGCACTGAAAACACATAAATGTACACCATCACACACTATACCAGCATGCAAACAGCTGCAAAGATGCAGCTGTACCCTGAAGGAGCAAGTGCAGGGCAAACCCCAGAAATGAACCCATATGGTGCAACTGTGATATCAACAAGGAAGAGATTTTTTCCCAAAATTAAGAAGAGTAATTCCCAGAATGGTACAGACTTCATCACTGAAATTATCAAATAGTGCAGAAGCTTAATAAAATCCACCAAAACCATGTTTGAGCCTAAAATAGCTACCCAAGCCAAGACAATTACAAGGCCTTTTTCAATTATGTTCATAATAGCAAAAGCACAGCATAACTGCACTGTGCTAATTGTGAACAATGTTACCTACACTCTCATGGAAGATATAGGGAACCTAAATTTAGCACCAGCTTCACCCCCATCTCCTCCCATCTGTCCCTCAAGATATACCTGAAACTGGTTTGCCTCCAACTATCACACAAGACCAAGTCCTGAAAACACTATCAGAAGCTGAAAATACTGCATCAATTGGTCCAGATGATATTGCTGGATTCATTTTATATACCATGAAGCATGATTTAGCCACCCCCCCCCCAACACACACACACACCCAACAACTTTGTTCATACTCTGTCTCCATACAGGATTTATGCCAAGCAAATGAAAAATAGCTACACACATTCCGTACATATGGGAGAACCTTCAACAGACCCAGGTGATTATATACCCATAAGTCTGTCCAGCAAAGCAATGGAAAGACTTATCATGGAACTAACAGTAAGAGCATAGGAAACATCCAAATGCTGAACTGGTTGAAGTCTGAATTCATCAAGTGCAGGTCATACTTACTCAGCCTGGTGGAATTTTTTTTGAAAAGATCACCAAAGCAATGGATAAAGGTAAAAGTTGTACACACCACATACCTTGACTTGGCCAAAGCTTTTGACACAGTCCTGCACTCAAGCATAGTAGAAATGTTAAAGTAACTGGGAATAAACCAATGTGTCACCTGCTGAATTATCAACTGGGTCACAGATAGGATGCAGGAAATTAAAATAGGGGAAGTTAACTTACCTAACAGACCAGTCATCAGTCGAGTCCCCCATGGTCCTGTGCTTGGACCTCTCCTGTTTGGCATCTATTTCTCTGAGTAAAATCAATACCAAAAGGCTCTGTCTGACTAGGTTTGTAGATGACTGCCAGGTAGGTGCAGGCATTGCATCCTCAAATGACTTACTCATCCGCAAGAAGGTTTGCCCCAAATAAACAACCGGTGCCAAAATCATGGACTGAAATAAATTCCAAAAATGCATCATCATAATCTTTGAGAAGTCATCTACCCCAGAGAACTACCACATTGGCAATATATCTGTAAGAGTTGACCTAGTAGTTCAAGATTTGGGAACTAATATGGATAGTGACTTAACTTTCATCCAACACGTGTCCATTGTCATAAGAAAATCCTTATAAACAAAATTATCGTGTCTAGTTCTAGGAGTGTCATTGTTCCCATTTACTCATCCCTTATTAGGCCAATCATTGAGTATAATGCCCACTTTGGCTTGTATTTGTTCCAACAATTGCAATGCCCATAGAGGTACTGTACTAAAAGGGTACTAGGCCTATGCAATGAGCCAACTCAAAGCCCTGTCACTATACTCAGTGTCTTACAGATTGCTAAAAGGTGATCTGTGGCTGGCATACAAGGCACCAAGTACTGATAGATTTATTGCATGTCAGCAAGTCAGATGTCATCAGAAATACTTGGTCGTGAGATCTAAAACTCAGCTGCAGCATTAGTAGTACAGCTAGGGTGGGGCGAGAGGAGTAACTACTATGGACAAATTAGGTGGTACGGTCAACCATCCATCATCCTGATCAATCTTCAGTGCAATACTTGCTTTTAAAAGCCGGTATTGCATTTGTAATCAAACCTGAGCACTGTAGAGCTCCATGTGTGGTCTAACCTGTAGCAACTGCTTGCTTGCTATATTGTAGCAAAAGAAAATAACTGAAACCTGAATATTTAAACTGTAGCAAGCAGTTTTTTGCAGTTTAAAAGAAAGTTGTTTTTTTTTAAACTAAAACCTGAGAGCTATAACACTACTTGCAGGCAAGGTATAAACTGTAACAACTGTTTGTTACATTTGTAGTAAGCAGCTTGCAGTTGTAGCAGTTTAGTTAAAAAAAGGAAGGTTAGGGCACAGAAATGGGACCTGAATGGCTGGGGTGGGCACACATCTGGCCACCTGACTGGTGTGCCAGTAAAAGGAGCAAAATGTTTTTTTTCCTTGATCTTGAAGAGCTTGGGGGAGGGTGGATTGGGGTACTCTTGTTCTGTCTGCAGGGTGTGGTGCACTAGTTTGAAGGACTGGCACAGGGTGCTAGTTGATCCAGCTATGCTTTTGTGCAGCATCAACAGAATGGTTTGGAGAGACAGGTATATTTCACAGAGGATACTGCTGCTCTGGAACAGACGGAATCCACATAAATCAAAGCTCATGTCTGTCCATATTCAAACACAACTTAGATCTATGATGGAAAACAGAACATTTACCCTAGGACTGTTGCCTGTACTACTGTGGACAGAGATGGGTCCTAAATGCTTCATCCCATGGATGGGGCTCCTCATATTTTCTCTGGTATGATCCCAGTTGTTATTGCTACTGGTAATATATAATTAACAACCCTGTGGTGGATAAGGCCAATTTACACCAAATGGGATAGGTTAATTCAAGCACCAAAAGAAAAACAAGTCACCTTCCAACTACCTCCATTAATTGCTTATGAAGCAAAGCGGCTGAAATTTGCTTCATGTGTTTGAAATATTTGAATTGTACAAAAAGGTTGAAACTGAATGGCGGGATGTCTGCCAATGTCAAAATGCCTTATTTCCATCTGAAGGATATTGCTTAAGTATTACACCACTGGAGCCAGTGGCAGTGATAAATGCATTGGGTTTTGGAGTCAGTGGCAGTGATAAGTGCACTGTTTTTTTTGTCTTTTTTCTCCACTTGTGCACTGCTTCCCTTGGATCTTTTTGTATGATAGTCTGCCTGGGACAGGGTACAGAATTCTACTGCCTGCCTTTTTACTAGCACTTGTAGGGTATGCTGCATAACAACTTTGCTGTGGGAACTGTTTTGGCTGCCTTTTGCAGGCAAATGTGTATCTAAGGTTCTTACCTTTACCTTCTGTGCTTTATGCCATCTGGGTTATGCTTATCTAAAAGTGCTATTCTGGCCTTATGTGTCTACAACAGATCTGATATAATCTGAGGGGCAGTTTGAGATGTCTTGTAAGATCTCATTTGAGCATCTTGTCTCAGTCCTTTCAAATCAACTCACTTCCCTAACTTGGGACGTGCAATACAGTCCTATTTTAGGAGTTTCATATGACATCATGTTTTATGAGGTTTTGCTGAGACCTGGGCAGGAACATTTACTCAAACTTTTGAACTCTGAAACTTTTAATGCAATTTTAGTGAAATTTCAAAGTTTCTTGGCTGCACCAATTTAAATGATTCTTCTGATGGAATTTAGCAATCGTTGCCCATTATACAATGAAGGGTCATTACTATTCAAAAATGAGCACATACAAATAGAAAAAAAAGTTGGGCTGCTAAACTACCATTGGGCAGCTAGAGTTTCTTTTATTCTTGTATGTGAGGGAGGCATACCTCTCAACTGTACAGATTTTCACTTCATATTTTTGGTCTGTTCCTCATAAAATTTATCATTTTCTAACAAATCACTGAAGAGCGAAGTAACAAAATAATGACATGCATTTCAGTCTTTGTCCCCCATAATTTAAGGCTTTGTCCACGTTTCTTGATCTAAGAGGTTGAGAGGACAGACCAAAACAAGAAAAATGAGTTAAGTTGTGCAAAACTAAAGAAATATACCTGATTTTCCTTGTATTTCTCCCGTCTCTGCAGACTGTTGTACCTCTGAACTTACCAATTTTTATAGTAAAAAAAAAAATCAGTAGAGATTCACTTTTCTCTGTTGCTTTCATTGAACGGCACTGATGTACCGTGCAAGAATAGGAATGTAAGTCCCATACCCATGCAGAGTACATCAACAAATGTGGAAGAACAGGAAATAATGCAGAGGAACACATCGGCACCATTATACAAAGACATTATTTAAAAAAGATAAACAATGTCTTTCTTAAATAATGCCATTGTATAATTGCAATAACCAACTTGTGGGTGTGGATATATGAGAATTTACCCATGGCTGGCTTTGTTTAATCACCCGGGCTTTGTCTTCATGATCAAACCACACCAACCGTGGATAAATTCTCATATACCCACACCCATTTGTCAGTTACTGCTTAATTATTGTTCTGAAAATATAGCCAGTTCTGCAGTATTTCTTTTAGTTTAGAGAAAGTTAGGAGAAAGTTTAGCTGCAGATAAATACATTTCTTTCTGGGCATCTATTTGTTCAAAATGATTAGCTTCTGCTTACCCTTTATGTTTTTCTGGACAAGTAAATCACTGTACTTCTTAATACATACATAAGTAAGCTTTATTTATTTACTTTTAAAACATTTATGGCTGATTGTGTACATATTTTAATTGCTAAGAGAGCATTTATTGCTAAATGGGGACAAACTGCAAGCATATTTCTAGCTTTTCCTTGAAATTCATGTGTGTGTGTGTGTGTGTGTACATGTGTGTGCACATGTATACATCTGTGCGGGTCCTATTTGGAGGACCAAAGTCTTAAAACTTTGAATTTCATATGGCTGACACTGTATGATCGAAGTTTTTAGACTGAACGTTCTAAATGGAGGTCTCCATACAGTGTGGAACGGGACTCTTTCCCTTTTCCTCGCTGTAGTGTAATCACGGAGTTGGTATATTTAAGTTGCCAGGGGTGTAGCAGTGCTTGCCTCCCTGCATAAATGTTCAGGAAAGTTTTTTTTTTAAGTCTTAAAACTTCGATCATATGGTGTCAGCCATAGGAAATTCTAAGTTTTAAGAGTATAATGGGACCTGTCTGTGCACAGCACATGTGAACATGCATAAGTGTGTGTGTGTGTGTGTGTGTGTGTGTGTGTGTGTGTGTGTGTGTGTTAGTTGTGTGTGTTTGTGTGTGTGTTTGTGTGTGTTGGTTGTGCGCATGTGTGTGCGTGTTTGTTTGTGTGCTTGTATGCATGTGTGCGTATGTGCTGTGTGCATTTGTGTGCATGTGTGTGTGTTGGTTGTGCGTGTTTGTGTGTGTATGTGTGTGTGTGTGTGTTGGTTGTGTGCGCTTGTGTGTGCATCTGTGTGTTCATGTATGTGCTTGTGTGCGTGTGTGTGTTTGTGTGTGTGTATATGAATGTATTGGGATCCACAGAGGGTGGTGAGAAGGGCTTGTGGGGAGCTAAAGCCAAAGACTGTGAATGCTGACATGTACACTATGAAGCTTATTGCTGGGTATATAGGTTCATAGGTTGGTACTGGGCTATCTGCCTGAAGGCATATATTAGCCCAGCCATGCTGTGCGGTATTCACTGCCCCTTTAGTAGTTCCCTAGACCCTTGTACTAGCAGCTAGTACCCTTGGCCCCTATCTAGTAGTGCTGTTGGTGTGATCCCCAGTGTGAACTTTCTGTTACCCATCCACTCATCAAGGTTCCTCTTGAAGAGTGATAGTGAGGGGCTCTGTCTTATGTAGATCGGGACCCTGTTCCATAGTAAGGGAAGTCTCTGCAAAGGGAATCTATCCCTCCAGCATGTTCTATTCATTGTTGTGTTCAGGTTTATATCCCTAGAGCGTGTAGCTCGAGTAGATTTGGTTTTGCTAAGATGGAGCATGTTCAACAATTCTGGGTTGGACATGGCTCTGTATGTTAGACAGAGATCGCCTCTGAGAAAGCGGTATGCAACAGAGAACAGTCTTAGCTTTTCAATCGTGCTGCATAGGGCAACTGTTTGAGGCCAGTAATCCTCTTGGTTAGGTACCTCTGTGGTCTCTCCAGCTGTTGGAGATGTCTAGCCAGGTACATTCCAATTGGTGCATTGTACTCAATAATGGGTCTGATGAGGGAAGAGTAGAGGGGCACCATTACATCCTTAGATCTTGATGCGAACCCTTTCGTGATTAGATGGGTCACATAGAAGGATTTTCTAACCACTTTGGCAACATGGTTATCAAAGGAAAGCTGACTATCTACTTGGGTCCCTGGATCCCTTATTTCTTCTTCAGATTTCAGGGGATTACCTCCTATGTTGTAGTTTGCTGATACTCTGTTTTTTCCAAAGGGGATTACTACGCATTTTTTTTATTTAGCTTGAGACCATGGCTTTGAGACCATGCATCAGTCTCATTTAGGCCCTTCTGTAGGATCTCCATGTTGGCTGGAGACTCTATTATAGCACCCAGTTTGCAGTCGTCCGCAAACTTAGTCAGCCACAGCCCTTCTGTGCTTGCCTGCACTTCTAAGAAGTATATGCCAAACAGGAGGGGCCCCAGGACAGAGCCCAGAGGCACACCACTCGTTACTGGTCTGGATTCAGACATAGATCCCGCTACTCTTACTTTATGGGATCTGTCTGAGAGCCAGTTTGCGATCCATCTTGTGAAGTAAGGGTTTATGCCCAGGCTGGTGAGCTTATCGATAATACCTGAATGGGGAATGGTGTCAAATGCTTTAGCAAGGTCAAGGTAAGCTGTGTGTACCTCCTTTCCCTTATCTATAGCCTGAGTAACTGTCTCAAAGAAATCCACCAGGTTCAGGAGGCATGATCTGCCCTTGATGAAGCCGAACTGTGTGGGGTCCAGCGACTGGAGGTTCCCAATCTTTCCATTTATGAGTTCCATAATGATTTGCTCCATAGCCTTACAGATCAGACTGGTCAGGCTTATTGGTCAGTAGTTCCCAGGGTCAGTTGTGGCCCCACCCTTGTGTAGCAGGACCACCATTGCCGTGCGCCATTCTATGGGCACATATCCTGTGGAGAGGCTGAGACTGAACAGGGTATTAAGATGCGGGGTTAATTCCTTTTGGAGCTCGCGTATGACACAGCCTGGGACACCATCTGGTCCCATGGAGGCAGTGTTTTTAGCTTTAGATAGAGCCTTGTTAACCAATGTATCAGTAATAATTAGACTTACACAATCCCCTGGAATGGTAATAGGCCCTGTAGGTGGTGAGGGGGGGGGGGGAGAAATTTGCACTGAACCTGTCAGCCAAGATGTTGTCAATGTCAGAAGGGTCAGTGTATTTTGTGCCATTTTGTACTAGCTCAGAACAGACCTGAGCGTTGCCATTTAGGTTTTTGATGTAGCCATAGAAGGCCTTATGGTTATCCTTGGCAACTTTCTTTTCAAAATTAGCTTTAGTTGACTTAATGAGGGCCCTCAATTTCTTACTAATGCTGATCAGGGATGATTTTTCTACTTGAGATTTGGCCTTTTTTTGTATAAGTCTCCTCCTTTTATTGTAAAGTTTGCTTATGGCCGAGGTCCACCAGACTGTTTTCTTCTTGCTTGAGGAATGAGTCTTGGTTTTATTTGGGATAGCATGGTCCATGCAATCCTGAAGATGCATATAGAGTGCCTTGGTGTAGGATTCCGCATCCTGGAAATCATTAATCTTCTGCAAGGGAATAGTGAAGCTTTCCACTTTGGATGCAAGTAGTTTGAAGTTTGCTTTGGAAAGGTTTTTGGCTATGGTTTCTTTGACTGGGGGAGGTGGAGGGGTGAGGATGTCCAGGGTTATCAGTTTGTGGTCGGATCTGACCAAGGAGGGAGTGATAACCGGTGTGGTACAATGGGCGCTCATATTTGTGATGATTAAATCCAATATGTTGTCCCCTCTAGTGGGGGAACATACTAGCTGTTCAAAGGCATTTGAATTTATAAATTCTATGAATCACTGAGCATAGGAGTTGGAACATTGGTAGTTCACCCAGTCTATACCAGGGTAGTTGAAATCACCCAAGATTATGGTGTTGGGTAGGACCTTTATATTTTCCAGTGTCTCAAGGAATGCAGAGTGAGCATCTTGGGACATGGTGGGTGATCTTTAACCGGCTACAACTTGAAATGTGGTTTTGCCTGCTGATAGTTGCGCATGGATGATCTCTGGGGCATCATGCTGCGCTACTAACCTGGAGATATGGGTATCCTTGATGAATATGGATACACCTCCGCCCTTTGTACTGTGATCCGGTAACTGAGGCCAGAAGGTATGATATGAATTGTAACCTGGCAATGCTGGGGTGCTCTCTTGAGCCTTGAACCAGGTTTCTGTCACTGCACAAACATTGATTTTCTCCATGCTGAGGAGAGCCTCAAGTGTGTGCATTTTGAGGTTGAGACTTCTGGCGTTGAGTAGCATTACCCTTAGTTTTTGGTTACCTGTGCTGGTTACGGTGGTTGGTTTGTCCTTTGTTTTTGTTGGTTTGTATATATGATGCAGATCCATACCAAGGTCAGCAGTGGTCAGCAGTATTTATTTCCTGCATGCTCTTAAGGCAAAGCTGCACTTGTGAATTGTTAATTTTAATTTGTGGCCTTTCTTGTATTTTCAATTTGTTTAATACCACTGGTGTGGCTCAAAAGACCTCGTACGCCTGCTGGCCATCAGTTTTTAGATTTTCGCCTTGGATAGTTTATTTATTGGGAAATGGAGATAATTCAAGGGGCCCATTGTACACAAAGCAGCGGTGACATATAGAATTGGACCTTATAGCAAGATTCCCCCATTGCAGGTGCAAATAATGTTAGCACCACTGTTGGCATAACTGAGATTCCTACAGCCACTAATATGTTTCCACACTGCTTTTTTGCTGTAACAGTTTTATGTATATAAAATTATTTTCAAGAACAACTAATAGCATAGATCATAAAATGATGTGAGATCTAGTCATTGACCATCCACATTCCTGTCCATGGTGCATGGTGCTGCATGGTGTTTTGAAGGTAGTGGTGTTACAGATGTTACATAGTCCCCTCCCCATGAGAAGCAAAGGTGGACTGGTCATGAAAGAGCACAGGGTATCTGAAGCATACAGATCCCCTTATTTTTACCTCTTCATGATGTAGTACATCTGGCTCAGGAACTCACACAGGTCATTATGCAGACCACATACTACCCAGACTAGATCAGCTATGGCTGTATTGTTATTTGTCTGCCCTGTATAATAGCCCAGCACAATCATTGTGTAGTGGCCATTAAAGAAACTTAGACTGGCATGAGGATAGTACCCATGATGTCAATGGTTACCAGTATGTCAACTCCTGCTATCGCCTTCATGCTCGATGGAGGTAGCGGCAACCAAGAGGACACAGCCACTATAGACATTATGCTCCCAGGGCTGATGTTCCCATCCTCTTTCTGTCCTAAGGTGACATCCTAGGTCTGAAGGGTGAGTTGTACAGGCATGGAAGCTATTTCTGTGGAAAAGTTCAGGATGTGCCCATCACATTACATGGGGCTAGCACTGATAGCATGACTCCTGACTGTGCTGGGATTTGGATGCCAGCATCAGCAGTCCTAGAGAGTTTTCCAACATCAGGCAGGTATGTATCCACAGAGCAAAGTCTGAAAACCCTGTACTTATCAAAGCACATAAGCATTACCCAGTCTATAAATGAAAACCTAACCAACACCCACAGCCAAGTGAAATTACTGCTATATAACAGAATATTATAGAAAACTTCTGGTTAACATACCCTGAGAAAGCAGCTCTATGCCTGATGTTCTTGTAATAACAAAGAATTTAATGCTCATTAGTTGTATGGTATCTAGTTGGCTGATTATTGTGGATAAAACCACATGTTAAGACATACCCAAATGAAGCATCTCCAATGGATATAACATACGCCCGATGCAATTAAGCACCCAAATACAGGATTCCACAGTGGATACCTGAACTGTCTGGACCTTCAGACAGAGATGCCAGGAACTTCTCTATGTCTGTCAATGAAGACTTTGTGAACAGACCCCACCACCACCTGTGGTCCTCTGCTTCTTCACCAGATGGTTTGTCTTGGCAAGTGATTGTACAGCCATGACAGTGACCCTTTTAAAGATCTTTTCTTATGTTCAATTTTGGCCATCTCCAACAGTGAGCTCCTCTAGAAGTTCCCACCAGACACGTTCATGGAAGGCTCAGTTAGA